>NW_023270323.1:66201156-66344744 GCF_011800145.1 Mirounga leonina | reverse complement strand
AAATAAATAAATAAATAAATAAATAAATAAATAAATAAATAAATAAAATAAAAGCATGCTCTTACAGTAAAGCATACGGAGTATTTTGAGGGAAGAAGTCATTGTGTTCATGTGGACAGAAAAGAAAGCTACAGGGAAATCCAACAAGTTAAAAAATATTGTAGCACAATTTGATTAAGAGGAAATAGAATAAAGGATAAGTTATTTTACCGGATTTAAGATAATGATAAAACTTAAAATTTGCAGCCCAAAGAGCCCCATTTTTTGTTTTGTTTTGTATATTCCAAGCTATACATGGACATGCTATAATAATATTCATGAGGTTATTGGCACTGCTTTGAGATGCACATACTGCCAAAAAATTACCTTCAGTGCTAGAGCTGGCATTAGGAATTTGAGATAATTCACTGCTGGGATCACCCACCTGTATTTTCTACTAGCACTGTGAGCTTCTTTCGTATCCCACATTTTCCTGCCCATTTTCCCCCTTCATTAGTAGTCTGTTCTGAAGTTTAAAGTATAGAGCTCTCAGAAAAGAGGAAGGCACTGGTCACCAACTAGGTTTTCATCATCCTTGCCAGAAATTTTAGTCTTCAACCCATATTTCTTCAACCCGTTTTCTAGACCTGGCTTTCTGATACCCAAGACTTCCAAAGCTGACTTGATCTATGTAGCATAGAACTTATGTTTCTCTTGGTGACATGAATTACCCATTGGAGCTTTCAACTTCTTAAGGATCTGGCCTTTTCTCTTTATGGGGATAAATTTCAAGTCTCAGTGTAGATAAGTAGTGGGTCAAACCCCCAAAATGTAAGACTTGGAAGTCAGATGATTCCCTAGGCACTGCTATTCTAATTATATCAAAAGCCTTGAAGGGTTTACAAGGAAAATATTTCCACTACTTTTCAGATTTAAGAAATGAATTTGATAAAGATTTTGAATGAACTTAAAGGCATACAAACTTTGATCTGGCTATGTTAAAAAATATTACAGGCTCGTAAGATTGGTTTGTGAGTGCATTAATTTATAAATGTACTTGATCACCCAATTTTAATATTTGCATCTTTTTTATTAGTGTTGTCATATAACACAAGGCAGTATACAGATTTAGCACAG
Source organism: Mirounga leonina (assembly GCF_011800145.1). Taxonomy (NCBI): domain Eukaryota; kingdom Metazoa; phylum Chordata; class Mammalia; order Carnivora; family Phocidae; genus Mirounga; species Mirounga leonina. Next base: position 66,343,628 of record NW_023270323.1, on the reverse strand, counting down.
ACAAGTGACGTCGTCGTTCTTACCAAGTTCCTGTTGCAAATATCCCTCTTAAATTATTGGAAATGTATTTTTCTCTCTCTTTTCCTATCCTTGTACACACTCACTGGTGGGCTTCTTGCAAAATGTGTTCCACCCTTACAACTTTCCCAGAACTGCTGTTTCAGAGGGATAAAATATTGTTACAATCCCAGACATTCTCATCATTCTTGACCTCTCTCCAGCATCTAGCACTTGTACTATTCCTTTCCTTTGTGAACTCACTCTCCCCAAATCCTCATTTTTGGGCCCTTTTACCAAAGGTCTTTCCCTAGACTCTATTTGAACCCTCTTTTCTTATCTTCTTCTAAACTCTCCTCCTCTGGAATCTCATTCCCTTGTGTTCTTTGATATCATTTGCATTAACAGCTCTACATTGGTTCCTCTGCCAAGCAACCATTCCTCATTTCTAGCTGGTGGCTGATCATCTCCTCCTATAACATTCTGCCATGTGTCTCTAACTTCACATATCAAAAACTGAACTCATCCTCCCCGCAACCAGAATAGCTCATCTGCTTGACTTCCCTTTCGGTGAATATTATCATCTTTCTGTCACAAAGGCTTGAACCCTGGGAACCATCAATAGCTCTTCCTATTCTCTTGGTCCAACCAGGTCCCTGGGACCAAAGCCCTAAGGATGTTGTCACCTCTATGGAATGTGTTATCCTTTCCTCCTCAGCCCAGGTTCCAGCACTTACCACCTCTCTTGTGGATTATCCCAGCAGCTTTCTAACAGCAATCCTTTTCTATAAACTCCTCATTCTCCTACCCGTCTCACCTAATGCTGACAGGTTAATTAAAGGAAGTTCAACACATTACAATGACTTCTCATCACTCTCTAAGTCCTATCATAAAGGCTTCTCCACACATGCTCTACATCTGTGCTCAACTGGTCTACTCACTGAACCACAAAAATGCACTTTGCTCCATGCCAGTCTTATTCATGCTGTTCTTCCTACTTAGTAAGCCACACCCCTTATCCTGCCTGTCAGAGGTTACTCATCCTTCAAGGACTAACTTATGTTACCTTGAAGCCTTTTAAAGATTTATTTATTTATTTGAGAGAGAGAGAGAGAGTGGTGGTGAGGCAGAGGGAGAGGGAGACAAGCAGACTCTGTGCTGAGTGGGGAGTGCAACCTGGGGCTCGATCCCAATACCTTGAGATCATGACCTGAGCTGAAATCAAGAGTCAGAGGCTCAACTGACTGAGCCACCCAGGTGCCCCATCCTTGAAGCCTTTTAAATGTCCATAGTCTCATAGTGCCATGGTACTCAACATACTTCCATTATTATCCTAGCACATTTTGCAGTTATTTGTGTAATTAACTTACTGACCCAACTGAAGCTTGTATTCCTCAAGTCTCATCCTGTTCACTTCTGTATGATGAGAAGTACTGGGCACATACCCTACTTGTTGAGTTCAATAAGGGAGAAAAGTTCCTGCTACAAATAAGACCAACCATTACAGTTGTGATATTATTTTTAAGTTTTAAGTTTAGTTAGATAATAATTCTAGTATTTTTAAATGGTATTGGACTCATTTTTGAGCTTAAAAAATAGGATGCAATAATTTCATATGACATAGAGGAACTCTCTTAGAATATGAGTAATTTAATTTAGCCTTTTAATTTTGTCTCATTTCTCTGGCTAAATAAATTGAATGTTATTAGCTGTTCATGCATAAGAAATATAGGGGGACAGAGATAAATAGATAAGATAACATTGATAACACTATAAACAAGATTTATAAAATAAACAAGATTTATATGTTCCTCATTTAATGTATTCCCTCACACAGGAGTGTGAAAGTAACTAAAAGATAAGCCATCTCTTAGAGCTGATAATTTCATGGCAAAAACCATTTCAGGAGACAAGTGTTCTTATTTCAAAAATAAAATAAAAAGCTATTATCTCATTGATGAATACCTACCATTTATACTTTGTACTTTCTGCCATTTTTTTGGACTGGCTTGGTGTAATAACATTTATTCAGCATGACCTTCTGTTTTTTTTGCCTTGACCCTAAAGCCAGTTTAAGAGATTCGCTGACAGGGCACCTGGGTGGCTCAGTCAGTTAAGCATCTGCCTTTGGCTCAAGTCATGACCTCAGGGTCCCTGCTCAGGGTCTGCTTTTCCCTCTCCCTCTCCCTTCCCTCTACTCATTCTCTCTCTCTCTCTCTCTCTAAAATAAATAAATAAAAATCTTTAAAAAAAAAAAAAAGAGATCACTGACTGGTACTTTCCAACCGTGAGGAAGGTTGCCCTTGGCAATTTCCTTGTGCTCCTTTCCCATGCCTGGAGCTCATTCCTCTGACAAATCTCAAATCAGCCTGTGCACAGCCTCCTGGGTCATGCCTTGTGTTGTGGGTGGTGATGTCCTGTGACTGGGTATAAACCTTCCAATGGGCACCTCTCTGCTTTACTTCCTTAGTGGAAATCCTCAACACTCCATAGCATCTGCTGCCCCTTTGATGGAGGATGACAGTGGTTACTGCAGATTAAATTAAGTAATCCATAAGAAGCGTGTAGAACAGAACAAGTCACATAGTAAACATGAGCTATGTGGTGCTTATATTTAACATTCTTTTCTTCTTCTACCTCCTTGAATTCAGGGTGCAGCTGTTATCTCTGGCATCTGACCCTGACTCCTTCTGGTTAGTTTGGTGTTGGACTGCCTCCTATCTTTTGCAGCTCTGAACTACCCTGGCAGTTAAAGCCCCTGGGAACCCAACTTTGCATGGGATGCTGGCCTCTCACCCTAGCTTGTTATGTTCTCCCTCCCATTCTACATGGGGGGTGGAGTTCAGCTGCTTCGTAAATCACATTGCATTTCAGCTTATTCAATACTTGCAAGTATAATTGTAGAGACAGAGGAAAGAAGGGCATTTATATTACTTAGGTAGCTTAGAAGGGTCTGTGCTGTTGGCGGTTACACTGTATTCAGAGACAGAGAGTCAGCTCTGCTCATGTTCCGTCTGCCAGATCTGGACAAAAGACGCCTGTCATCCCCATCCAGATGAGAGAACATCAATATCCACAATACGTGCACATTTGGAGTTATCCAAAGCCAGGGCATCTGTCTTTTCAGCCAAGTTTGAGAGAGTGGAGGTGTCTGCTATGCCAAACACGTGGGACACACAAACATCCTCCGCAAGTCCTATCTCCAACCTGCTGCAATCTGCCCCCAGCCTGAACTTTAGACCAAAGCTGTGCAGAAGTGCCCTCTACAGGCTCCCCTGATGCTTGCTGGCATCAGCTTTGCAAATGCAAACATCCGGCGCAGAGCAGTGGGCACAGCGTCCAGGTGCCTGTTCTGGGTTCCAGCAGGCTTTCGGCTGGGAGCATCTGACTCTCAAATCCTGACTCTGCACTTAAACCTTCAGAAAACTTCTCCGTGCCTCAGTTTCCTCATCTGAAAAACAGCTACTTTTTAGCATTACTGCGAAGAGTAAATCGGGTAGTTTATTTAAAATCCCTAAGACAATTCCTGGCACATAGTGAGAGCTTCCTAAATGGGAGCCATAGCTAATTTTTTCTTCTCTGTGAGGGGCTTACAGCAATCATACTTGATGCAATTCAGAGCTGGGTTACCTGGGCAAAACAGATGGGAGAAAAAGGAGTCAATGAGTGTTACTCTCCCAATGCTTATTGCTTTCTCCAGTTTATTCCTCAGCCCTCAGTACTCTATTTGCAATGTCTCTCAGGAAATTACCTGAAATTCATTTGCACTAATATGAAAAGATTACTAAAAATTCAGAGTAAAACATCCTGCAGGAGGATTATTTCTTCTTTTGGACAATGAATATGAACTTTGGTTAAAGAAAAAAAAATTCTGACAGGAATTTCATTTATTCATGTATTCATTCATTCATCAAAACTTTTTTTTTTTTAATTTTCACTTATTTATTTGACAGAGAGAGACACAGTGAGAGAGGGAACACAAGCAGGAGAGGGAGAGGGAGAAGCAGGTTCCCCGCTGAGCAGGGAGCCAGATGCGGGGCTCGATCCCAGGACCCTGGGATCATGACCTGAGCTGAAGGCAGACGCTTAACGTCTGAGCCACCCAGGCGTCCCTCATCAAAACTTTCTTAACATCAGCCACAACCAAGCACCCTGTTAGGTCCTCACTGATACAGAGAAGACTAGAAAAGAGTCTTTCAAAGCCTGGTGGAGACCTTTGTCTATAAACAGCTACATCTTGATATGATGATGGCTACAAATGACATATATAAAAAACTTCAAAAGAATAGAAGGAAGGTCTTCCTTTATTTCCAGCAAAGGAAAGGAATTGAGTTAAAGGTAATTTATGTATTTTAAAGAATATGAAATCAAATCACTTGGGCAGTCACCTGCTTTTGTTAATGTAAAGATTGCCTTTGGATAGCTGATAGCTGGTGGGAGAACCCATACACTTATATAGTCAACCAATTACAGTGATGGCTCTAGAATTTCTCTAAGTTCTCTGTCAAGGGGGTTTGAGGCATGACATCATGTTGGAAAAGTGGGCTGGGGGGCTTGATCTCAAAGCGCTATTTGCCTAGCAATCATACATTTTATATAGATGGTATGTTCATCTGGGACCGCTTTGTGGTGTTGCTGGAGATGCCACAATTCTGAGTTTATGATTCCTTAGTGCATGTCCCTTTCATCATGCAGATTGGGAATTAGCAAATGAACACTAGACATTCCAGCTTCAAGCAGCTTCCAGCTGGCTGATTTTTGTTTCTCAGTAATTAATAATTATATTTTATATGATTTTTCTTAAAGCTAATTATATTCCATGTGCTTTTTTCTTAAAGACTACTAATTATGCTGGCTATTGGGATAGAGAGTTTGTTATAAAATGCTATGTAACTTAATACAATTCCATACATGACGTAATTGTTTCTTGCTAACATAATTGTACCACAGGTAGCCTCCCTTCCATTTTACAGGGAGGGAAATGGAGAATCTGAGCAGATAACTTTAGTATTCAGGGATGTACAGGTGAGGAATTTGAAAGTAGGTTTCAAACCTAAGTTTTCTGGTTCCAAATTTTCTATCCCTTCCCTTAAAACAATTGAATTACATTTTATCAAGGAATAGAACTCCAACACTCAAGAGTTAATAGAGATTATGGAGTCTAACATACTAATTTTACATACGAGGAAATGGAGTTTAGGTGAGCAATGTCATAAAACTGCTTGGTATCAGAAGTGAAATGAGAACTCATAGCTCCTGTTTCCATTATTACGAGCTACCCAGGTCTTTCTGGCCACAAAATTGAGAAACAATGAAGACAGATTTCCCTTCCCATGCTTTTTATTCCACTTGATTTCCTCTGTTTGAGTGAGCAACAGCTTAGGTAAGAGGAAATTCTGGAGCCAATTCAAGTCTGCTATTAATTATTTCTCTGGATTCATAAGAAAATTGAGATTAGAGTGTATAACTAGGAGATATGAAAGATGGTTTTTCTTTTTGTTTAAATCACAAACACTCCCATTTAATCATCTGCATTTAAAAGGGGGGAACTTAGACTATAAACTACAACTGGAAACCTGTGGCCCAGGAGAGATTAGCCTATTTATTTAAGATATCAATGCATATTCAGAGTTACAAAACTGAGTTCTGAGGAGGCCTAGTATCCTGCAGCTGGGAAGGGAAGGGCAAAAGGTGAATTGTATTTTTTAAGCCTGTCACTTTGAAAACTCCCTGACTCAAAATGCATTTCCAGGATTGTCGACTTCACAGCAGCAGTGAAGCGGGAGAAGCAAAGGCATCTTTGGAAGTAGCTACACATAGCAGTACTTAATCTCTCCCCAGGCTTGTGAGAACTTGCTTATGTGGCAGGTTTTTCCAAGCACGCTCTGCTCTATGGACAATGGAGTTGGCAATCTGGAGACTGTAGCTTCATAATAGAGAGGCTTTGGGGAGAGACGCTTCCTTTTAAAGGGATCTAAATGGATAAGTATTAAATGACTTCCCTGCAAAAAAGTTCAAATAGTTATTAAATATATTCAGGTTCCATTCTGATTTCCTTCTTTGAACACTTGAACCCTTTTTCATTGGGTATTATGCTGCAATTTTATGGTAGGTTAAACGATGCCACCGTGCGCATTGAAGTTATTCTTAAAATGGTTATTATAGCATTTTTTATATAGCTTTGAATAGTTGGTCAATGAATGACATCTCTATTTTCCAACTATGTTTTGAAATAGCATGTGGGGCATAACCAGAAAGGCTGACATGGCTAACCTGTATTCTGGTTACAGTTGCATCACAATTGAACTCTGTTGTGATTATAGTCAGAGCTCTTAACTTCAAAAATACATCACTGAAAGCCTGTGTCAAGGCCAATCTATCTGCAAGGAGTAGAAACACATGTGTAGAAATTAGAAAAGGGGTGGGGGGCTTGTTTTGTGAGAAGACGAGAGAAAATCACAAAAAACTTAGGCTCATCAGGGCCACACGGAGATAGATTCCCTTGAGATGTAAAGATCAGGACATAAGACAACCTATGAATTCAGATGCTTATGGTTATTCAGATATGACCAAGTACCATGGCTGGAAACATAAGGATATCCTTTATCATACATATCAAGACATCTAAAGATACATCAGTTATAGACAGATTGAATCGAAACCTAAAATCACCAGAGACCAGGGCTCTTTGACTGCTTCCACTCAGCTATCTTCAGTACACAGGCTGTGGTCCTTCCATTTATCATGTCATGATTACAAGATGGCCACCATTGTTTTAGACATGATAGCCTTACCTAACACCATCCAAGGGCAAGAAGAGTGGTTTCTTTTCATATGCCTCTTTTTGGTCAGAATAAAATCTTTCCAAGAAGTCCCCCCATATATTTTCTTCAGGTTTATGGTCCATTATTGGGCCACAGGCCCACTTTCTAGCTAGAGGGAAGGCTGAGGAAGTGAGTATGTTGCACCATCAGCCTCTAGAGTAAGAAACTGCTCCGCCAGAATGGGAAAATAGAAGGGAGATAGGTACTTCAGAAACTGAACTGGCAGTCTGCCATTGGTCCTCTTTTTTTCAGAGGCCACTTTGCTGTGGTCTGTAGTTCTTTCTATTTCTATGAACTTTTGAGCACTTTATTGTGCTTACTGTGCACATGGCTATAGACTGATAGTCTCTACCCTAGATTCTTCAGGAATGACCCATTCTTGCATAACTTTTGTTTCTCAGTTCAAATTTCTGAAATTCTTGGTAGAAGAAACTTAATGACTCAACTTAACCATTCAAGCTAGCGGATAAGTGATAAGTGAATGCCTTGATTAGGCCAAATTGGTTGAAGAGGGGCAGAAAGTGGAGTCACATGATGCATTCGGAGTTAGTGGAGTCATAGATGGTGATGCTGTATATGTCCAGTGCTCTCTGGATATAGACTCCCAAGGTGTACAGACCCACTTCCTCTTCTTATATGCTGGTGGTTTTGTAGCATACAATGCTGGTTCTCAACTACTTCCTGTATTTATTAATATCAGCATCAGTCAGTCAAAACAACTCTTATGCTCCTTATAAAATAGCATTTTTGTTATGTATAAATATCCTTACAACCATAAATACAAAGGACAGGATTAATAATGGTTGAGTATACTTTGAAAAGTTAAAAACAAGAAGCTGTTATAATTATAAATTATTCTTATTGCATAATTAGAGTAACTAATTCAATTATCCTAGATATTTTCTAAACTACAGGCTCAAATATATTTTCCTTAATATATGGCATAATAATATACAATGTACAGGATCTGCTGCTTCTGCATCTTTTAGAATATAGACTTCAGTTCTTAATGAGAATGCATCAGTGTCTATTATATTTATTTGCAGATCTCCCAGAATTCAATCTGGACTATATCAGTAATATAATTAAAAAGTGGTCACAGTAATGGACTCATTATAATGCATACTTAAACATTAGAGTTGTATTAAGATATTAGGGAAAAGTGATTCAATAACTTCAAAATGTATTAATTTCTTCCCTGTTTGAATAATTGTTCTCTGATTTATTGTTAAATGAATGTAAACAGCTTCACTCTGCTATGAATGTTATCATCAACACCTCACTCTTGAGGAAACCATGACCCCCATAAAAAGTGTTTCTAGAGAATAAAAAATAGGGGGAATGTCAAAATAAAATTATAGAATTTATTAAGGGCTATTTTTAAATGAAATCATCAAGTACCTCAAGGTCTAGAACCATATTCTAGCCATCTTAAATCACCAGGACCTAGCACAGTATATGCAATACACATTATTGAATGGAACTGAAAATAGTCAATGATTTATACATTAAATCCACTACTCACTACCTCTGGCAAGACCCAGGGCTCAGCTATATTTGTGCTACAAAAGATGAGATATCTGTTCTTAATAGTCTTTCCACTTGGGCAAAGGGATGCATTATGGATGAGTGGAAATATGACCACAATCAAGGCGGTCTGTAAAAAGAAACAAATTTGTGATGCACAAAATGAAACGAAAATTTCAGAAAATTTATTTCTTGTTCTCTGAAGAACTCAGAGAGGTATAAAAATTGAGTTTGTCTCTTTTCTAGGCAAAAAAGAAAATATTTAAAAAGCTGCGGTAGGACATTCTAAGAGAAAAGAGTTACATAAAGACACATGAGAAAAAGAATAGGAAAAGTTGGCACCTTATTTCTGAACTTCTCTCTCACTCATCCCCTCCACCGTCTGTCCTTCAATTCATCCATCTACTTACTATTATTTATTTTTTATAGCTAACTATATTCTATATCTCCTTTCATTTTCTTAAGTCCCTGACTATTTTGGTTTGCCATGACTGTAAAAAACCTTGTCATCAGAAAAATGTGCATAATTGCATACAGGAGACTTGAACTGCTCTAGAGTCAAGAACAACTCTGAATCATACTCATGTGTCCACTTAGACTCATTCCCCTCAGTTAGAGTAACCTGGGTAGAGTAGCGTTTTTATTGGAATCATTAGTTCCAATAACTCTGAGCCTCTTCTTATTTTTAAAAGCCACAAGAAAGGGATCTAATCTAATGTAATCTATTAGAAACCTAATTTTTTTAAATTTTAGTTTTTTAAAGAAATTCAAAAAAATGTGATACAGATCACAAACATCTATTTATTGCTACATAAAAATCATGCTGTGAATTATTTGTCATCTGAAAGTACCATGCTTATCTCATGGCTTTACATACCATCTTCACATTAATGAATATCACATGCTGTGGATGTGAGACCTAAGTTGAGAACTACAACTGGCCCTTGAATAACATGGGTTTGAACCGTGTGGGTCCATTCATATGCAGATTGTTTTTTAATAAATATAGTACAGTACTATAAATGTATTTTCTCTTCCTTATGATTTTCTTAAGTTTTTCTTTTCTCTAGCTTATTTTATTGTAAGAACGCAGTATACAATACCTATAACATACAAAATATGTGTCACTTGACTGTTTATGTTATGGGCTCTGGTCAGCAGTAGGCTTTTAGTAGTTAAGTTTTTGGGCAATCAAAAGTTATAAGCAGATTTCTAACTGCATGGGGGGTTGGTGTCCCTAACCCTCATGTTGTTCAAAGGTTAACTGTACTTGATAAGGACTAGCTTCAGATGATACTGAAGTTCTCCTTAGCCTGACTGACAGGACTTCTACTATCTGAGCCTGCTTCAGTTATAGCTTTTGCCCATGTCTGTCCAGTACTGAAATATCTACTCCATCCTCAAAGAACTCTGTGCATTCTCTTCTCTGTGCCTTTTTTTCACACTGTACCCACTGCTTTATGTTCTTGCTCCCCTCCCTGTGTCACTTTCTACTCATTCTTTCAGGTTCATTTCAGTGGTTCTTTTTCTGGAAGACTTTCATCAACCTGTAGGTCTACCCTTGCCATTAAATTTATCCAGTGCACATAAACCATCTCTTTATGAGTCTATTTCTTCTGCTAGTTCCATAATCCATCTGCATGCCTCCCATGTTTCCCAGCATAGTGTCTGGAATGTAACGGATGCTCAGTAAATATTGGTCAAAATAAACTTAATTGAGCATAGCAGAACTCACCTGAAAATTTCCAAAGACAATATCAACAAAAGAAAAGTAATGTTTTTAAAAGTGTATTCTGGAATTGTGGAAGGAGGTACATGAGTGTGCATAGAGGCCAGGCAAACCAATTGAGAAGTTACTGCAATTATCTGTTGTTTAGGAATGTGTCAATACAGGCCAACACTAAGGTAGAAATAGGGGGAATGAAATGGAAGAGCAACTGTATGAGGTAAGCTTTGTTAAATGAGAGGGAGGCAAGAAGAGGGTCAAAGATGGTTCTTGAAGTTTCCAGACTGAATGATAGAGAGAGAGGAGGGTTCCTTAGTTTTGTTCAAAACCTCTCCTTGACTTGTCACTTTGGAAGGAGCAGTAATGGGCGGAAACCATGTCAAAGGGGAAAGCCAAGCTCAGAGGGCAGTTGCAAAGTAACCAAGGGGCATCAACACTAGTGGGAAAAATGAAGGCCACTGGCTAAAACCAATAGTCTTTCACTGTCAGGGAGAGCCAACTTGAAGACAAACCTATACTGACAATAGGAGAAAAAGCAGGTGTCCTCTTGGATCAAGTCCCATTAGGCACTGTAGCACAACCATTAACAACCAGTGAAAATGAGTCTAAGACAGCTTGGGGGTGGAAACTGTAGAAGTTTCTTGTCACACCCACACTTCCAAGGCGCAGCTCGGCAAGAAGTATCATTTCTAAGTACAAAGGTCCTAGTATAACCACTTTTTTATGCCATAACTTCTGTAAAACTTAAGTATTAACTTCTCTTTGTTTCAAGGCCAAATTTTTTGAAGACCAACTTAGTTGTATACTCATTATTATTACCTGTGTTCTGTTTCCATGCCCTGATGCCAGGCCACTTCAGTTAACAAGAAGCTCATCCAACTAGATATTTGAACTGAACCAGTTTAAGCCAGAAAAAAAAATATATATATTTTATGGCCAGTAACTTTCTTAACTGGAAACTAAATTGGCTGAGGTAAAGAACCTGTTTCCCCTGGGTTCATTCTGAATGGCAGCTCTTGCCTATTATGTGTTAGGACATCAGCCTCTACTAACAATCGCCTATGGGCCCCTCTTTTACCTGTTTCTTGATCATGTCTTTTTCCCTCCTGGACTTACTAACAACACTCTTAGCTGGGGTTTTCCCTCAGCAATTTGTGTCAGTGCTGGCCTAGACCTGAGGCTGGACAGTCTCTAATTATGACAGAATGACAGAAAAACAACCATAAGTGCTCTTTGGAGAGATTTATATTTGTTGGTTAATTCATTCATTTGTTCATTCATACATTCATTCTCTAACTCGTGCATCCCCTTGAAGGATTGTCAAGGGAGAATAAGAGACAAATACAAAGATGACAGGAATAAAGGAGACAAAGCTGCACTCAAGGAATGGTCTGTAAGAGATGACCTGAATCAATATCATCTGGGATACTTTTAAAAATTCAGATTCCTGGGCTCAACCCCCTTCAACTGATTCAGAATCACTAGAATGAAACCCTAGAAATCTTCATTCACAGCCAACTGATCTCACCATATTTTAAAATGTGTGAAAAACTGCAATAGAAAAGACATGTTTATTTTGAATATTGATTTGGAAGACTCTAGTATAGTGGAGATGAAGGACAGATTTACAAAAACAAAAAACAAAAAAACAAAAAACAAAAACCTGACTTCATAGAAGTATAGAGCAGAAATGGATTCTCTTATTTTACATATGAGGTGAGGTGATTTGTTTAATGTCACAGAGCTCTGACTTCTCATAGTTTGTTTTCAAACAAGAATGAGATCATGCTTGGGAAATTATTTTATGATCTTGTCTGGAAGAACTACCAAATACAAAAGGGCATGTTTAATTGTTGATACATCCTGTGCATTTGGGTACTCATTTTAATTTCTCTTAAATCTTCCCATAAATAATATAAATTTATATATAACATATTTTGGAATCTGAGCCAAGGACACAGGTTTCATTTGGCACAGGAAAAGCATGAAATACAGTGATATTATACTCATCTTTTAACCACTGAACAAGTGGACATCATTTTGGTGGACTACTTTAGTTGAATGTAGCTTAAACTTGGTGACTTATTAAAAACAAAACCAATATTGAATGCACACCATTCTAGATCCTGGGGATGGAATGGTGATTGGTTTATGGTCTCTGGCTTCTGGACACAGATGAACAGGTAAATAAAATGCAATTAGTAAATAATATGATGGGAGAGTACCATGGGAACTCTTAAGTGAGATGTCGGTGGTTAGCCATGGAAGCCTTCTTGAAGAATGTGATGGCTTAGCTGAGTCTTGAAAAAACAAGTAGATATTAGCCAGGAGAATTAGGTCTATGTGTGGGGTATGGAGGGTAAGGTGTGTGTGTGTGTGTGTGTGTGTGTATCTGAGGTAGAGGAAGTGGTCAGTAGCAATAAGTGGAACATTTCCACTATATTCCATCTCTGTTGTTCACCTTCCTTTAATGCAGCTCACCTGCTCCCGCAGTCACAGTCTGACCCAAATTGTAAACTTGGCACCAAAACCAAAACAGCCGCAAAACATGAGGTTGCCTGGGCCCCAAACACCCTCATTTTGAAATTTATCCCTTTGTGAGGCCTTCTGTTCTCAGTCCCACCTAATCCTCCAAACCTGCCTAGACTGCCAGCACCTGTGTGTTTCCTGGATGATTGATTGCTTCATTTCAGGGTCTTCTTGGGCTCCCTGTCTAGTTCTGCTTTCTATTTTATTCTTGGGTCCTGCCTGCAGTCATGTCTAGTTTTTACCTTCTGAATTCTGCCTCACCCTGGCTGTTTATATTCCCAACTCCTATCCTGTTGTGAAATATGAAGTGGCACCATTCAATTATGGCTCTTTTTGAGTTAGCAATGAAAGTAAAGGATATTTTTTCCTCCTTAGGCATGTTGTTGGATGAGTTCACTTATATTTGTTCTACTTCAAGCCAGTCTGTACCAGGCTTCATCTGATTACTTCATTCTGCAAGTGAGCCAAATACATAATTGAGTAGGTGTAACCACTGAGTTGCTAAGACTCTAGGGATTGTCATGTCTTTGTTTGGGAAAATGAGAAAAATGCACTATTGAAATATAATGCACAGGATTAACAACACATACAATGGTCCTTCAAACCTGCTTTTTCCTCTCATAAACAAAATCAAACACATCAAAATGGTTGCCTTAGCTTCTTAAATGAAGTTGGATGTAAAGAAAAACATAGTACAAATATGTTAATTTCTGATTGAAAGTGTCAATCCATTGATCTATCAGGCAAAATGCCCTGACTCAACCATGCAGCCATTGCCCCAAAGTAAAAATCCCACTATGCCCAAATGAATATGTTTTTACTTTAGAAGTTGAGAGCCCACCCTCCCCTATTGTGGTAAGTACATCCTCTCCACTTCTACTCTCTGACTCTGGATCTTGGATGGACTGAACTCACCCTCATTTGTAGTGGCTGGTTCATGGATGAATATGTGATCTGATTTGGGCTAATAAGCTAGATTTAGGGCTTTCATTTGAATTTGTAAGAAAGAACCACTTTGTTACAAACTTGGATTTGGGATTCAGTGTGTTTCTGAAAACTATTCTTTCTGAGAATGAATGGGGCCAACAAAGGGTTTCTTCAACTATAATGGATTAATTTTGTGTACCTCAAAACTCAAGATTGGGTTTCAGTTTCTGACTTGATGAGAATCACTACTACTTAACTCTGTCCTTTTTTGTTAATTTTACTTCCAGAAGGTCAAGGCTCTGATCTGAGGCTTTTTCTCTAAGCTTCTTTGATGGAGATGAATTTATTAAAGGGGGGGAAGGATAGTGTCATCTTGAGCAACACCAAAACCAAGTCATCAGAATCAAGAACTATCAGGAGTCAAGATTGATTTTCCAGACCAGGAAAATAAAAGCAGAGCTCAATTTGTGTTAACAGTAAGGGACTCGAGAGCTCATTGAGATTGATAACTAATGGAATAATATAGCTCTCATTTATGGGGAACTTTCTCTGGGACACTTATACATATATATAATCCCCACAGTATCACTATAAGGTAGTTATTATTAAACCCATTTCCATGTGTCAGCTAACTTTTGCTGCATATGAAACAACCCCAAAAATTAATGGCTTAAAATAACAAGCATCTCTTATTTCTCAAAATTTTGCAAATCCGAAGAGTAGCTCTTCTGGAATGTGTTATTTCAGCTCATCTCAGCCATCGACTGACACCTTATTTGGCACTAGATGGTCTTCACTGGCTTCATTCTCATGTCTAGTTGTTGCTAGGCTTTTGGTCAGAGACCCTCAGCTCTCCTCCATGTGATAGTTCCAAAAGGCTAGCTTGGGCTAATTCATGTTGTGACTTCAAGTTATCAAGCACAGCAAGAGAGGTAAATGCTCAATGAGCAAGCACTTTTTAAGTCTCTGCTGGTATTAAATTTTCTAATGCCTTACTGACCAGAGCAAGTCACACAGCCATACCCAGATTAAAGAGGTAGAAAAATAGAGCCATATTATGATAGGAGGAATGACAAAATTGCATTTCAAAGTGAAATGCATACAGTGATAGGAGGAATTATTGTGGTTATTTTTGAAAAAAAATTTTGAAAAAAAATAGTTTACCAGAAAAAGTAATTCCTTGAAAAGCACAGACCTCAGATCAAAGCAAAAAGAGTTTGACTTAAAAATATGGTATTCTACGTTTCATGAGACTGAATAATAAGTGGAAACAGCTAAGAGCAGAGTTGTAATTCATCCCATGGAGAAGATCCTTACATATCTATTGTTCCTAGAGGGCTCCCTCTTCTACTGCACCTATGTTTATGCCTCCCTGATCAAATGAGAACTATATCTAAATGGCCTATTGTTTACATAGTCTTTGATTAATACCTCACCTGCCATTTTGTTCAACAACAAATTTCCACAGAAGAGAAACCCAAGCTAAAATGTTTATAGGAACCAGGCAGGTAACATAAAGATATAAGCCAGACTGAAAATAAGACAACAGGGGATGAAGAGTTTGGAGTAATATGACGCATGCCCCATCCGTCTAAAAGTATTCAAGCTAGGAAGAAAATATAACACTGTAGTCCCCCTGCAAAAGTCTCTCAGGGCCAGAGATAGTCAAGAACTACCTGTTTATGACCTCTGCCATATAAATACTTAACCATCTTTAGCTGGAATTAGTAACATTCCAAAGAAATAGTTTCCCCAGAGTCCTGTCCTATAAGTAAGATAGTGATGTGTGGGAATCTGTCCACCTCTTCAAAAAGAACCCCAATGGGCTTTTTGTAGTGATAAGATCACCAGTGTATCTACATCTTTCCAGAGTCATGGTGTTTGATGCACCCTGCAGGATGACAGTCTGTCCAGGAGGCTTGACAGGTGCTCAGGATGCATAAGACATCATTCTCTGCCCTAGAGATGGGTGTCAGGCTTCCTGAACCCTGCCAGGTGGAGGAAACTCCTACAACAAAAAGAACTGGAGTTTCAGTTTGTCAGCAGTCAAAGGGCAATGGAAAGCTGTGTATTTTTTCTCTAAAACTGTGAGAAAACCAGGAATTTAATACCACCATTCCAACGTCAAACCAATCAAACATTGGCAGTTTGGGATTGTTTTATTTTGAGGCTTTAGCTTATCTCCCTGGGATAAAAACCTTTCCAAACTGGCTTTAACTAAAAATGTCATCAATCCCAGCTGCTCACTGGTTAGCAGAAAGCGTGGTAACAGAAGGCCCCTTTTGATAGCCCTCTTCCATAATATCATCCAAATTTGCATGGCAAAGATGTGAGAGCTATTTATATGTTGATTATTACAGTGCTGCAGTTTATATTTTTCCCAGCACAGTTGAAAATTATATTTAGAAAGGCTGACATCATCTTTAAATATATATTATAGCTCTCATTTGGTGGAGATGAGCTGTTGAAGTACATGCCACCTACTCAACTTCTCAGAAAAATGGCATAGATGTTTCACACATGGTTATATATAAACCTGAACACTGGCAGAGAACTGCCCTGGAACCTATAGGACTTCCAGGGAGTTTTGTGGCCTCTGGTTTTTGCCTTCTCAGTTTGCTCTTTATTTAAAACGAAAGGCAATATGATTTAGTTGTAAGAACATGGCTTTTGTAGCCAGTAAGTTCTGAATTCTGAACCTGGTCCTGCAGCAAAGTAGCTCTGTAATCTTGGAAGAACTTTTATCCACTGTAAACATCTGTATTTATCAACAATAACATGTGACTGTGAATGCTCACCTGAAAATATTATAAATACATTATGCAGTACAGTTTACAGTAAATGAAAAAAGAGTGATTACCATGATTTAAGCATGTTTCCAGCAATAGAATATGTGCTTTGTACAGACTGTGATGGTTACTTTTATGTGTCAACTTGCATGGGCTGCAGGCTGCCCAGATATTTGGTAAAACATTCTGGGTGTTTCTGTGTGGATGTTTTTGGATTAGATTAACATTTAAAAAATAGACCAACTAAAACAGATTGCCCTCCCTAATTTGCATGGGCCTCATCAATCAGTTGACTACTTGACTAGGCTGACTCTTAATTCCTTCTGTCTGACTGCATTTGAACTGGAACTTTGGAAGTTTTTTCCCTATCTTCCGACTGAAACATCTGGTCTTCCTGGGTGTCAAGCCTTCTGACCTTCAGGCAAGAATTATGTCATCAGTTCTGGTTTTCAGGCCTTCAGCTTCCAACTGGAACTAAACTGTGGGCTCTCCTGGGTCTCCAGCTTTCTTACTCACCCTGAAGATCTTGGAACTTGGCCAGTCTCCATAATCTTGTAACCTAATTCTTTCTAATTCTCTTTCTATATCTATACATCCATCATATTGTTTCTGTTTCTCTGTAGAACTCTGACCAATACATATATCCAGTTATGTGTTGAGTTCCCAAGAATAATTTATCAAGCATTGAAGATATTGCTCTATTAGCTCTATTCTATTTAACCCAGTCAACAGATGGGGAAAGTGAGGGCTACAGAAGCAAATCAATGTATTTTAAGGTCATACAGGTAATACATGGTGGAAGCAGGATTCAAAACCTGGAAATCCAATGCTATATTTTACCCATTTAACTACTATCCTATATTGTCTAGAGGTTACATATTAGATAGAAGTGAGCTTCTATTCCAGGACTGAGAAGTTTTTGGGAATCTGAAGTAACAAGGAAAGAGAATCAAGGATACTGTAAGATTCCAACATACCTCAGGGGGACATGTGGTAAGGTGCAGAGCAAGCCTGAAACCTATAGGCATACCTCTATGGTATGTAGTTGGGACTGGGAAATGTTTTGGTTTCCTTGAACCATCAACCTCCACCCATCAGCTAACTTGAACCTGGAATCTGACTTCTGATACCAATTAGATTTGTGTTTGCAATTCTGCGGCACATCTGAATGATGGCCCTAGGGGGATATCCATGACTGAAATGGCATCTAAAATGTGGTAATTCTATAAGAAAGCAGATTTAGAGCAGTATTTTCCTTATTAGCATTTAAATGTCCTAGCCCAAAATTTCCCCAAAAGAGCTTCATGGCTTAGAGTGATTAAAAATTCACATATTGTTTAATATAATTGGCCAACTCTCACACTTCAGATGAGAAGAGCCAGCTAGTCCAGATAAACTTAACTTTTGAAGGATGATATGACCACCATCTTTGATAACTTGAGACCTCCAAATGACACTTATATATTGTATTTTGCTGAATTTAACTATTATGAAAAAGTCTTTGAAAATTATTTCCCCATGAATGGAAATAAAAATACAGCTGCAAGTGCCAGGGTAGTGAGATGACATGTTTTTTATAAGCTAGCTGGCAAAAATTCAATTTTCATGAGCATGTATGCCTGTCTCAGGCTTTTAAGGAGTCAGTTTTATGTTTTGTACCATTCTTTCTTCTTGCCTATTAAGCAAGTCCCAATTTGAGCCAAGATCAGTTTTTATATGAAGCTCAAAGGTAAGTCATTTTATATAATATTTGCATAGGCATAATTGTTTCCACACACTCCATCCCTGCTACCCCCTTGGACTACATAGCACTGTAAAACTAATCAACTTGAAACCTCACTCTCAACATGTCATACCCTTGTTCAAAAAACAGTTTCTATTTCATTAAATCAAAATGCTTCATGCTGGTATTCATAGTCCTCAATAACCTGACCCCACTTTCCTTGATAGTTATAATGAGAATAACATCTTTTTTTTTAAGAGTATTTCTTTTTGTCTTTCTTTTTGACTTCCTTAAAACAGCACTTCAGTAACCCATCCTGTCTTGCCCTCTCTAGTTCAAAAAAAAAATTGAGAAATACATATAGGAGCCAAAAAGATTCTGATCAAAATGTCAACCTCGTTACTAAAAGTATAGACATGGAGAAAAACATGGCTTGTAACTGTTGTCATGTATTCAAAGTTTCTCTCTCCCTTGCTCTTACTTAACTCCCACAACTGGAGACATTCCCTTACAGGAGCAGCCCCAGCCCTTGTTATCTCACTACGCCAAGGAGAGAGACCAGACCTGGCCCTCTCAGCAGAAGGCTGACGCAAAAGAATGAGGAATGAACAAAGTCAGGCTTACCTGCTTCCTTCTCACACACTCACCAAAGCTGGTAGTACATATGGTAGGTGTGGGTAGAAAGAAGACAGGTGTTTCTTATTCTATCTCTGTATGAGTTTTCTATTGCTTTGTAACAACTGATCACAAACTTAGAGATTTAAAACAACACATATTCATTAACTTGAAAGTTCTGTATGTCAGTCCTACTTAGGGTCATAAGGCTGAAATCAAGGTGCGGGGAAGATTGGGCTCTTATCTGGAGATTCTGAGGGAAAATCCATTTCTAAGTTCATTCTTCTTGAAAGAATTTAGTTTTCAGTTCCTGGTGGTTGTAAGACTAAGGTACCCATTTTCTTGCTGGCTGTCAACCAGGAGCTACACTCAGTTCCTAGGGGTCAACCTCGTTCCTGTCCCTGTGACCCCTCTTTTTCAAATCAGCAATGGTACATCAAATATGTCCTGTGCTTTGACTCACTGATTTCTCTGACTCTGACCTCTACAGCTAGATGTTAAATGAGCTTTTTATTTATGAGCTTTAGATTTATAAAATTATTGTGAAGATAATATGGGGAGTTCCCATATACCACAAACTCACATTCCCCAATTATTAACATCTTTAATTAGTATATTTGTCAAAATTAATGAAACAAGTTGATATATTGTTATTAACTAAAACCCATATCTAATCAGATTTCCTCAGTTTTTCTCTAACATTCTTTTTCACTGCCAGAATCTTATCCGGCATGCTACATTACCTTTATTCTTCTCAGTTTCCTCTTGGCCATAACAGTTTCTCAGACTTCCATATTTGGGATGACCTTAACAGTTTTGAGGATTACTAGTCTGGTATTTTGTATAATATCCCTCAAGTTAGGATTTTTTTTTTTTTTTCTCATTAGACTGTGGCAATGTGTTTGTAAGGGGAAGACCACAAAGGGAAAGTGCCATTCTTATCATATTCTATTGAGGGCATATGCTCCCAATACGACTTATCACTACTGAGGTTAACATTGGTTCCCTAGTTTGAGGTAGTTATCATCAGTAAAGTCACTCTGTTTCTCAGCATCCCCTTTCTATAATGTACTCTTTGGAAGTCACAGTGTGCAGTGTTCCTACAAAGTGGACAGTTATACTCTACCTCCTTAAATGTGGAGTATTGACAAAAGTTATTTGGAAACCTTATGCACAGAACATTTGTCTCTTCTCTATTTGTTCAGCAATTCATATCAGTATGTACTCATGGATATTTATTTAACACTTTAGATTATAAGTATCTATCTATCTATATCTATCTATCATCTATCTATCTATCTATCTATCTATCTATCTATCTATCTATCTATCTATCATCTATCTATCCTCTATCTATCTAGTCACTAGAATTGTTCCAGCTCTAGCCACTGGAAGCTCCTTCTCTTGGCTCCTACATCTCTTGGACATCCCCTCAAGATATCTCCCTTTCTTACAGTCAATTCTGCTATATAACAAAACTTAGTCAACAAGAGTGAATTCCACCATATTTCTAGTGTTAGAGATTATACATAGTGTGTACACCAAGGAGCAAGAAATCTTTGGGCCACTTTTGTCTATCACAATCTCCCTCCTAAGAAGTGAAGTGGAAAGTAATTAAATTCTATAAAACCTGATAAGTGGGAAATAATTTTCCTCCACTTCAATATAATGCACCCATATTATGGAGGAAAGAGAATTTCTCTGTGATCCTGTACATATATTCTTGCTGAATTTACTGTTCAGTCCTTTCCTCCTCCATTTCTTTCATATCCCACATTTAGTCTATCAGCAATACTTACTGGGTCTGTGTTCAAACATAACTCAACCCTTCCACCTTATTTCTATGATCTAAGTCACCATCTTTTTTAACTAACAAACTACTACAGCCTCCAGTACTACTGGCCTCCCTAGAACAGTTGCAAGTACTAGAAGGATTAAAACAACAAAACAGGAATGCCTGGGTGGTTCAGTTGTTAAGCCTCTGCCTTCAGCTCAGGTCATGATCCCAGGAGCCTGGGATTGAGCCCCACGTTGGACTCCCTGCTCAACAGGGACTGTTTCTCCTCTCCCTCTTGCCTTCTGCCCACTTGTGCTCTCTCTCTCTCTCTAATAAATAAATAAAATCTTTAAAAAAAAAAAAGCAAAATTTGTCAGATCCCTACTCTGCTCAAAAACCTCCAATGGCTTCCTAAACCTATTCGAATAAAATCTAAAACTCTTATCCTAGCTTGTAAAGCTCCAAATCAGTTCTTTGAACACTATCTGTGGACAATGACCAGTCCTCCCTACCAACTCTTTGCAGATCAATGCCAGTATACATATCCTCCAACAGGGACTGGCCAAGTAAATTCAACAACTGTGCTTGACCATATTGTGCTCAATGACATGAGTCCACTGACCACTGCTTAAATGTTGTGCAATGTCAAGTTGCTATAAACATCTCTAATTGCTTTCTTTCAATTTTATAGTCATGGAGGGCTGGTAGTTCGGAGATGGGTGTGGTTAGTGGACCACACTTTGATTAGCACTGCTCTCATAATCTCATGCCTGGCCATCTCCTTCCCTCCTGACTTTCCATTGCCAACTTCCCTCCAGCAAATCCCACATTCCTGCTCTCTATAACACTCTGTATTAGTGTTCTAGTGCTATGAAACAAGTTATCAGTATTTTAGCAGCTTAATACAACACACATTTATTATCTTACAATTTCCACGAGTCAGGGGTCCAGGCCTGACTTATCTAGGTCCTCTGCTTAGGGTTCCACAAGGTTGTAATGAGGTTTTCAAGACTTTGGAGTCTCCTTCCAAGCTTATGTGGTTATTGGCAGAATTCAGCTCTGGGAGCTTGTAGGACTGAGACAAGACCTGCAGCTCTTAAAGATACCTCATACTTCTTGGCTAAATGCCCTCTCCATAGACAGCTACAAAGCTTGCTTCTCAAAGGCAGCAAAGGGGAGTCTCTCACTGTAGTCTGCTAATACGGAGTCTTATATAATATAATATAAACATGGGAGCTACATCTTACCATCTTTGTCATAAAATGTAACTTAATCAAGGAAGCTACATCCCATCACCTTTGCTATATCCATTTGTTAGAAGCAACTCATAGATTCCCACATCCATTCAGTGGGAGGGGATTACAAATAAAGTCCTGGATACCAGGAGATGGGAAATCACTGTGGTCATTTTATTGTCTGTCCAATGCACACTGAAGTTGCCTTAAGATCCTTGTACTTGCTTTTCTCCTCCCTAAGGACTCACCTCCTCATTCCATTCAGGTCTCAGCTCAGATGTTATATTCTCAGAGTCCTTCCTCAACCTTTTTTCCTAAAAGAATGGTTCTCAGACCCTTACTCCATTTTTTTTTTTTTTTAGAGCATGAAGCATCCTCTGACATTAAATGATTATTTGTTCAAAATCAGACTTCCTCATTAGAATGTGGCTGTTTTCCAAGCTCTAGGAAATGGACCTGTCATGTAGTACATGCTCAAAAATATTTATTGAATGAATCAGTGAAAACTGTTAGTTCACAGAAATGGTCACCAACATCTTTCTATCTTGATTCAAACATTTTACACTAGATTATAAACAATGGAAGTTGCTTTTCATGTTTAATCTTGTTTCTGTTGCAAGATTGCAAGTAGAAACAGCATGATAGAATAGAAATAGCACAGACTTTGGAACAATACAAACTGAAATGAAATTCAGGTTATTACTACCTTTGTGATCTAAGAGATTAATTTCCCTGGATTTCAGTTATAAAGCCAGAGAAAACAGTGCATGATTCCCATTAAGTAGATTTGGGTTAGATCATAGACACACTACATACTAGTGCAGTGTCAGACTAATTTCTCAGGTCTTTGGAAGCACAATCACCTTATCTGTAAAATGAGAATAATAGTAATGATAATAATAATTTCTCCCACATAGATTGACTGTGTGGTCAAATGAGCACATGAGAAAAGCACCTAAGTTGGTGATTGGCATATTATTTGCACTCAGTACATGTTAGCTTTTATTAATTTCTATACTTTTGTAACTATCAAAATAATATAAATTATTATATTAGCAATATCAACATAAATTCTGTAGTGCACAGTATGTTAAATAGTATTCACTATCTTTATATATCTTTTATTTGGTCGTATAGAGGTAGTGTATAACAATAATAATAATGATAACTATGTTTTATGGGCAAGTTCTACCGAAAGTCCTAAACAATTTTTTGTAGCACATGATCAAGAAGCATGTATTGACATTCTACATGTAGCTAACTACATGTAGTTAAATATTTCCACGTAACATTGAAGAAAAAATAAATTACTACTCATGTGCTTTGAACTACTATATCTATATGAATGGATATATGGCTTATTTATGCAAGATGAAAAAGTTCTACAGATCTGCTGTACAGCATTAGGCTTATAGTTAACAATATTGTACAGTACACTAAAAATTTGCTTAGAGGGTAGGTCTCACTTTATGTCTTTTAGACCACAATAAAAAATACACATAAAAATATTTTTATTATTTTTTTAAGATTTTGCTTACAGCATCTTACAATGTGTTTCTATGCAAGGGTAGTTTAAAGAACAAATTAAAAGAAACATCTTTTATTATTAAGCTGTATGAAACACTCATAAAATAATCATTTAAAAGAAATAGTTTCCCTTTCTTTAATATCTAATTATATATAATCCATGAAATACTCCATTACAACCTAAAATACTAATTAATTAAAAAACAAATATTCTGACAAGAAATGCAAACTCCCTAAATATACCTTGTTGTAGAGTTTTGAGTTGAGAAATATTGCAAAATAAAATTAAGTGGGAATGTAAAACAAAGCAACATGTAAAAATGGAATATAGAACTCTAATATAAATATGGTTATTTAACCAGCCAGAGGAAATAATCATTTAAAGTGATTTTAAAACATACCAATTTTACTATTTTTCCATAGTGGAATATAATCTAAGAATGAATAGGACTTTCAAGTAATCCTAAACATCATTCAATAGTGTACTATTTCTTTTAATAATGCTAACATTATTTGGAACCATACATGTGTGCATGTGGGTATACTTAATACAAAATTTCAAATAAATAATTAATAATTGAGGTTAATATCTCAGTGTACAAAAAAAAATAAAAACACTATAAATAAAATGATGTCATGTTTTTTGTTTTTTGTTTTTAATTCTTATGTTAATCCCCATACATTACATCATTAGTTCTAGATGAAGTGTTCCATGATTCATTGTTTGTGCATAACACCCAGTGCTCCATGCAGAACGTGCCCTCCTCAATACCCACCACCAGGCCAACCCATCCTCCCACCCCCCTCCCCTCTAGAACCCTCAGTTTGTTTTTCAGAGTCCATTGTCTCTCATGGTTCGTCCACCCCTCTGATTTCCCCCGCTTCATTCTTCCCCTCCCTCTACCTTCTTCTTCTTCTTTTTTTTTTCTTAACATATATTGCATTATTTGTTTCAGAGGTACAGATCTGAGATTCAACAGTCTTGCACAATTCACAGTGCTTACCAGAGCACATACCCTCCCCAGTGTCTATCACCCAGTCACCCCATCCCTCCCACCCAACCCCTCACTCCAACAACACTCAGTTTGTTTCCTGCGATTAAGAATTCCTCATATCAGTGAGATCATATGATACATGTCTTTCTCTGTTTGACTTATTTCACTCAACATAATACCCTCCAGTTCCATCCACGTCATTGCATATGGCAAGATCTCATTCCTTTTGATGGCTGCATAATATTCCATTGTATATATATACCACTTCTTCTTTATCCATTCATCTGTCGATGGACATCTTGGCTCTTTCCACAGTTTGGCTATTGTGGACATTGCTGCTATAAACATCGGGGTGCACGTACCCCTTCGGATCCCTACTTTTGTATCTTTGGGGTAAATACCCAGTAGTGCAATTGCTGGATCATATGGTAGCTCTATTTTCAACTTTTTGAGGAACCTCCATACAGTTTTCCAGAGTGGCTGCACCAGCTTGCATTCCCACCAACAGTGTAGGAGTGTTCCCCTTTCTCCGCATCCCCGCCAACATCTGTCATTTCCTGACTTGTTAATTTTAGCCATTCTGACTGGTGTGAGGTGGTATCTCATTGAGGTTTTGATTTCGATTTCCCTGATGCCGAGCGATATTGAGCACTTTTTCATGTGTCTGTTGGCCATTTGGATGTCTTCTTTGGAAAAATGTCTGTTCATGTCTTCTGCCCATTTCTTGATTGGATTCTTTGTTCTTTGGGTGTTGAGTTTGATGAGTTCTTTATAGACTTTGGATACTAGCCCTTTATCTGATATGTCATTTGCAAATATCTTCTCCCATTCTGTCGGTTGTCTTTTGGTTTTGTTGACTGTTTCCTTTGTTTTGCAAAAGCTTTTTATCTTGATGAAGTCCCAATAGTTCATTTTTGCCCTTGCTTCCCTTGCCTTTGGTGAGGTTTCTAGGAAGAAGTTGCTTCGGCTGAGGTCAAAGAGGTTGCTGCCTGTGTTCTCCTTCAGGATTTGGATGGACTCCTGTCTCACATTGAGGTCTTTCAACCATTTGGAGTCTATTTTTGTGTGTGGTGTAAGGAAATGGTTCAGTTTCATTCTTCTGCATGTGGCTGTCCAATTTTCCCAACACCATTTGTTGAAGAGACTGTCTTTGTTCCATTGGACATTCTTTCCTGCTTTGTCGAAGATTAGTTGACCATAGAGTTGAGGGTCCATTTTTGGGCTCTCTATTCTGTTCCATTGATCTATGTATCTGTTTTTGTGCCAGTACCATGCTGTCTTGATGATGACAGCTTTGTAGTAGAGCTGGAAGTCCGGAATTGTGATGCCGCCGGCTTTGCTTTTCTTTTTCAACATTCCTCTGGCTATGCGGGGTCTTTTCTGGTTCCATACAAATTTCAGGATTATTTGTTCCATTTCTTTGAAAAAAGTGGATGGTATTTTGATGGGGATTGCATTGAATGTGTAGATTGCTCTAGGCAGCATTGACATCTTCACAATATTTGTTCTTCCAATCCATGAGCATGGAACGTTTTTCCATTTCTTTGTGTCTTCCTCAATTTCTTTCATGAGTATTTTATAGTTTTCTGAGTACAGATCCTTTGTCTCTTTGGTTAGATTTATTCCTAGGTATCTTATGGTTTTGGGTGCAATTGTAAATGGGATCGACTCCTTAATTTCACTTTCTTCTGTCTTGTTGTGGGTGTATAGGAATGCCACTGACTTCTGTGCATTGATTTTATATCCTGCCACTTTACTGAATTCCTGTATGAGTTCTAGCAGTTTTGGGGTGGAGTCTTTGGGGTTTTCCACATAAAGTATCACATCATCTGCAAAGAGTGAGAGTTTGACTTCTTCTTTGCCAATTTGGATGCCTTTGATTTCTTTTTGTTGTCTGATTGCTGTGGCTAAGACTTCCAATACTATGTTGAATAGCAGTGGTGATAGTGGACATCCCTGCCACGTTCCTGACCTTAGGGGGAAAGTTCTCAGTTTTTCCCCATTGAGAAAAATATTCGCTGTAGGTTTTTCATAGATGGCTTTTATGATATTGAGGTATGTACCCTCTACAACTATACTCTGAAGAGTTTTGATCAAGAGGGCGCCTGGGTGCCTCAGATGGTTAAGCGTCTGCCTTTGGCTCAGGTCATGATCCCGGGGTCCTGGGATCGAGTCCTGCATCGGGCTCCCTGCTCCTTGGGAGCCTGCTTCTCCCTCTGCCTCTCTCTGTGTCTCATGAATAAATAAATAAAATCTTTAAAAAAAAAAAAAGAGTTTTGATCAAGAAAGGATGCTGTACTTTGTCAAAAGCTTTTTCTGCATCTATTGAGAGGATCATATGATTCTTGTTCTTTCTTTTGTTAATGTATTGTATTGTTTTTATTTCTTTGGTGTTGGTTGTGATCTCTCCTCTTTCATTCATGATTTTGTTGATTTGGGTCATTTCTCTTCTCTTTTTGATAAGTCTGGCCAGGGGTTTATCAATCTTGTTAATTCTTTCAAAGAACCAGCTCCTAGTTTCGTTGATCTGTTCTACTGTTCTTTTAGTTTCTATTTCATTGATTTCTGCTCTGATCTTTATTATTTCTCTTCTCCTGCTGGGTTTAGGCTTTATTTACTGTTCTTTCTCCAGCTCCTTTAGGTGGAGGGTTAGGTTGTGTACTTGAGACCTTTCTTGTTTCTTGAGAAAGGCTTGATTGCTATATACTTTCCTCTTAGGACTGCCTTTGCTGCATCCCAAAGATTTTGAAGAATTGTGTTTTCATTTT
Organism: Mirounga leonina; assembly: GCF_011800145.1. Classification (NCBI taxonomy): domain Eukaryota; kingdom Metazoa; phylum Chordata; class Mammalia; order Carnivora; family Phocidae; genus Mirounga; species Mirounga leonina. Next base: position 66,316,669 of record NW_023270323.1, on the reverse strand, counting down.
CATTGGTTTCCATGTATTTTTTTAATTCTTCTTTAATTTCCTGGTTGACCCATTCATTCTTCAGTAGGATGCTCTTTAGCCTCCATGTATTTGAGTTCTTTCCGACTTTCCTCTTGTGATTGAGTTCTAGTTTCAAAGCATTGTGGTCTGAAAATAGGCAGGGAATGATCCCAATCTTTTGGTACCGGTTGAGACCTGATTTATGACCTGGGATGTGATCTATTCTGGAGAATGTTCCATGGGCACTAGAGAAGAATGTCTATTCCGTTGCTTTGGGGTGGAATGTTCTGAATATGTCTGTGAAGTCCATTTGGTCCAGTGTGTCATTTAAAGTCTTTATTTCCTTGTTGATCTTTTGCTTAGACGATCTGTCCATTCCAGTGAGGGGGGTGTTAAAGTCCCCCACTATTATTGTATTGTTGTCGATGTGTTTCTTTGCTTTTGTTATTAATTGGCTTATATAATTGGCTGCTCCCATGTTAGGGGCATAGATATTTACAATTGTTAGATATGCTTGTTGGATAGACCCTTTAAGTAGGATATAGTGTCCTTCCTCATCTCTTATTACAGTCTTTGGTTTAAAATCTAATTTGTCTGATATAAGGATTGCCACCCCAGCTTTCTTTTGGTGTCCATTAGCATGGTAAATGGTTTTCCACCCCCTCACTTTCAATCTGGGGGTGTCTTTGGTTCTAAGATGAGTCTCTTGCAGACAGCATATAGATGGGTCTTGTTTTTTAATCCAGTCTGTTAGCCTGTGTCTTTTGATTGGGGCATTTAGCCCATTTACATTCAGGGTAACTATTGAAAGATAGGAATTTAGTGTATGGCCTGTAAGGTGACTGTTACCGTATATTGTCTGTGTTCCTTTCTGGTCTATGTTGCTTTTAGGCTCTCTCTTTGCTTAGAGGACCCCTTTCAAGATTTCCTGTAGGGCTGGTTTTGTGTTTGCAAATTCCTTTAGTTTTTGTTTGTCCTGGAAGCTTTTTATCTCTCCTTCAATTTTCAATGACAGCCTAGCTGGATAGAGTATTCTTGGCTGCATATTTTTCTCATTTAGTGCTCTGAATATATCCTGCCAGTCCTTTCTGGCCTGCCAGGTCTGTGTGGATAGATCTGTTGCCAATCTAATGTTTCTACCCTTGTAGGTTACATACCTCTTCTCCTGAGCTGCTTTCAGGATTTTCTCTTTGTCTATGAGACTCGTAAGTTTTACTATTAGATGTCGGGGAGTTGACCTATTTTTATTGATTTTGAGAGGGGTTCTCTGTGCTTCCTGGATTTTCATGCCTGTTTCTTTCCCCAAATTAGGGAAGTTCTCTGCTATATTTGCTCCATTATACCTTCTGCCCCTCTCTCTCTTTCTTCTTCTTCTGGGATCCCAATTATTCTAATGTTGTTTCGTCTTATGGTATCACTTATCTCTCGAATTCTGCCCTCGTGATCCAGTAGTTGTTTAGCTCTCTTTTTCTTAGCTTCTTTATTTTCCATCATTTCATCTTCTATATTACTGATTCTCTCTTCTGCCTCATTTATTCTAGCACTTAGCGCTCCCATTTTTGATTGCACCTCATTAATAGCCTTTTTGATTTCTACTTGGTTGGATTATAGCTCCTTTACTTCTCCAGAAAGGGTTTCTCTAATAACTTCCATATTTTTTTCAAGCCCAGCTAGTATCTTTAAAGTGATGATTCTGAACTCTAGATCTGACATCGTACTAATGTCCGTATTGAGTAGGTCCCTGGCAGTCGGTACTACCTCTTGTTCTTTTTGTTGAGTTGATTTTTTCCGTCTTGTCATTTTGTGCAGAGGAGAATAGATTAATGAGAGAACAAAATGCTAGCAGAGTAACCACGTCCCCAGAAAATATACTCTAAACAAATCAGAAAATACCTGAAGCAGTGGGATAAGAAAGGAAAGAGAAAAAAGAAAAAGAAAAAAAAAGAAAAAGAAAAAGATAAAGATAAAAACAAAAACAAACAAAACAAAACAACAACAACAACAAAAAAACCAGAATGTGATCAAATATGATCAATATGGTATACAGATCAGTGCCACACACTAGATTTTGGGTTTATTTTGGTCTTTTAGAAGAAAGTGCCTCCCAAAATTTTAAAGAAAGAAAAACTTATATACGCACAAAAATAAGGGTTGATATGATGAAGGGATGGAATATGACTGTAAAAATGGAAGTTATAAAAAATTTTATAAAAGGAATTGATAAGAAGTTGTTTGAAAAAAGAAAGAAGAGGATTTAAAAAAAGAAAAAAGAAAAAGAAGAAAAAAAGGGAGACGATGTGATCAGGCAGTGGAATAGAAAACACCATATACTAGAGATTTAGGGTATATTTTAATCTGTTAGAAGAAACTATCTCAAAATTTTAAAGAGAGAACAACTTATATATATAAGCCAAAAATATGGGTAACTACTAGAAGGGATAGAATATGACTCTAAAAATGAAAAATAAAAATGTTTTTTTAAAAAAAGGGATTGATAAGATGTTGGTTGAAAAAGGGAAAAAGAAAAATTCAAAAAGAAAAAGACAGTTAAAAAAAAATTAACTTTGAAAGACTAAAGAATCATGGTAAAAAAGCCATGGATTCTATGTGCAGTATTCCCCTAGCACTGGAGTTCTGCCATTCTCATTGATCGGTAAACTTGGTCTTGGCTGGCTGTTCTCGCTGATCTTCTGGAGGAGGGTCCTGTTGCCGTGGTTTCCAAATGTATCTGCCGGAGGCGGAATTGCCCCGCCCTTGCCCCCTCCCGGCTAAGTAATCTGCTCGGGTTTGCTCTCCGGGGCTTTTGTTCCCTGCGAGCTTTCCGTACAGCTTTGGAGGCGGAGAGTGAAAATGGCGCCCTCCCAATCTCCGCCCCGCTGAGGAGCCAAGAACTCGGGGCCCCGCTCCTCAGTGCGCCCCCAGAGAAAAGCCGTCAGTCACTCCCTTCTCCCTGGTCTCCGGCCGCCCTCCGTGCTCTCCCGGCCTGTGACCGCGCGTTTCTATCTCTGGCACGCGACCCCGGGTGGAGTCTCCAAACCCAGCAGATCCCTGCGGTGCACTCCGCGCGGCTCCTCCCCGGGGGAAGAAGGTGAGTCTCCCCGGATCTGCCGCTTGTTGGGTCCCCGCTGGAGGAGCAGTGGCCCGACTGTGCCGGGGATCACGGTTTATGGCCACCCCGAGCTGAGAGCCCGCGCCTGGGCTCCGCCTCTGCAGCCGGCTTCCCGCTCCGATACCTGGGAGCTCTGCCGCCCTCAGGCACCCCCGGTCTTTCTGTGACCCCGAGGGTCCTGAGACCACACTGTCCCGGAGGGTTCCACCCCCCGCTTAGCCACCAGAGTGACGTCCCTCGGTGGAGCAGACTTTTAAAAGTTCCGATTTTGTGCTCCGCGGCTCTATCACTTGCCAGAAGCGGCGGACGGAGGCCCCTCCCCCGCCGTCTATCCTCCCGAATATCGCCTCGGATTCACTTCTCCGCACGTCCTCCCTTCCAGAAAGTGGTCACTTTTCTGATGAGAGAGTTGTTGCTCTTCTTTTCTTCGATCTCCTGTTGAGATTTGTAGGTGTTCAGAATGGTTTGATCCCTATCCAGCTGAATTCCTGAGAGGAGACGAAATCCAGGTCTCCTACTCCTCCGCCATCTTGCTCCGCCCCCCCAAAATGATGTCATGTTAAACCTGAATTTGAAAATGTCAGTGTGGACACAAAGTTTTTTATTTGTGTTTTTGTTTTTAAATAAGTACTTCTTAGCTCTTCCTATTGGAAAAGCCTAGAACTATGACAACATGATAGCTATAAGAGCACCAAACACCCAAATTGTATTGTCCATATAATATACTCCACCAAAAAGAATGAGCAATCTTTGGAGTATGATTGATTTCAAGTCTCAAGAAGAAAATGTCCAAGAGGAGTCTGAGACTCCTTGTACAAAATGCAAGAAAGCTCTTAAAATCTAACAGATCATTTCAAGAGGATCCAGGAGCAAGTATGAAGTGTCTCTTATTGGTCCTAAGTGAGAAATGTCAGCATATAGCAGCAATATTAATAGTAGTATCAATAATAATATTAATGAAACTAATAAATACAGCTAATTAAGACAACATTGAGTATATTGAAGCCCATAGTGTTACTCAGAAAAGACAGGAAGAAGAAAGAAAGAGAAGGGAGGAGAGTGAGAGAAAACTCAGGGTTACCATTCAAGGTTATTAAGACATCAATTCCTTTCTCCAAAAACAATCGTCTTTTAAAGGAAATAATTAAGAATTTCTTCTGCTTTTTTTTTTTTTTGTGCAAACTGTATTTCAATGTCACCAAATAGATCTGTTGATGAGAAGGAGTCCTTTTCAGAAAAACCCCAGCTAATAAATAAAGTTAGACAGAATTCAAAAATCGCCATTTGGCACCCTCACATAAAGTAATTAATTTAGGCAATCATCATCAGTGGATGAAAGCCTTAGATGAATACTGATGGTGAACTTTATAATGGACTCATCAGGCAAACTGGACCCAAGGCTCTGATCCCCAGAGCGTCACTAAATTAAGATAAATAGAAATATGTGTGTTTGATGTGAGCTATCATTTATAAACTATTCTTTTAAAAGAAAAGAAAGCATGAATCTAATTAAGTCTCTAGAGTTAACTTTCATTCTAAGACACAACTCACAGAGTGTCTGCAGGAAGTCAACGATGTGGAGGGCACCTGGGTGGCTCAGTTGGTTAAGCGTCGGGCTCTTGATTTTGGCTCAGGTCATGATCTTGCATCTTGCTGAGTGTGGAGCCTGCTTAAGATTCCTTCTCTCCCCCTTCCCACACCCACCGCTGCTTGCATGCATTCTCTCTTTCTTTCTCTCTCTAAAACAAACAAACAAACAAACAAACAAACAAACCAAAGTCAATGATATGGGAAATAAATTGGAGGGATGATCCAGCTAAGTATAGTGATAGATCTTGTTTGGATCCTGAAAAAAATGAGTGTAAGAACACATTTTGATACCGTTAGGAAGAGTGAATATGGACTCAATATTAAATATATATGTGGAATATTACTAATTGTACTTAGTTATGTTAGTGTGATTTGTAAGAAAATGCTTATTTTCTAGATACTGTTAGTGAAATATAGGAAGGTGGAATGACATACAATGTCTGTGGTTTGCTTTAAAATACATCAGAACATAGGATTAAAAAAAATACAAAAGGGGGTTGCGTGGATGGTTCAGTTGTTTAAGCATCATACTCTTGGTTTCCGCTCAGGTCATGATCTCAGGGTCCTGGGATCGAGGCCCACAGGGAGCTCTGCTCTCAGCAGGGAGTCACCTCAAGGTTCTCCCTCTTCCTCTTCCCCTGGCCCTCCCCCTGCTCACGCATTCTCTCTCTCTCTCTAAAATAGTAAATAAATCTTTAAGAAAGACAAAAGGAATAAAGAAAATAAATGTGACAAAATCTTGATAATTGTTAATATATAATAATATATGGGAATCCTTCAATTTAGTTTATTCTCAAGTAAGTTCAATAATTTTCATTATAATTAAAAAGAAAAAGGAAAACCCCTACCTCTGTGAGGTGTGAACCTTCCACTAGAGTTTTCTGTTCTTAGGCATTACCCACCTGACTGGAGGATCCAGATTTTATCCTTGCTCTTTGCTCCTCACATGCTCCCTGTCTTCCTGACTCCTTCTTTAGTCCCAGAAGCCAGACCACAATTACTACTCTGCCACTCTTGCTTCATCTTGATTTCAATTTTTGACTATTCTGAGATGTTGTGAGAGCATCGCAAACCTGGAAACTGGAGTCCTAAGTTCTATTGCTTGTGCATAGTCAAGTGCTATGTCATAAATGATGAGAATTAAAAAGAATTTACCAAAGGCCGAGAAAGGGAGAAAAATTTGTACTTTTAAGAGGTAAGATTTGCCATTCCAGGTGGACAAAGAATCGCAATAACCCAAAGGCCTCTAAGCCCAGTGTGCCTTAGAGATAATCAAGAGACTTGCCTGATTATTAATTATAATAATTATGTTAGTAACTAATATTAATTGAGTTCAGTTTATACTAGAAACTAGAATGAGATCCTTATACTCATTATCTCATTTATTTCTTGCAATAATTCCACAAGGTAGTCATTATTAATCTTCATATTTTGCAATGCTTAATTAACTTCCAAAAGTAAAACAACTGCAAAGTGAAGGAGTCAGGATTTGACCTCAGATCTGACCCCACATTCTGCTAAGAAATAGAAAAAATAGAGGCTCCTGGGTGGCTCAGTAGGTTAAGCATCTTCCTTCAGCTCAGTTCATGATCTCATGGGATCCCAGGATCCCATGATCCCAGGATGTCCTAGGGTTGGGCTCCTGCTCAGTGGGGAGCCTGATCCTCCCTCTCTGCCCCTCCCCCAACTCATGCTCTCTCTCTCTCTCTCTCTTTTTCAAATAAATAAAATCTTAAAAAAAATAGAGAAAATAAAATTTCTTCTAAATGTGGAGGAAACAAAATGTTTTTTTTTTAATTTTTTAAAATTATTTTTATAGAAGTATAATTAACATACATTTTTTTAAAGAAGACTTTTTTTTCCTCACTTCCTTAACCACTACTGATTGATTTACTGTCTGCTATGTGTTGGATCCTGTGCCAGAATTAGGAGGCCAGGGATAAATATGACCTGGTTTTAGCTTTTGGAAAGTTCAAAATCTAGCTGGGGAGCTTGACACATAAAGAGATAATCAGAAAGCAATATTATAGGTGTTAAAATTGAGGTGTGCAAACTGGTTATTTTTGCCTTTTGTAGTTGGCCTGTAAGTCTGATTTTAGATAGAAGGCTAAAATAGAAGTGTTAATGAAAGGGGGAACTGAGAGAAACATTAACTGTGGGCCTGAAGTAGAGCTGGGAACACAATTTAGAGAGGATACAGGGTACGAAAAATGAGCAGGACTTCAGCAGGGCGGAGAGTGGCAGAAATTAGCAAGATGGTGACGGGCGTGCTGAGGTCAAGGCTCACAGGGCTGGGGTGAGGCTGTGGCCAGGATCTGTGGCTCTAAGGTGGCTGGGATGGTTTCACCCAGGACATCTGATTGCTCTCACTTTCTTCTAAGGCAGAGGAAATAGTCAGCCAGATATATTAGAAGAAGGTGGTCAGTTTACACCAAATTTTACTAGAATCTCTGGCCAGGGCCCCATCTTGGGTATGAACTTTGTGGTAAACTATTAAAAAAGAGTATTTCCTTGAAATGATTCTTTTTTTTTTTTTTTTTTCCCCCAGTTGAAGATTAAATATCCATATACTCGGTCTCTATTTTTGTCTTGGAATTTGAAGGGAATACAAATCACCACATGGGTTTCTAAGTAAGTAGTCCCTTCAGAATGCCACCTGAGCCCCTTGGCAAGCACAATGGCTGCTCATGATGCCAACTCTGGATGTGGCAGATAGAGGGACTAATAGTAATTGCTGTTTCCAACCCTTTTGGAAGTTTCCAAGCTGTCTTTGGCATCTGTTCCATGCGTGCTCCACTGGCAGCTAGGGAGTAAGGGATTTTGAAGATACTATTAACATTTTTTGTCAATTAGGAAATGTGTGATCAAATAATTGCCCTAAACTATTCAAGATGGCCCACCTCAGAAAGCTGGAAGAAAACAATGGAAGGCTGTCTATACTTCATCTTAGGAGAACAGTTTATTTATAGCATGGGGTTGAAAGGAAAAATCAAATTTTGAAAGATTCTTAGGGGTTTGTTTGTCCACAGGGCTTGGAAAAAAAAAATCTGCTTATTTGAACGTCCTTTATCTAATGCAGGTTTCTGGTGAAGTAAACCATTCTATTTTCTTCATATGTATCATGGAACACCCTACTTGAGTGCCCATATTGATACTTCTTCCTCCTCATGGGAAGCTTGTTCCTCCCTTCTCAATCTTTCTAAATGTTATTTGTTTCATCCACACCAGAATTAATTCCTGATCTTGCCAATTAACAGTTGAGCTACTTTGGGTAAATCCCTGAACCTCTTTATCACCCAGCATCCTCAACAGCAAAGTGAAGATGTTGACTGCACCTAACACTTTGGATCATTGTAAGGGTTAACAGAGGTAATGTCCATGAAGAACTTAGCACATAATAAATGCTTCATAATTACCTATTATTTTAATATAACTTATTACAATATTAGTAGCCTGCTCTATTGCCGGCACTATCAAAAAATACTTTCTGATTCTCTGTGCAGAAGTTAGCCTCTGCCTGCTCTTAATTCCCATTGGCAAGTACCTACACCCTTATCATGAAGTGCATCATTTCTTACCTTAGGTATCAGTTAACATATACGTTGTCTCCCTGTAACTTCTGAAAGTTGGGGTCAATATTTGATTCACCTATATGTCTACATTTTCTAGAATGGTGATATGCTTAGGGAAACTGTTTATTTAAATATTTATTGCATAGCTATTTTATCTCCTTCACATTTTGAAATTGATAAGCAAATAACATGTCCAGGTAAGATAGAAGGTGGGGCCACCAACTGCTCTTGCTTAGATGGCCTTCAGGGTCTCCTGATGGGCCTCTTTGATTCCAAACCTGACCTCTCCAGCCACACTGTCCAGACAGCATGAATTTCCTAAGGCACAAATCTGATAGAATCACTCCCTTTCTTTATTTCCTACAGTGGTGTTATATGTTCAGTCCAACCTTCAGTAATGCTATCAAGGAAATGTTACAATATTCTGACCTCTGATCTCTCTTCTCCAGCCTCATCCCCACTCTCTTCACCTCTTGCAATATGTGGTACCCATACTGGACTACTTTCCAGACTCTCTCTCCCCGCTGTTCTATGCACCTTTCTTTTTGTCTGGAATAAACTCCTTACCACTTTGCATGCTCATCCAGCTTCCTGTGACTCATCCTTTAGTATACAGTTTAAATGTAGCCATGTTCCTTCACTGAGGAAGCCTTTCCAGTTCCTCTCTATTTTGGTAACTTCCCTGTCCTATACCCTGTCTTATTACTTTCTGTGTATCTCTATTATAACACTTAAGCAAAGTATTCAAATTTATTATCTTACATATAGGTTATGTATTTCAGATTGTAAAATTCTTGAATGCCAAAGCTCTCAACCATCCTCTTCATCTCTGGGGATTTCCTTCTGAGAAGTTTAAGACTTCCAATGACCCAGAATTATCTTACTACTTTCTACCCACATATCCACTCACCCCCTGCTTCATTTTCAGTTAATATCAAACTATTAAAAGCTTCTTTCAGACACCAACCTATTCAATGTTTTCATGCAGTTTACCCTTCCTATAAAACCCATTCCAATTGTCTTCTCTTGACCAGTACTTAACTTTTTACTGAGAGTTATCTCAGGGATTATTTCCTCTAGGAAACTTTTATGAACACTCAGTTTGGGGTAAGTACCCTTCTATATTCTCTGACACATGTAATATGTATGACTTCAGCTTCCTTCATGAGTACATTCATATTTTTTCTGACAAAAACCTACTGACCTCCTAGTGCACATCTAGTGGTCTTCTAGACCATTATTTGTCAACCTTGGCCCTATTGACAGTTCAGACCAGGTAATTCCTTGTTGTGAAGTCTGTCCTGTATATTGTAGTATGTTCAGTAGCTTCCCTAACTCTGTGCACTAGATGCCTATAGCATGCATTTCTGCTCCTATTGTGACAAAAAATGTCTCCAAACATTGCAAAATATCACCTATGAGCAAAATCATCTTCAGTTGAGAACTGCTGCTTTAGAACCTAAGGTCAAAACAGATTTACTCTCTTTGCTTATAGTGATGGATGGGTATTTAATCCATTGAAGGCTACTTTTTTTTGTATGGTGTTATTACTGATAAAGTGTACATGATTAGAACTTAGGACATGAATCCTTTTCCCCATTAGTGTCCTTTCCTCTTATTTCAAACAGGGTCTTCTAGATTGAAAAAACAATCAAAGCTTTTTTGTTTGATGACAAATACACAAGTCAAGAACCAAAAAGTATTTTAACATTGTCATAAGTAATAGGCAATAAACACCAAGGATGGATGAGGAAAATCAACCTAAAATTTTTGCCAAAATGTTGAGGATGGGGGCAAGTAGTTCCATTCATTTAATGCTATTTTTTTTTCATTTACATCAATAGTCTCAAGCACATCAGTATTCATTACTTATATTTTTTAAATCCTAAATCACAATATGAATTAAACCTATTTCCTCTATGATCTGGCTATGGAAACTAGGTGATCATTAATTTTTCTATTTAACTCAGTATAACTGAGTTTTATGCAATTCAACATATTATAAACTCTCTTCTGTTCGCCACTCTTTAACAAATTTTTAGGACCTTGCGCAAGGTACTCGCATTCTGGTGTTTTTCTAAGAGCTAAAGAAAGACTAAAGTCAGTGAGTAGATGTGTGTATGTTGGGGGCAAGGGGAGGGTAGTTAGTCCATGTGGTTGTAGAGGCTTCTCAGAGCAAATAATACAGTTGATTTTGAAGAATGAGTAGGAATCTTTCAGGTAGACAGGCAATGAGAATGTACCAGAGGATGGCACTAGAATGTAAATCAATGCATGTCTTTCTTCTTAAAAATGATCTTGCTACAAGAAACACAGCAAAGTAGGGGATTTAAATTCTGATAAGCTTCTTAGTACTTTGAGGGTTGGTTACAAACATTTTGTAGCAAAGAAGAGGTCTATTGATTATGCTTTGAGTAACTCTGTTGTAGGCACAAAGAGCAACATACATGGACCTGGATCACAATATCATTTTAGTTAGCTTATCCTATCAAAATTTCTGAGAATCTTGGGGGTGCCTGGGTGGCTCAGTTGGTTGAGCAGCTGCCTTCGGCTCAGGTCATGATCCTGGAGTCCCGGTATCGAGTCCCACATCGGGCTCCCTGCTCGGCGGGGAGTCTGCTTCTCTCCCTCTGACCCTCCTCCCTCTCATGCTCTCTGTCTCTCGTTCTCTCTCTCTCAAATAAATAAATAAAATCTTTAAAAAAAATTTTCTGAGAATCTAAACTAGGGCACAACATTGAGTATGATGAAGGTAGAAAAGGAATTAGGGGGAAAACAAACAAACAAAATATTTCCTCCCTAGAGTGAATAGGGTCTGTATCCTGACATTTTTCTCTAAGTTGGTATTTGAATGAAGTGTATATGGGAACTCTCCGTACTGTCTTCACAACATTTTGTATATCTAAAACTATCCTACAATAAAATGTTTATTTACAAAAAAGACAGAAGACATTATGAAAAGAAAGAATAGCCAAACCCATGGGAAAAGGTCAGCAGAATGGGATTGTTAGGTCAGGTAGTACACTGAAAAATTGCAAGGGGATTAAGTTCCCTGTGTTTTTGCAATTATATAGCCCTATCTTTAGCCCCTCTGTCATCCCCTTCTTACCACGTGTGCCCTTGCTCTCACTTCCTCCTATTACTAATTAGGCTGTTTTATGTGAATTTTAGCATGCACTATTTCATATTTAATAATCCTGAATCAGAAGAAATGGGAAGTCAGAGAGGCTGAAATTTATTGCCAGGTGTTCTGGAAAGCATCTGGGGTATTTATAGTGAACCTACAAAATTCCTCAATACCCTGAGGAATCTACAACCCACACTTTCAGGAATCTAATAAGTTTCAGCTGAGAATCTTATAAATACCACAGGACAAGGGCCATATCCTGATCAAGCTCATTGGCTGGATATTCGGGAGACAGGAAGTTAACATTCAGGGGTAGCCATAATTGGCCTTTGCATTTAGCACCTTGTTAACATAAATTGAGGAAGTTCACACCTCTAATCTCTTGTTACTAATGTCAGCCTGTTAGAATCCGAACTCAATAAGATGAGGTTGGCTTGCTAGCAAAGCTTATTTTTCTCAACAGGAGGAAAGGAATTTAAATGTTTTGACTGAGAGACATGAAATCTGATATGGGAGGTTTTTTTTTTTTGATCATATGGTAATTTTATTTTTAATTTTTTAAGGAACCTCCATACTCTTTTCCATAGTGGATGCACCAATGCTAAAGGTTAAAGTCAAAAGTTACTAAGGTTTTCACTCAGATTCTCCATGATTTTTGTCATTTTAAAACATTGCTTCACATTCTCTCTTTTCTTGTACCTTATAATGGAGCCAAACTGATTAATATGATGCATCCAAATACAGCCCGTGCTTTCTCTCCTGCCTCCTTTGCTCATCATGTCAAGTACCATTCCCTCCTATCATCAAAAGTCCAAATCCCACTACACCCTAAAATTCCTATTCAAATTCATCCTCTTTTAAACACATCAGGAGATTTAAATTCCTGTTTCTCCTTGAACTCTTCTCTACTCCTTCAAATATCACTGTTTGTTTCAGTGTGGTTATTTTCTTTCACATAACAAAATATGATACCTAAGATTCATTACTTATTTTTTCTTAGCAAAATGGCATGGCTTTTGCAGGCAGCTATCTGAAATTTCTCTATTCTAGTGGTGCCTAAGATAAGTGTTAGTATTAGTAATGACACTCCCAAAAAGAAAGTCACCTTTTATAAAGCTTCCTGTTGGGGGCATTGGGACAGCAATTATAAATGATAACCTTCTAAGCCAAAAAGAAACCTCTCTTTAAAAATGCCAGAGTTTGGGGGTGCCTAGGTGGCTCAGTCAGTTGAGCAACCGACTCTTGATTTCGGCTCATGATCTCAGGGTCTTGAGATGCAGCCCTGCGTTGGGCTCCATGCTGGGTGTGGAACTCGCTTGAGATTCTCTCTCTCCCTCTGCCCCTCAGCACACTCTCTCTCTAATAAAATAAATAATAATAATAATAATAAATGCCAGAGTTTGGGCCTTTATAAAGGCATTTAGAAGGATCATCTGAAAAGAGATGAACAAGTACTTCAGGATTAAGAAAGCAGAGTAAGACTGATCAACAGAATTTCCCTCCCTCAGCCAAGAATCTAATGAAATGAATAAAAAATATACATATGGTAGAAAGGAAGAAAAGTGTACTCTCAGCCACCAAACATGGAAAAGAAAGCCATCTAAGACTTCAGAAATTAGAGGTTGTGGAATGAAATAGAAATTTATATTGTAGCTGAGTGTCTGTACATCTCAACAGAGCTGTTAATAGTAAACATCCTCCTAATAGGCTAGCAGAATTTTTTGCCATTACCCCAACATTTGGAAAAAACAAACCGAATGGATATCCTTAAATTTCCGCTGTAAGAGCAGTGGATATGGTTGCTGGAAAACCTGGTAAAAGAAGGAAAGTCAAGGCTCTAAAGCTACTCTGGACGGAGAATAGTCCAAAGCACAATAGTAACTATGCAGTGAGAATGGATCATACTTTACAAATAGGAGAAATAGAATGTGATAAAGGACACTTAGCCAAACATTTTTAAAAAGAAGAGGCAATGTAAAAACACTGCACACCCACTGTTTTGGATGCTCCCCCTTCCACATGCCACTAAGCTACAGAGGAGTGGACAAAACTCCAAATACTTAACACTCAAACCACTCTTTGGTGGGGAAAACAAACTAGTTCTGGATAAGTAAAGAAAAGATGTAGTGTTCACAAAGTCACCAAGCTGCCCAGGGGTTAGCAATATTACAAAAGAAAATGGCATAGCAAACACTAAAAGGAAAAATAAACAAAGGAACAAAAGAGCATTCTTCATCAGTGTTAACACTTCACAACAAATACAATTGCTCCATGAATTTAATAAGCTACTGTCTGAAAGACAGGAAGATAAACTAACAACTGATGAAAAAATACATTGAAAACCTGATGAAGGAAACAATATCATTACTGAATTGATAAATAAAGTGGAATCGGCAAGGAAACAATCAGAGCCAGCCAAAAAATCAAATTACAAAACAAACAAACAAACAAACAAACAAACAAACAAAAACAGAACAAAAAAGCTTAGGATAATAAGAAATAACACAGGCAAAAAATGCAAAAAAGATTAAACCAATTAGACAGATGATAAGAAAAACTTGATACATTTGAAATAGAGTAAAATTAAAAAGCAACAAAGAAAGAGTATATGTTTTCAAATCTCTCCTAGAAGAACATTTCCCTGAAATGAATATGGAACTAATTGGCAGATACTAAGAATAGACAATATTTCAGCAAAATGTGATGGAGAACAATCAGCACCAATATGCATCATATTTAAGTTATTGAACTTCAAATACAAAGAAATTTTTCTTTAGGCATTTCAACAGAAAAAGCAAATTACCCACAAGGTCGATATAACCAGGCTGGCTTCAGACCTCTTTCCACAGAACATGCAATGCTAGAAGATAATTAGTCTTTGTCTTCAAAGATCTGAGGCAAAGAAATTGTATAGTGAGGATATTATACATAATTTAATCAGCTGAATCAATAAAAACAGTTTATATGCTTTTATTTCTAATTTAGATTACTTATATCTATAAGACAGAAACCTTGAGTGATTGTAATAGGTGGTATAACACATTGTGTATATAAACATTTATAGAAATTTTTAAAGAAATGGAAAGTATTAGTAAGTTTCTATTATCAGGTTAACTTTTAATTGGATAGAGATTACATTTTGAAATAAAATGTGAGATAACAAAATGAACTCTTAATATCCTGGTGGTTTGAGAAGAAGAAATTACTGCGTTTGAGTGGTCTGATAGTTGTTGATAGTAGTGCTTTTGAATGCAATGATGAAAGATGAGTAACACATGGGAACGCAGTGATGGAGAGAAGGAAGTCCACGTTGTGGGATGGGCATAAGCAAAGGCATGAATGTGGAAGTTGTCTGATTTGTTCTAGATCATGTAAGTCACATCAGGGTGGCATGAGCAGAAGGATAGGAAAAGGCGGTAACAGAAGAGTGGGTTGACACAAATTTGGAGAAGGCCTTGTACACTTTTTATATGTTATCCATTAAGCAGCATGAAACCATAAAAGTTTTTGGAAACAGAAAGGGTATTTTAGTGTCTACTTTATAACCCATATAAATGGTTAATATAGCAATAGCTTCTGTAATAACTGAAATGACTTGACTACAGATCTTTCCATGACCCCAAGTTTTATTTTTTCCTTCTTTGAAGAGACAAAAGAAATGCATGACTTTCAAAGGATGTCCTGAAACTACTTTTAGCATTAGACATTTATTAAATATTTACCATGTGTAAGACCCTATTCTCAGAGTAGGATCAGTAAATACCCAGCATCATTTCTGTATTTACAATCGTGTGTTGTAATCATTAATGTTTAGCAGGACAACCTTAAGTTTTATAAGCAAAAATACTACCAGGATTAGTAAGGTAAGAGAAACAATTCATTGGTTTAGACAGATGGTCAAAATGGTTAGGGACCATAGACTAAGTCTCAGAAATCAAGAAAATTCAATTACACTAGGCATCATATTTACTAAGTATTCTGTTTTTCTGAATTCTACTCTAGTGAGTAAAGCACTGTGAAAGATTGGCTCTCTTTTCCCCCACCATGGTTGAGAACATCAAATGCACCAATCATTTTCAAATGTGTAGCCCCCGTAGAAATGAACAAGTTCTTTTCTCCACGACCTGATAGTTAGTATAATGTGTTGAAATGTTATTATTAGCTGTGTAGTCTTGGCCATGAGAATTCGCCTCTAGGACTGTGAGGTTCCTTATCTGTAAATAGGAAGAATACTAAGTAGAACCCAGGATTATTGTAAACATTAAGTGAGTTACTTTATAGAAAGGGTTTGCAATGGCATATTATACAGGCAGAATAAATATCAACCACTCACATTTTCTCTTCCCTTGTCAGTGGTTTTGGAATCAAGAAACCTGAATCTTTTATGACTCAATTTCACAATGTGATCTTGTACAGACAATTAAGCAATTAGATACTTTGTCTGTAATATATCTCTTATGTTTCTTCCAGCACTGAAACCTTTGAGATAAATATTTTGTGAAGGTGTTGTAAAGAGTGGTTATAGGCTGCGGGGGTGAAGGGGAATAAAATCATTTAAAGGGGCTACGTGAATGACTATGAAAGTTTGTTTGCAGGACGCCTAAGATGTAAATCATCACTTCCCAAAGAGTGTGGAAAGCTCACACACTATGGAGAACATTGCCATTGTGCATTGATGAGCTTTACTCTTATTTTGTCCATATTTTACTGTGGGTGATGCTCTTCATATATGGCAAATTCACATCACCAAATGCAACTCCTATGTGAACCACATGCACAGACTTATTCATGTTGATCTGATCACTAGCTGGAGCTTGTGCGTACCAAATGCTGCAGTTAGGGTTCTTTGGGAAAGAATTATTTTGGAAAAGAACTCATCGAAGCTAATTAGAGAAATGGCAGGACTTCCATTTTCCCTTTCCATCTCTTTCCTCTTGCTTTTTTTATAGAGTCTGAAAAGCAATGAGCCAAACTTGAAATGGCAAGTGGTAGGAAGTGAGTTTGATTGCCATTTTGAATTTTCTCAACTCTCTTTTATCCTCTAGGATAATTGATGATATATAAATAAAAAATTCAAGAGAATTCCATTATACAAAGGTTAAAAAAATCAACTTGTGGTCTACATATGTGAAAATTGATTTCAAATTTCAGGCAGGTTGTATTTTATAGACCAGTTAAGGAACAATCATATTGAAGAATAACGAATAGTGTAGAAGACTGTCCAAGTTGTATATTTTCTATTTAACTAGGTTTTCTGGCATTTCTGCCAAGTCTGGTTCTCATGAAAGATAATTAATTTCTTCATTGAGTGGCACTGAAATCTCTTTAGGCAACTGTGATATGGATTTATACTCCACGGAACTGTCACTCTGATTTAAATGCCTTGGTCTTATTTGGAGGTTGCTTAAAATGAAGATTGGGTGTGAAAATATTCTAGATAGAAACACTACTATATTAGGAGCATTATGAATGGTCTTGTTACATTTCCTCTAAAATTAACCCTAGGCCTAAGGAGTGCAAGGGAACATTATCATTTCAAGTTTGTTTAGATCCATGGATTTAGTAGGGTGACAGCAACTTATTTCAAAACTAAAATATCATCCACAAAGATCAACTCTGTTCCCTTGCCAAACAAAATTCCATTAACTAACTTAAATTGGACTTAATAACAATCACATAAACCAATTAGTTTCAGTTTTTAACTCCATTAGCAGTATTATTCATCACGGCATCGTCAGATAGAGCTGTGCTTCTTCAGAGTTTCAACGGATTAAATAAATATAACCTGGGGTGCTAATTATACACTGATGATGCAGACACTTCAAGATTACTTCTCTTAATATAGATAGAATTTTTCAGAAAATAATTTTTTAAAGAAAATGTCCTTAGTCCAACTGCATTTTCTCATTTTATATTTTAAAATGAATGTGTGTCTCTTAAATATAATTAGATTTACAGTAACCTGTGGGCTTTGGTGATAATCATTCCTTCCATGAAAATCCAGATAACCTTTATTTTTATAGTCTCTGCAAAAGCTATGGCTTTCTAGGTGCTCTAATCTTGTGTAGTTTTGTAATCCTTTATGGCTCATAGAGGAAAAATTAGGTGACCTTGTGGCTTGTGTTCTGATCCTGGAATTATGAGGGGGTTAATCACTCAGGACGATACTCAATGAATGGAGAATGGACACCTCAACCAGTTGGATGAATGTTCCCACTTTCTGCCCTGTAAGTCATCCATTCTTTACTCCCTAGGTAGTCCCAACCAAGTCAAGTCCCTAATGCTCACAGTGATAAAGGACATAATGCATCCTTGCATTGGATTTCCTTTTTCCTCCCATGGTCTCATGCTCCTTGGTTCCTCCACTATTTCCCCTCTGGATTTCTTGCTCATATAAACTACCTGTACACAAGTACTGCCTGAGGCCCTGCTTTTAGGACAATACCAACGTAAGAAAATAACTATATCCAATAAACAATCTGTTAAATATTTTACCCATATTTTCTCTAATTCTAACCACAATCGAAAAGCTATTTCTTATGTTCCCCATTTATATGTTATTAAATTAGGATTCCAAGAAATTAAGCAGTTTGTCCAAAGTCCCGTAGTTAACAGATAACAAGGTCAGTATTCCAAATACATTTGTCTCACTGCAATAGAGCATGGCTTTTGCTCTGCACTCTAGTGATGCTACAAGATATATTTCATTTGTTTTTGGCTTGGATTTTGGCAAACGCTTTCCTACTCTGGTCTGGCTCTGAGCTTTATCTCTGGTGTTTACTCTTGATTTATTCTTTCCTGGGATGTATCTAACCCCTGATTAGAATGGCTTATATTCCCAAAGAAGCCCCACCACTCCTACATGCCATGGTTTAGATTCCAGGGCAACCAGTGTTTAGGGTTTAAAAAAAGCTTCCTTTACAGGTGATAGTCTCGAGTAAAAATTGACAAGGTCTGGTTTGCGTTTTTGGCTCTGGTGAGTATCAGATTAGTTCTTGTAAAGATCACAAGCAATTTTTTCTCTCTCTTTAGATGTTTTTTCTAAATTTCAATTTCAGATATAAATGATTTTAGATATTATAACTTTTAGAAATCTTTAATGAATAGAACATTGTGAATTCACATGCGTAGTATTTTTTCTCTGGATACAACAAAAAATAGGCATTGTGGGATTTAAAATTCTTTGAGTACTGCCTGATGATTAACTTAAACTATGTGCATTTTTCTATCTCATTGAGGCTATGAAATCATATTTCATTAATTTCCATAAACTGAATAAGTTTCTCCCTCAAATTAGTAGCTAGGAGGAGCTACAATTCATTGAGTCTTTATTATGTGCTGCTTTTCATGCATGTCAAAGGAACTATATAGTTTGGCTAAAACACCCAACACACATTCCTAAACTCATTTTCCTACCTCCAATATATAGGCCCGAAATATAAATACATACCTATTCTCCTTTGTAGGAAAGCCATGTGACATAATTCTGGCCGATGATACCTAAGTGGACAGGTTTGGTGAGAAATTTGCAGAAAGGCCTTTGCTATTCCTGATGTATGGAACAGATAAGATTGGCATGACCAATCATTGTCTTCTTTTCCTGTTTTAAATATGGTTTTGATGACTAGAGCTGCAGCAGCTATCTTGTGCCCATAAGGAAAAGACCAAGAGGATCGCATTTATTTCAATCACCAGAATAATTATGAAAACCTTCTTGTATATTTAAGACTGTGTGAAGCACTGTAGGGAGCATAACATAAATGTTAGCATGACTCTTGACCTAAAAATACTTATAATGTATTTATAGAGGTTATAGAAAAGCAAATAAGAAAGAGTGTGGTCAAGATTTTATAAAAATTGGGTGCCTTGATAGCTTCCGAAGGCAGTCATATGCCCATAGGAGAAGATTCAAAGATCTTACCAGTGCAAAGCACAGAGAGCTGGTATCATGATGGTTTTGGCAGGGGGTCCCTCTGACAGGTGTGCTGATCTGGGGAACTGTCTTTCCTATAATCACTCTCTCCTCCTCAAGAAGAGAGTTTTAGTTCATATCCCACCACCCACTGAATAACCCAAACAGATGGACTGTGCATTCCAGATCAATAGCATGGATCCATGAGAGGGAGGGTGTCTGAATTTAAGAAATAAAAACACTATTATTCCCTCCAATTGCTAAAAACTCAAAGAGGAACAATATTTTCATCCAAATTGTCTGGCTTTCATTGTACATATTAGAGCCAGACATGTAGTAAACCAGATGCAATTTGAGACTTGTGGAATTTATTTCTCAGCCAAGCAAGAAGCTGAATTAATAGACTTTTACTTTTACTTTTGTTGAAATGAGAAAGCTGAAGATTTTCCAGCATATTCTTACCAGATGGCATGCTCTATTGCCTACAATTTTGCTCCCTGCTGTGGATCGCCTCCATCTTGGTCTAGTCTAAGATAGAGAGGAAAAATACATATCTGCTTATTTGTATGGTAATCAAAGCAGGAGATAGAGGAAAGATCAGTTTCCCTACCTCCAGTAGGGCTCAGCTTGACCTAGCTGTGCAAGTCTCACAGACTCTGGTAAGATAAGATATGTCTTCCTAAAATTCAAAAGCAGGGAATACTAATAAATTTTAGTATAAAATAAAGTGAATGGCTGTTTGATGGCTAATGACCTAAATATAAGAGAATGTTCTGACATTTATGAGGCCTTTGAGTGATCATGGAA
Organism: Mirounga leonina; assembly: GCF_011800145.1. NCBI lineage: Eukaryota > Metazoa > Chordata > Mammalia > Carnivora > Phocidae > Mirounga > Mirounga leonina. The sequence goes on along the minus strand of NW_023270323.1, from coordinate 66,296,552 downwards.
AAGAAAGACAATATGTTCATCAAAACCAACTGAAAACTTCACCATTTATAAGACTGTTTTAAATTCGAAGCATCAGTTTGTTACTCATATTCTCACGTAGGATCTTTCAGAAGTTTTTATATATCATGAAAAGAGATGTTAGAGACTAATCATCTTTAGAATTATAAATAACAGTAGAATCAGAAAAGCGTATTATTGAAAGTTATATTTAGGTCAGCCTAGGTTAAAATCTCACATTCTAGAGTTTAAATAAGTGGTTCAGAGAAGTGAGAGATTTAACAAGTTAGAAAAGAGAACATTTATACATTGAGTTGAAACTGAATTTTAATCTACCCCTGATAATTGATCGTTAAAAGTAACATGTTTCTGATAACCTCTACAAAAACACCAGTAAATACTATAGGGATAGTTTTCAAAATAGCTGGTGATATTTCAGGATGGTGCAGTTCTATTAACCCAAGCTTTGACTCACATTTGTATCTACTTCTACCTGTTTTTAGTTATTCCTACATTCATTTAAATGGCTAGAGACCATTTCTAATTTGTTTCACTTTGCCATGAAGTGGGCACAGACATCAGCCTTCAAAGAGAAAGCACTGGATGCCATAATTCTTGAAACATAATTAATATTTGGCCCAATGTTTTATAAGTCATGTTCACATACGTCATTTTTTTTGAGCTCCATAATACCCTTTCCCATTTCATATCTGTGTGTAACTTTCCAGGTTTCAAAGTCCATGGGGAATATTTCTTGTTGGTCCTTGGGTTATCTGACTGCCCCTGGCCATGGTAAGTCAGGAAGAGTGTGTTCTGATTCCTTCACAGCCCCAGTGAGCAATGTCTACTTACAATTATCTTCCCCCATTAATACACAAAACAGGAGGCAATGATTCCACGAAGGAGTATTCGGACATAAGTCAGGATAGAGTGATGGATCCTAGGATGTCACAAAAAAATCAAAATCCACATTTATCCACTACAAAGCAAAATTAGGACTCAAACTCCCATCTTCTTACCATTGTTTTCTGGCTATTTCAATCCCTCATGCTTCTTACATTCGCCTAACATCAAATATTTTCAACTAAAACTCCTTTGGGCTTGAATTCTCATGTGAATATCTCTTTCTGGCTCTCTCTTTTTATATTTTATATAAGTTCAAAAACTCATTTCAGGTTGCCGTTTGCTGTGTTACAAGTATCACATTTATCAGTTGAGTTGCCTGTGTGGTCTCTTACTGTTCTATAAATACTGCCTTGAATACAATTTTTCATATTAAGTTCTCCTGTGTTTCCAAACTGCATTATCACATCTGCCAGTTGTTTAGGGAATTCATTCTTGAGCAAAGTCGTATCATCGACATTAAGGCTTTTTTAAAAAAAGGATTCAAGGTTTACTTTTTTATTACAATCGTGATTCACTTCTTCCAATACTTTCTCGATATAGACATTAAATTAATTTCTATTTATTTTGTGCTGTGGGAGTACCTGTAGTTTGTAGCAATATTTATGGGCCAAAAGGAAGTACTAGGTGTTAAACTGCTTTGGAAATTGAAACATAGTGGTTTATAGCTTGAGGGGAATGCATTGGTCATCACATAGCTCCTTTATTTATAAATAAAAAGTTGAAGTCATCCCATCCTACACTTGCTCTGTAATCATTTTACCTGTCTCTTTAAATAAACTATATAAATGCAAAGTGATGGAATTTTAAAAAATATTCTTCTCTTTTAGCTGTAAATCTTAACTTGTTCTTACTAGTTTACTGAAGACAAAAGATGCTATTGTACCCTTAAGTCAAGGTCAAGGAGTCCAGCCATTCTCTTTTCCTCATTCTCACATTCAGTATATCTTATATACAGATCAATGCTCTTCATTTGATATTTACTTTTCTGACCACCAAAAAGAGAAACAATTAACCTCATTTGAACAAAACTGCAACAAAAAATAATCTTTTACAAAGAAAAATAAAATAAAATATTAGCTTTTCAGTAGATATGAATGCACCCACTCTTCTGTGTATCAAGTATAATGGAAGCCACCTTGTGAAATAGTCTGAATAATCCACACTGTTCTAGAATTGTGCAATAGCATTTTCCTCCATTTGGCTTTCTCAATCAACAGACGGAAAATCTCTCACTCTCCTACATGCTTGGCTATTAAACTTTTAATACATTGCCAAAAAAAATTTGTCAAACAAATAACCAGACATATCACAGAAAGCAATTTCTAAAATGATGAAGTAAAATCTAATCATGCAAATAAGTATGATGCTGGAATGGTAAAATTGAAAGTTTTGTGTGTGTCTGGCAAGCCTCAAGTAGTTTAAAAGTTATTTAAATATTTTCCCTGAATCTGAGTCACACCTTATAAAATTCCAGGGACTTTCATTCATTCCCCTGCATACACTCTTGTGAACAAATATTTGCCTGCTGTTTGCAGGATACGTAGCTTAGATTTCATTTCCTTTAATCTCTGGTCCAAAAAGGAAAAAATTTCCTTTTCCTTTTTTCTTTTTTTCCTGCATAGTATAGAAAGACATAGGTCCAGTACACGCAATTCCCTGAAGAAGAGGAAGGAGCGGGGGGAGTCTGTCCAATCAATCTCTTTTCCTGAAACGCCTCCCTTACTCCCACATTCAGTGTATCTTAGATCCAGTGTATCTTAGATCTCTTCATGGGACTGACTTCTTCATTTACTATTTGTTTTTCTGACCACCAAAAGAGTAACAACTTCATTTGAACAAAACTGCAACAAAGAGAAGAGAGGAAGCTAGGGAGTGAGGAGAAAGAAGAAGAGGGGAGGAAGAGGAGGAGAAGAAGTTTTCACTATACACATAAAAATTGTTTTATTTTATAATAATCAGGGAAATTCACATACCTCAAAAGGAAAATGAAAATACCATTTGAAATACATCCCATTGATAATGTTCCTCACCTATTTTTTTTATGTTTTACCTTTACAGAAGTATAATTGAAAGATAAAATTGTAAGACATTTAAAATACATACATATAAATAAAGCTTTACATATATATATGTATATATATATATGTATGTATGTATATATGTATAAAATCTTCCCTATGCATTTACCCATTGATGGCTACTTAGGTTGTTTTCATGTTAGCTATTATTAATAATGCTGCAGTGAACAGGTCAGTGCAGATATCTCTATGACACCCTATTTTGATTTCCTATGAATATATACCAAGAAGTAGGAGTGCTGGATCACATGGTAGTTCTTGGTAGTTCTACTTTTGATTTTTTGAGGCACCTTCATATTGTTTTCCACAGTGGCTGCACGATTTACATTCCCACCAACAGTCTACAAGTGTTCACTTTTTTCTGCATCCTTGCCAACACTTCTCTTTTTGATGATAGCCATTCTGACAGGTGATATCTCACTGTGGTTTGGTTCACATTTCCCTGATGGTTAGTGCTGTTGAGCACATTTTCATGAACCTGTTGGCTATTTGTATGTCTTCTCTGGAACAGAATCTATTCAGTTTCTCTGCTCATTTTTTAAAATTTTTAAAAAGATTTTATTTATTTATTGAGAGAGAGTGAGTGGGCAGAGGGAGAGGGAGAGAATCTCCAGCAGACTCCATGTTGATCATGGAGCCCTACACAGGGCTGGATCCCACGACCCTGAGATCATGACCTGAGCAGAAACCAAGAGTCAAATGCTTAACTGACTGAGCCACCCAGACACCCCTCTGTTCATTTTTTAAATCAAATTGGGTTTGTTATTGTTGTTATTGGTTTGTATGAGTTCTTTATGTATTTTGGATATTAACTCCTTATCTGGGATATATGATTTATAAATATTTTCTCCCATTCCATAAATTGCGTTTTCATTTTGTTGTTTATTTATTTTGCTCTGCCAAAGCTTTTTATATTTTTTTATTTTATTATGTTATGTTAATCACCATATATTACATCATTAGTTTTTGATGTAGTGTTCCAGGATTCATTGTTTGTGCATAACACCCAGTGCTCCATGCAATACATACCTTCTTTAATACCCATCACCAGGCTAACCCATCCCCCACACCCCTCTCCTCTAGAACCCTCAGTTTGTTTCTCAGAGTCCATAGTCTCTCATGGTTCATCTCCCCCTCCGATTTCCCCCCTTCATTCTTCCTTTCCTACTATCTTTTTTTTTTTTTTAACATATATTGCATTATTTGTTTCAGAGGTACAGGTCTGTGATTCATCAGTCTTACACAATTCACAGCACTCACCATAGCACATACCCTCCCCAATGTCTATCATCCAGCAACCCCATCCCTCCCACCCCCCAAAAAATGAAATCTTGCCATTTGCAATGATGTGGATGGAACTAGAGGGTATTATGCTAAGCGAAATAAGTCAATCAGAGAAAGACATGTATCATATGATCTCACTGATATGTGGAATTCTTGATCCTAATGCCATTTATTAAAGAGACTATTCATCCCTCACTGGGTATTCTTGACTTCCCTGTTAAACATTAGTTGCCTGTATATGCAAGAGTTTATTTCTGGGCTTTCATTTCTGTTCTATTGGCATATGTATATATTTTATGGCATTTTCATACTGTTTTGATTATGATAGCTTCGTAATATAGTTTGAAATCAGGAAGCATGATGCCTCCAGCCCTTTTTTTCCTTCCCAAGATTGCTTTGGTTATTCAGGGTCTTTTGTAGTTCTATCCAAATCCTATAAAGTAGGATTTTTTTTCCTATTTCTATGAAAAATGCCATTGGAATTTTGATAAGAATTGTTGATAATCTGTAGATGCTTTAGGTAATATGGACATTGTAATGATAGATATTAGTTCTTCTAATCCATGAGCATGGAATATCTTTTCATTTATTTACGTCTTCTTCAATTTCATTTGTCAGTGGTTTATAGTTTTCAGTGTACAGATCTTTCACCTTCTTGGTTAAATTTATTCCTAGGCATTTTAGTCTTTTTGATATAATTGTAAGAGGGATTATTTTATTAATTTCTTTTTCTGATAGTTTGTTATTAGTGTATAGAAACACAACTGATTTTTGTGTATTGATTTTTTATCCTGCTATTTTACTGAATCTGTTTATTCTAACAGGTTTGTGGTGGAGTCTTTAGTATTTTCAATATATATCATGTCATCTACAAATAGAGACAGTTTTTTTCTTCCTTTCTGACTTGAATACCTTTTATTTCTTTTTTTTTGACAAATTGCTCTGGCTAAGACTTCCAGTACTATGTTAAATAAAAATGGTGAGAGTGGACATCATTGTCTAGTTCCTGATCGTAGAGGAAAAACTTTCAGCTTTTCACCATTGAGTATGATGTTAGCTATGACCTTTCTTATGGTAAGTACTTCCCCTCTATACCCAGTTTGTTGAGAATTTTTATCATGAATGGATGTTGAGTTTTATCAAATGCTTTCTCTTCATCTACTGAGATGATCATATGATTTTTATCTTTCATTTTGTTAAAGTGGTATAGCACCTTGGTTGATTTATAAATGTTGAATCATCCTTGCATCCCTGGAATAAATTCCACTTGATCATAGTGTATGATCCTTTTAATGTATTGTTTCCATTTGCTAATATTTTGTTAAGGATTTTTGCATCTGTGTTTATCAGAGATATTGGCCTATGATTTTTTTGCCTTGTAGTGAGTGTCCTGTCTCGTTTTGTTATCAGGGTAATGGTGGCCTTATAAAATGAGTTTAGAAGTATTTCCTCCTCTTTCATTTTTTAAAGAGTTGGAGAAGAATTGGTATTAATTCTTCTTTAAATTTTTGGTAGAATTCACTGGAAAGGTATGTAGTCCTGTACTTTTCTTTGTGGGGAATTTCTTGGTTATGGATTCAATCTCCTTAATAATAATTTGTTGGGGCACCTGGGTGCCTCAGTTGGTTAAGTGCCTTCAGCTCAGGTCATGATCCCAGAGTCCTGGCATTGAGCCCCGCATCAGGCTCTCTGCTCTGCGGGAAGCCTGCTTCTCCCTCTCCCACTCCCCCTGCTTGTGTTCCCTCTCTTGCTGTCTCTCTCTCTGTCAAATAAATAAATAAAATTAAAAAAAATAATAATTTGTCTGTTCAAATTTTCTATTCATTCATGATTCAGTCTTGGTAGGTTTTATGTTTCTAGAGATTTACCCATTTCTTCTAGGTTGTCCAAATTGTTGATGTATTAATTGTTCATAACATTCACTTATGACCTTTGTATTTGTTTAATACAAATTGCAATGTCTCCTCTTTCATTTGTAATTTTATTTGAGTCTTCTCTCTTTTCTCCTTACTAAGTCTAGCTGAAGTTTCATCTATTTTATTTTTTTCAAAACCAGCTCAGCTTCATTGAAATTTTTCTACTGTCATTTTAGACTCTATTTCATTTATGTCAGCTCTTACCATTCTTACTTTCTTCCTTCTACTACATGGCAACCTGGAGTGGGCCACAGGGAGAATGTGCAGATTGCACCTACTAGCCTCACAGGAAGGTGTCCAGGGAGGATCACAGTCAGACTCTGGTTGTGTGCAAAATTAGAAACTAGAAGGCTGACTCTCTGACAACAGCTTTTAATGTATGAAAATAGTTTTTTGGTTTTTTTTTCTTCAGGGAAAGACTGGGAGATGAGGCTTTCTGGCTGATCCCTTTGCACTGAGTTCTGGGGGGATAAATACAGCAAGTCCTCCTGAACTCGTTAGGAACTATTTCTTTGTTTGCTTTAGTCTTATGAAAGCAAGCCCCACTAATTTTCAAAGATAGGTGTTTGAGGAGACCATCCTCTGGTGGAAGTCTTAAAAGCTGGGACACTATTGTTGGGTCCAATTACTTCTCAGAGAAAAGCTGGGAGTTGGGAGTCCCCTTCCTACTGTATGTCCCTGTGTCAGAGGTGGGGTTCATGGTAAGAATGTGTCTCAGCCTTTCCTACCCACTTTAGTGTAGGTATATTCTTGGTTATTTGATGTGTAGCTCAGCCAGTTTCTGGATTTCTTTCAGAAGGAAGTGCTCCATGTGTATCTGCAGATTCAGTGTGTGTGTGTGTGTGTGTGTGTGTGTGTGTGTGTGGTAGAAGGTGAGTTCAGGAGCCTTTTATGTCACCATCTTTGACAGGTTATTATTATTTTTTTAATTCAAGACACAATTCTGACACCTGCCTGGCTCCTTCTTAATTGACATTAAGTAAGTGATGAGTCTTATTGAACCTCATTACTATCTAATTCAACTCAAAAATCTAGTATATCAAAGGGGTCATCTTTTCATTTCATCATTTGAAAATTGTGCGATAGGGGCACCTGGGTGGCTCAGTTGGTTAAGCGTCTGCCTTCAGCTCAGCTCATGATCCCAGGTCCTGGGATGGAGCCTCATGTCTCATCTGGCTTCCTGATCAGCAGGGTGTCTGCTTCTCCTTCTGCCCCTCTCCCCACTCATGCTCTCTCTCAGATAAATAAAATCTTTTTTAAAAAGTTGAAAAATTGTGACACATACATTCAAAAGAATTTCTAAAACACACCTGTACATACATACATATATAAACATAAAGTTTAATAGGTTAAAGTGAGCACATGATTAATACTGATGAGTTCTTAGAAAAAACACAATTTTGCCAGTACTTGGAAGTCATGGAGACCTCAACCCAGTTATTTTCTCCTTCCTCTCTTACAAGCAGCTTCTGTTTTGAAATTTGTATTAAAATCTCCTGGATTTTTTGTTTTCCTTTATACTTTCTCATTCATGTATCTATACTAAAGTTCAGTTTTCTTGCAGTTGGGATTTATATCAATAGAATCACACTGTATGTATTCTTTTGTGACATGATTCTTTTGCTCAGTGTGTTGTCGAGATACATCCTTGTTGAGGAATGCATTTATGGTTCAGTCATTTTCATTACTAAATAATAGTCCATTACTTATTTAACATAGGTTATGGGATCCTTCTACTTTTGGTGATCATTTGGGTTGTTTCAAGTTTGGAAATATTTTTTTTTCCTTTTTTTTTTATTATGTTATGTTAACCACCATACATTACATCATTAGTTTTTGATGTAGTGCTCCATGATTCATTCTTTGCATATAACACCCAGTGCTCCATTCAGTACGTGCCCTCTTTAATACCCATCACCAGGCTAACCCACCCCCCCACCCTACTCCCCTCTAGAACCCTCAGTTGTTTCTCAGATTCCATAGTCTCTCATGGTTCGTCTCCCCCTCTGATTTCCCCCCTTCATTTTTCCCTTCCTGCTATCTTCTTCTTCTTTTTTTTTTTAACATATAATGTATTATTTGTTTCAGAGGTACAGGTCTGTGATTCAACAGTCTTATACAATTCACAGTGCTCACCGTAGCACATACCCTCCCCAATGTCTATCACCCAGCCGCCCCATCCCTCCCACCCCCCACCACTTCAGCAACCCTCAGTTTGTTTCCTGAGATTAAGAATTCCTCATATCAATGAGATCATGTGATACTTGTCTTTATCTGATTGACTTATTTCGCTCAGCATAATACCCTCCAGTTTCAAGTTTGGAAATATTATTAACAGTGCTCCTACGATCAGACTTATGTATCTTGATATAAATATGCATACAATTTTCTTTCTTTTTTAAAAATTTTAGTTTATTTTATTATGTTATGTTAGTCACCATACAACACATCATTAGTTTTTGATGTAGTGATCCACAATTCATTGTTTTTGTATAACACCCAGGGCTCCATGCAGTATGTGCCCTCCTTAATACCCATCACCAGGCTAACCCATCTCCCCACCCCCCTCCACTCTAAAACCCTCAGTTTGTTTCTCGGAGTCCATAGTCTCTCATGGTTCATCCCCCCCCCCTTCATTTTTCCCTTCCTTCTCCTAATGTCCTCCATGCTATTCCTTATGTTCCACAAATAAGTGAAAACATGTCCGCAATAGCCAAATTGTGGAAAGAGTTGAGATGCCCTTTAACAGATGAATGGAAAAAGAAGATGTGGTCCATATATACAATGGAATATTACTCAGCCATCAGAAAGGATGAATACACAGATTTTACATCAACATGGATGGGACTGGAGGAAATTATGCTAAGTGAAATAAGTTATGCATACACTTTTCTAAGAATAAAAACACTGGGTCCCAAGGAATGTCAAAATTCCTACATTACATTCTATATTACAAAATATTTCAATTTATACTTCCATATACTTTATATACTTCCATAAACAGGGTATGAGAGTTTTTGTTGCACTTACTTCTGGTTATTTTCCCAGTTTTAATTTTTGCTCATGTAATCATCTGGTTTTAATCATATGCCCTGATTGCTAATAGGGCATTCCCTCTATAACAACACCACTGTCATGTATCAAGTGTCATTAGAGATTCATGAATTTTTACTTCTGTAAAGTACTTCTTTAAATTTTCTGTTTATTTTCTGCTGGATTGTTTACTTTCTGTGCATTTATATAATTATTCTTTCTATATCATGAATATTAATTCTACTATAAAAATGCTTTCACCAGAAAATAAAACCTCATATATTAATATATTTGTCTCAAAACTTTATAATAATTCCTCAGATTTCTGTAAAGGTCCTCATCCTAACATTTAGAAAGTCCTCTTTAGTACTGTGGCAATCTATTTTTCCAGACTAAAATTATTGTCCATGATGTTCCTGTAAAAATATTCTATTATTTTTTTCAAAATAAATCCTATTTCATGTTTTCTAGAGAGCACTCGACCTGCACTCCTCTATAGAAAATCAACCAATGCATTAAGACATATCTTGACTTTGGCCTCCTTCAAATTCTATCCTTGAGTCTCATTTAGAAATAAGTTCTTCATTTTCCCACTTCGCCCCACTATTTATAAAAGATTTTATTTATTTATTGAGAGAGAGAGAGAGAGAATGCATGGGGTTGGGGAGAGGCAGAGGGAGAAGAAGACTCCCTGTAGAGCAGGGAGCCAGATGTGGGGCTTGATCCCAGGACTCTAATATCATGACCTGAGGCAAAGGCAGACCCTTAATGGAATGAGCCACCCAGGATCCCCTTTTTCTTTTTTTTGTTCACGGGTAGTAAAGGAATACTAATGTTTTGTATTTACCCATTAATTGTTAGACCTGATGATTTTATTTAGTTTTTTTTTAATCTTCATGAAATGATGTAGTAGAACATATAATAAAGCACACTTTATTAATAACAAAACTGAAACTTATAACCAATAGGTAATCTAATCTACCCAAAGAGAAACCATCTATAATTATGGTAAAGCCAAAGTTCACACTTCTTTCTGACTAATGCCATCACTTGTGCTTTCTCTACTGCTTCATCCAACTGAGAGGTATCTTATTCTGCCCTTCCATATATATATTTATGTATAGAGAATCAAAGCAAGTGCACTGCAGCTGGAATTCCTGGAATGGTTGAATGGTGGCTCTTAACAACGTATGTCTACATCCTAATCCTGACAACCTTTAAATGTGACCATATTTGAAAAAAAAAAAAAAGAAGAAGTCTTTGCAGGTGTAATCAAATTAAGGACCTTAAAATGAGGTCATCCTGTGAGATGAGGTTACCTAGGTGGGCCCTATATCCAATGACAAGTATCCTTGTAAGAAACAAAAGAAAAGACACAAGAGATGAGAAGGCCATGTGAACACAAGGGGCAGAGGTTGGAGTGGTGCAGACACAGGCATGCTGACAGCCTCCAACAGCTAGAAGGGACAAGAAAAGATCCTCCCCTATTGGCTTCAGAAGGTACACCCCATTGCCGCCACCTTGATTTCAGACTTCTGCCTCCCAGAACTATTTCTATTATTTTCTATTATTTTAAGTCTCCCAATTTGTAGTAATTTGGTACAGGAGCCCTATCTCCTATATTAGGAAACTAACATACTGGGATTTACAAAATTTTTGCCATGTAATCTAGAGCAAAATATCAAGGCTCTTGGAGCATCAGTTTTCTATCTTAAAAATGAAGGTGAAAAGAACAATCTGGTTGTTTTTATAATTATATGATTTAGTAAATACAAAGTCCTTAAATATTGCGTGGTGCAAAGGAAGCCCTCAAAACATCATAACTATTTTTATTGCTGATTTTTATCCTGCCAACTAATTTTAAACACTTAAGAACAAGAACTGAAATATATGTATCTTTATATTCTGACAGAAGAGCCTAACACTGTTCCCATTCAAAACATTTACAACCTGAAATAGAGAAGAGTTAGGATCTACCAACCAATTACACTGCTCCATAGCAGTGTTAAGGATATGTTATTAAGAAAATAATGATTATCTGAAGTTAGACCACAGTTTAATAGTTATTTAAACTTTTAAAAAAAATCTTCCTGATAATTCAATAATGCAGGGCATTAAAAAAATAGGATATTAAATGTAAAGTAGACTTTATAATTTCACCAAATGGAAGATCTTTTAAAAAATATTTTCGGACAATCACTGAAAATTAAATATGGTTGCCTACCTCTAATTGCTTTAATTATCCCAAGACTTTCAGTCTTTGACAAACCAAATTCAACATTTTTCATCAACATTACTTCTCAGGTACTCCCAAAGTAACTTGAGCATGGCTGTCCTCTCTCTGAATGAACCTGAGACCAAGACTTTTTTCTCACAAACCAGTCAGAAGCAGCCCTAGTTTGGAGGGCTGTTATCACAGCACAGATTACATCATCTGTTCATCTTGGCTAGCCCTCATAGAGTGTAGAGGTTTTGGAGGTGTCTCTTTGGCTAGAGTTTCTTGTTTCACCTATTAAAGTACTTTGTTACCAGCAAGTCTGCCACTGTATTTCTGGGCTCCACCCAAGGAGCTTGACTGTAAAGCCTTCTTGGCTGGCAAAGAAGAAGCATGGGAGAAAACCGTATCTGACAGGACTCTACCAGCCTAGACAAGGGGGAGCTGCCTAAATGGATTAGGAATCCCTCTCTCTGGTAAATTTTTCAATAAAACCAAATCATAAAATAACTATTTCAAAAATACAACAGTACCCCTATTTCACACTTCCATCACTAGAACGAGTATAGTATGTAGCAGGAAGGGATCAAGGACACTTTTTTAGTACAGGATTAAATAAGAATGTCTGGAGATAAAATCTCTGCGTTCAAATCTTGGCTTCATCATTAGATGTGAGAACATGGGCTAGTTACTTTACCTCTGTGTTATTCTTTTCCTTTGCCTATGAAATGAGTTAATAAAACGACATAAAACACAACTTTGCAATAATGATTCAATGAGTTAAGGAATGTATGCAATGTAAATAGGTAGTCAATAAATGTCAGCTTTTATTTTAATAAATATTCATCTTGAAGGAAAGCATAGACGATGAGTTTATACTGACCGGTTCCAGAAGAGGTAAAGCTGTCCTTTCCAGGAAAAAATAACAATTCTTTTTCAAAATGGTTCACTTTAACATACATACAGCTGGAGTCCATAAATGGGTTCTCTAAAAAGGCAAATAAATAGCATCCATTTTCCTCACAAATGTTTGGAACCAAGTGTGATATAATACAAATGTGATGACCTCCTCAAAAAAGGCAGAAAGGGGGATGCATTCAGGTTATACATTCTCTGGGTGTCACTTTGAAGTAACAAACACTCCCAAGGGAAAGATTGAGCCTGCAGAGCAGACCCAAATGCTAGGTCAGTGCCTCCCACTAGCCTTGATGAGGATTGTCTAAGTCTGTCCCAGCTGCTATAATAAAAATCGCATCAACTGGGTGGCTTAAAGAGTAATCCTTTATTTGTCACAGTTTTGGAGCCTGGGAAGTCTAAGATTAAGAGGATGGCAGAATTCTCTCAGTGTCCTCACTACCAATGATAGATGGGGCCAGGGAGCTCCTGGAATCTCTTTTATGAGGGCACTAATTCCATTCATGAGGGTTCCACCTTCATGGCCTAATGGTCTTCCAAAGGCTCCACCTTCAAATACCATCACACTGAAGGTTAGGTTTCAACATACTAATTTGAGGAGGACATAAACATTCAGTGTATAGATGATAGGGAAGAAACAAGGGAACAAAGTCACTAATGTGCTCACTGCACACTCAGAACCTTTGAATAGATTTGTTCAGCACAATTTAGAAATGTGAACCAATGGCTGACACTCACCAGCCAGACTACTTTCAGCACCTCAGTAAAAACTTGGGGTGCTGAGGGGATTTGTTAATGAATAAAGAGCATTATGAATAAAGAGCCTTGGAAAAAAATCTTCCCAGGGTTACACTGGGGTGGTCATACAGGGGCATTCAGTGTGACATTCTAATAATATTTTCACAAAAGCTCTTCTATTTTGTAGACACCGAACTAATGCTTGAGGGTAGAGAGGGAATTTTTGCAATTAAAAAAATTGTTAAAACAACTGGTTTATCTAACTAAAGGGCTAGAAGATACTTGAAATATACTAGACCATGAGCTTCTAAATGTAAGCCTTTGTCAGCTGATGAAGAGACTTAGAATTAGACATCCTGGGTTTGAATTTTGGCTCTGCCTGTTATTAGCTGTGTGACCCGTACAAAGTACAGTGACCCCACTTAACCTCTCTGAACCCCAGAGGGTTCACATACACAAAATGGGTGACAGTAGCACCCACTTAAAGATTGATGTGAGGTTTAAATGGGTGAATAAATGCATTACTTAGAAAGGTACCCAACACATAGTAAGTGCTTGATGTTTGTTAATAGTATTATTCTTTTTTTTTTTTAAGATTTTTTTTGTTTGTTTATTTGACAGAGGGAGATACAGCGAGAGAGGGAACACAAGCAGCGGGAGTGGGAGAGGGAGAAGCAGGCTTCCCGCAGAGCAGGGAGCCTGACGCCGGGCTCGATCCCAGGACCCTGGGATCATGACCTGAGCCGAAGGTAGACGCTTAACGACTGAGCCACCCAGGCACCCCAGTATTATTCTTAAGATTGCCTCTTTTTTCCCTTTGTAGCCTCTACAATGACTTGCACACAGCAAATGTTCAAAAAATGTTTCATGGAAATAGGAACCAAAATTCTTTACCAAACATTTTAGCATTGTATTTCAAGGGCTTATTATATAAGTGTAATGGAAGGAATCTTACTTACTGGGCCAACCTCCGTAAATATAAGCAACCAGTAACTCAAATTTCATTTAGGTAGAAAGGGAATTCTTAAACAAAAATTAATGCAAAACGCTGCAATGAGCCACCTGAAGCTTTAGAATTGATTTATCAGAAACATGCTGACAGGTATTTAATAGAGCTTATGGTCAATATACTGACATGGTGCAGCCACGGTAGTCGCCTCAGTTACAGAAAAAGCCATCCCTTTATGAAAGCCTGGAGTTCATTTAGAGGAACACTTTCAATGGAATCGCCATTTTTAAACTGTAAAAGTGATATCTAAATGTAAGACAGAGGGAAGAAATTAACATGGACCGCATGCCAACCCATTGCTGGGAACTGTATTAAGCACTTTAGGTATTCAATCTTATTTAATCCTCACCACCACCCTGTGAGGCAGGTATAATTATCCTTTTCTTTTCTTTTTTTCTTTACAGATGAGGAAATAGACACTCCAATGTTATGTGAATTCTCAAGATCAGACAACTAGCAAGTGAAGGAGCTGGAACTGGCACTCACATTTATTTAATTACAAATATCTTGCTGTTAGCAATCTTGAAAGATATGAAGAGAGGTAAGAGGGGAAGAGTTTTACTTCAACTCAAAGTGAATTTTCTGCTTCAGTAAAACTGTGCCAACACATGTAATGATATTTTACTAAACACGGAAATGTCATATTTAGGAGAACACAGGGATATAAATGAGAATTCATGTGCACCTGTACGTGTTATTTTATGATTTTTTAATATCATTCCAGAAGAAATTTCATGAGCTGGAATTTAAAATATGAAGGCAGTTGAGAATTCCCATAAAGATTAAGGCATAATAATTTGAATTCCACTCAATGATATGTACTCCTTTGAACCTATTCTGCTATTACTTAAAATGAATTCAGCATCTAGATTTCTATGTGGAAAATCACAGTGCTGGTGTGCTCTGGAGCTTGTGGGCCAGGTAAGCTTATGTTGCCAAAAATGCTTTTAGAAGAAAAGGTAAAAATAAAACGTGGCTGAAAAGATTGCATCACATATATAATTTCTAGATGCAGTTATATATGTTGTATAAATATTTTAATATTGTGCCCACATACTGTAAAAGGTGTGGAGAGAAAGTAGCCAGTTTTTCAGAGCAAACTTAACCTCACAGATAGCCCACTACTGTCAACTCAAACTAACCGTATTTTAAATTCTCACTGCCCAGATTTTAAAACTTCCTCTTACTTATGTTATTAATATGGGTTTTCTGATAAATGTTATGTTGTTATCAAACAAGTTTATTTTTAGAAAGCTTGAGAGAAAAATTGTAGGAGGAAAGACTTTCAGGCGGTATCTATTACCCTAACCTTCTGGTTGTCATCTGTCTGCATAATCCCCTCCCCTTGAGTGGATACATGGTCCATGACTTGCTTCTTACAAATGGAACAGCAACGAGATGTATGTGATTACATTGCAGAAGTTGTAATACCCATCTTCCTGATTCTTTCTTGCTAGCTTTGAGAAAACAAATAGCCATTTGGGAGAATTCACACGGTAACAAACGGACAGAGGCCTCTGAATGGCAAAAAGCAAGAAACTGATGCACTCAGTCCAACGACCTGCTGGGAATTGAATGTTGCCAATAACCATGTGAACCTGGATGGAAGCAGAACCTTCCACAGTTAAGCTCAGATGAGACTGCAGCCCTAGCTAATGCGTTGATTGTGACTTTGTGAGAACCTGAAGTAGAAGACTCCTAAATCAAGCCAGAACTATGATATTATAACTGTGTTTTGATCTAATCCACTAAGACTATGGTACTGTTGTTCTGTATCTATAGATATCTACTAGATATTGCAAATGTATAGGCTCTTGATTTTAGAGTTTTTTAATCAACATTTATTTATTAAGCACCTACTATATGCTAAGATTCATCCTAGGGTAAAGATATGGTTTCTGACCTGAAGAATGTTTATTCTGTTTATTCTTTTTGGAAAAGACCAGATGTGTAAGAAACAAAGTATAATACCTATCTCACTAGATTGTAACAGCGAACAAATGAGACACTGTGCATGAAAACACTTATCAGTGTGCCTGACATATAATAGCTATTAGTGCATTTAAAGAACATTTTTTGTTTGTTTGTTTAACATTGAGTGGTGTGCCTGTGAGGTCTTTAGGTAAAGAGACAAAAGTGGGGAGTCCACTAACAGGTGGTGAAATATAAAAGACCTGAGTGGACTTGCCAAGAAAAAAAAAAGTCATATCATAGTAGATAAATCTGGGAGATATAGAGTCATAGAAGTCCTACATTAGAACAATAGTAGGAGGAAGAAATGGAGTAACAATAATGGTAGAAATAGTTTCTATATGGTGAAAGAGGAAAGACAGGCAATGATTTTTAATTGCCTGAAGGACTAGATCCTAATCAAAGCAATCCTACTAACTAAAAAAACTACTTCTCTAGTTATTGTAGTTAGAAGATATTTATTATCTTTAAAAATTTGCCCAAATCATTCAACTAAACTAGAAAATGTTCAGTTAAGAATTATGTCATCTGGGGGCACCTGGCTGGCTCAGTCGGTAGAGTGTGTGACACTTGATCTAGGGGTTGTAAGTTCAAGCCCCACGTTGGGTGTAGCGATTACTTAAAAATAATAGAACCTTTAAAAAAAAGAATTATGTCATCTGATCTAAAACATTGAATTGTGTTTGAAATTCAGCTGTGACATTCCTTGGTAGTTGCTATCAGATACGTTTGTGCTCAGTAAATCTATTGCCAATAAATTAGTTATTATTTGTTATTCCCAATTATGTTTGGAAAATTTATTTCCAATTTATAGTTATTACCGGTTATGCCCAATTATGTTTAGAAAGTCTGTTGCTAATCCATTGGTTATTATGAATTGTGTTTGAAATTTCAGTTATAGCTGTTAGCAAATATGGTCACACTTGGGAAATCTGTTGACAAGTAAATCTTAAAATCCTGCTCAGCACTATATTCTAATGACTTTCTCTTTGCTCCTAACTGGAATAATCGATTTAGCCAATTAACAAATGCTGAAAAATAACACAATATTGTATAAAACAGGGCAGCCCTTCAAATTATCATAGAGCCACAAGCTTCAATGAAATTAGAACTGTCTAAGAGAAACCAGGAAGAATTCAGACATATTACCATTCAAAAGTGAAAAACAAAACAAACATAAACAAAAATCTTATTACTAGAGTAATTGTGTAACTTATCATCCAAACTGGGACACTTGTGAGAGTGAACAAGTTAACATTCAGGTGAAATCCTGAGCGAACTGACCGAAGCCACGACAGTCATAACCACGTGGGATTGTATCGTTACTTACTGTTCAGTGTTAATGATTATTGTTTTTAGTCCCCTTGTTAGCCAGCAAGGATTTTTTTTTTTGTTCATGTGGTCGTTCTGAAGGGGAATAATGTGAGGGTTAGAGATTTTCTAGCTTATTTTATGAATAATAATAATAATAACTATATGTTTAGTGCTTTATAGGTAATAGTTTTAAAGGAAACTTCCCATGAGCTCATAGTGTAGGATAATAATTTCATGATCTAAGTGTTCATTCATTTAATGAATACTCATTGAGTATCTTCTACATGCCAGGCACTGTTGTGGTTGTCAGGTGTACACTGAACAACAGGACAGATGAGGTTCCTACACTCTGAAGCTTATATCCCAGTGAAAAAATAGAAAACGATTTCACTGGAACAAAGCTAACCAATTAACACCGATATTGAAACATTTATTCCAGACTTATTAATGCCTTATGCTTACTAACTGAGTTAAACAGTTGGTCACCTTGCCAATTATTACCACCACTGTAGAGATAAAGAAACTAATCCTTAAATTTACTAAGCAGAGCCATGGCTTGAATCTGTAGCATACTAGATAAACAGGCATGTGGTAAGTGGGAATCAAGTTGAGTATTTGAATGTAAAGGTGTTTTAGATATTGTGGAAGAGACAGATAGATAGCTGATCATCAAAATCCATATTTTCATTTCTTCCTAAGGTCACACAGAAGCCATGAGTCCTCTCAATTAGATTAGTTAGGTGACCTGAAACGCAACAGTAGAATGTGAGAAGTGATGGATGACATTTTCAGACCTGGATCATAAAAATTTCTCATGTGGTGACACTCAACAGTCCCACTCCATTTCAGCTGGAACTGAAATAATGTCCACTGGGCTGGGTCACTGGATAACTGTGTGGGAAGGGAATCACACAAACTTGTTCCCCTGTCTTATACTGTCACAAGATGGAGAAACAAGCTTCTCTTGTGTTTGAACCAATATATATTTTGCAGTCTTTCCATTATAGCAATTCACCCATCTTCAGTAAAACAGAAATCTTCTGTAAATGCCTTACAGTTATACAGCATCTTCTCCCTACCCTGCTTTACTATTAATCATGGCACATTTTTCTCCTGAATCTTGATGTAGCTCAAATTCTTTCAAAACTCAGTGCTACAGACAACCAATGCTGAATAAAATGATGACACAAAGTAAAACCTGGTGTCATCATATTAACTCCCACCAATTTACAAATGCAGGAATGGAGGCCTGGAGAGGTGATGAAATCTGACTTATATCACCTGGAACATGAAGCTGGACACAGATATTGGGGCCATCTGTCTACCACAGCAGGCTGGAACATATCATACTAAGAGGTAAGTGAAAATTACTGTCTAAAATTTTAGGATAACCTTTTAGTTGAAGATATATTGGAATATTATCTAATCTGTATTCTGGAATCCTATTAAAACCAATTTTTATTTTTTTTTTTGCCAGGGGTAGGAAGTAGGTCATATTTTACTAAAATGAAGGTACCATTTTAATAGGACTTAAATGTATCAAATATAGCTTGAAATAATGGAGGAGTGACAGGATCTAAAGTAAGTTTTGATATATGGATTTTCTTTTAAAATTATTTGCAGTGATAGAACTTTAGTTTTGTTACATTCCTGGAACTTAGAATAATAATAAAAGCTGAGTAATAACTTGGCACATAAGTATTCAATACATGGTAACTGCTACAATTAGTAGTATTTTTATTATGTTATGTTTTCAAGGGACTAGAGTAGAGGTTAAGAGAGTGGGCTCTACCATCACACTACATGGACTTAAATCTTGATTCTACCACTAACTCTCTGATATGGGGCTGTTTCCTCTACTGACACATTAGGAAATTGAAAAAATACCACATAGATGTATTAAGAGAATTGAATAGAAACTATATGTGAAGTGCTTACAACGTTTGACACGTGGCAACAATTCAATTAATGTTAGCTCTTGTTAATATAAGGAAATGCAAAGAAAAGGTTGTCTGAAGTAGTGGAAAATCAACTATAATTTCTGTCACATATAGTTCAGTCTAGAAAATAACCAAGTAAACAAATATGCTAAAATTAAATAAATGATTGAAATGCCTTTTGATGTATTATTAATATGGAAAAGTTGTGTTCTTTGTAAATGCTTTTCACCAAAGGGAAAAAGGAAATTTTTAATGCCTGAAGAGGACCTAAGTTTGGGAGTATAATAAAGCTCTTACATAAAGCCTACTCCTCCTGTTCCTCACTGAAACTTTGAAGGCTGGGGTGATTTCTATCTCATTCATCATAGTATCCTAAGTGATTGACATATCGCCCTTTCACTGGCAGCATATAAATATGTTTTGAATAAATAAATAAGTTAGTGGCTATACTCAGGTCATTGTATCTATCCAAATCTTAATTTTCTCATCTATAAAATGGGAATATGAGCACCCAATCCGGCAACATATTATGTGGGACATGTGACTTACATAGTCTCCAGGCTCTAGCAGGCATTGGAAATATGTGTGGCTATTAAAACTCTACACTAAACACTGCATTGCATGACACTTTATAATTATCAAATGTAAATCTCACAGTTACATCATGAGGTTAGTATTTTTCTTAGTTAAATCTCTTCTGTTCACTGGAAAACAAAACTAATTTGAGTGAACCTAGGGATAAAGGGAGAATTTATTACATGAACACGGTCATGTCTCATGGACCCCAAGGACAGCAACACACACAAAGGATCACAACCAGGACACAGAAAATCATCCAGCCCCCAAGCACCCTCTATTCTAGTCTCTCTGGGTCTCTCACAACCATCCATCCCTGAATACCTACTTTGTTTCTCTCTTTAGATGGTTTTCTCTGCTTTTCTGTACACATGGCAAAAGATGGCTGCCTGATGCCTCACCAGCCCAACAGTCAAGCCAGGCTAAGTTTAGTGCCTTAGGCTAAATTCCAAACTCTCAGGAATAAAAGCAGATTGGTTTAGCTTGGGACAGGTGATGCACTCTGTACGTCTGGGAAGCCAAGATCAAATACAAACACGGGTACCGAGCTCTACACTTAATGTTCGGGGAGGTAGCATGGTTAGTTCTAGGGGAAATAATATCACTGTGGGCTGGATGTTACCCTATCAGATTTTAATATTATTATATTCATTTAAAAAAAAAATTAGACAGGGGTCAGAGAGTTTGAGTAACTTGCTCAGAACCACAGGAAAAGTGAAAAGCTCTAACCCAAATACTGTCTTTCTGATTCAGATAAACACTTTTCTGTGAGCTTGCCTCCCATTAAGTAATACTGAGACCTCTGATCTCTTAAATTTTCTGTATTAATCTCTAAGGTGCTTTTAAACATTTTGGCTTACTCTGACTAATGCCTAATTCTGGTATCTATTAAGCTATAAACATTCTGAAGTCTACATTTCCATTTTCCTGTTCTTTTCAAACCTTTTCTTTTTCCCCCTGCACCACGGAACTAAAAGAAGCCCACTTTGTAAAATATAGGCCTCAGGAGGAGAGCAGTTCTAAGAACATTAGGTAGCAAAACACTTGCAAACTTTTGAAGTATATTTTGAACACAGCTGTCTCTGGAACTGAATGCGCTGTGCTTTGGCATTCTCTCTTCATTTCTAAGGACATTAGAATAAAGTTTTTAAAAATGGTATGAATCCTCAAGACCGTTCTCTGATAAATAAAAACAATTAAAAATAATTTTGTCAAGTAGAGAATAATATCTGTGTGAATGAAATACTCACTAATGAGTTGGCCTGGAAATTCTGTCCTTCTAGCACTGACTAGTATTTCCAGCTGGGTTACCTGGGATGATTACATCATTATGTGTTTGTGTGTGTGTGAAGAAATGGATAACCTCAGATAACAGATCACCGAGATCAGTTCAAAGACTATGATTAAAAAGAGAAATTGAAATTCAAATTTATCTTACTTATCCTTGTGTCTTTTTGTTAGCTGTCTGCATGCAATTGGAAAGGAAGATATTAGTCAAAAAATAATTACCAATACAGAAAAAAACTGTATCATTTTTTTTAAAGATGTTGACAAGAAGAAAAAAAAAAGTTAAATGTTGGCAACCCAGCAGTTTGGAAACTTTGCCAAGGCTTTAAATTTGAATGTGAACTATAGGAGAGCATTCAGATAACGAGTGAAATAAGCAGGTTTCATTGTATTTAATTTGGCCTCTTAAATGTAACATGATGGAACTTGTAACCTAGAAATATTTTTTTTAGGTATATTCACTAGGGAAGGTAAACTTAATTACAGCTGTTCAGACTTCATGCAAACCAAATTGGCGTTATGGACAATTAATCTTTTGAAACGTTAAGATAGCTCTGTAATTTCTCACTTTTGTAAAAAGTAAGAGGAAGGCAATATATATCAAACGTTAATCAGTACGCCAGAAGTTTACTTAATTGATAATATAAGACAAAGCATCACTAAATTTCTATTACATTGGGGCAACCCATAATTCACAATAGTCTATATAGTCCTGAGCATGCATAATTATGTCCTAATTCTTACCTACCTAAACAGTAATAAATTGGGCATTAGGCTTTTTTCTCTTGTTCTTTCGGTATAGTTTGATTGAGATAACTCATCAAAGGGTTGGGATATCTTAGAATGAAGTGGTTATAACGTCCTCTCTACCCATTCAGGCAGAATGTACTATGCTGCTTACAGCCCTAACAACAAATAAAACATTTGACCAAAAATAAAAGGACCATGGTTCTTGGATGAATTGGAAATAAGGAGTTTAGCTACTACGGACTTGGAAAAATCAAATCAATAATTATTTTAAATCAAATTCCTTACTGTGGAATAATAAGAAATATATTTGATCCTGGAACAAAATTCCTCAAACCTTCGTAATTTCCTGAGTGCTAAGAGTCTCTTTTTTCATTCGTTAGGAGCCCCTTCCAAGCTTATGCTAATGAGTAGCTTAAGGTGGGGCTCTTAGATAGCCTGTGGATGGGTGGAGCTGGTCACCAGAAAGACCAAGTGACTAGAAGGTTAGAACTTTCAGCCCTCCCACCAACCTTTGGGAAGGGAAAGGGGGAGGGGCTGCAAATTAAGCTCTATAAAACTCTTGAACAACAGTATTCTGTGAACTTCCAGAATGGTGAACCAGAACACATCTATATGCCAGGAAGGTGGTACAACCCAAACTCATGGGGACAGAAACTCCTTTCAGGGATCCTTCCAGACCTTACCCTTCATCTCTTCATCTGTCTGGTTGTCTCTATCCTTTAATATCCTTCAAAATAAACCAAAAATCTAGCAAGCAAACTGGTTTCCTGAGTTCTGTGAGCCTCTCTAGGAAATTAATGGAACCCAAGGAGGGGGTTGTGCGAATCTCCAATTTATATCCAATTGGTCAGCAGGACAGGTAACAATCTGAACTTGTGATTGGCATCTGAAGCGGAGGCAGTCTTGGGGGACTGTGCTCTTAGACTATGGGATCTGACATTATTTCTAGGTACAAAGGTGCCAGAATTGAGTTAAATTTGTGGGATACCAGGTCAGTGTCACTGAGAATTGGCGAATTACTTGGTGATGTAAGCAAGAAAACCAAGTTGGACTTACCATTAAAGAAGTAAGTTAAAATTTGCCTTAGAATGATGGTCAATTGGATTGGGGGTAGATATGTAAATGAAAGGTCTGTTTTGAAGCTAGGCTGAAGAAATTGTCTGAGTTAAAGTAAGGTGGGACAATGGCCTATAGTATTTCTGACACTTTTACTGAATGTCAGAGTTAGCTATTAGGTGAGTTTCTTATAAAAGTCAGAAATACACAGATTGGTCTTTGCAGCTCTCAATTATGTACCCACACTTAACAGAGAAAAGCTAATTACCTTGACCATATGTTTCCTCCCCTTTTCACTGGGAGTCTCTCATGTTTTGCCTTTCCCTCTTCTTGTACACTGCATTGCATTTTATTTTAATTGCCACCTTACTATCAAATGAAAGGGAAATATTGCTGTAGGGATGGGTGAAAATTATAGGTTTCAACATTCCCCAGATGGGCTGGCTCCCTGGCTTAGGGGCCCTGTTTTCCAGAATGTAAGTTTGAAGGTCTTGGCCCAATTCCTAACCCTGAATGGACAACAGCACAGCATGCAGCTTGGTAAACATGACTTTCTGTCAAAGCTTTGGAGTTGAAGAAAGCTCTGGCTTCCCAGTGTTTTGACTGTGTGGCCATGCCATATAACTTCCCTCAGATTCAACTCTAAATTAAGTTCTGTAGACTAGTTAACCTCTACTGTCTCTTTTAGTTATGACTTATTTTTTTTTATCTAAACTTTAGATGCGGTTCCTTCTCCTTTTCAAGACTTCTTCACTTTCCACCCCATCCAATCCCAAGACTGTTAGGTTCATTCTTCCATCAAAATATGTTATTGTAATTCATGTTCACCCACGGATCTGTCCCCAGATCTAGACCTGCATCCTATAGACAGAGACTCTGTCTTATTCATCTTTAGAACATCAGCTCTTTGCATAGTGTCCAGCCCATGGCAGGTGCTCAGTAATCACTGGTCGAATTGGTAATTAAAAAAAAAAAAAAAAGAAGAAAGGAAGAAAAAAATGAATGACTTAACATCAATCACCCAAGTAGTGATGATGATGAAACTAATTTTTCCCCCTGATCTCCTGAGTCCAATATTGACTTTGGAGGGGCCTAGAAGGTAGGAGAATATTCCCCTTTTATTTCATACATGATGATATGAACAATAATAACTGAAATGATTGAATGCTTAGCGTAGACTCATGAATGAAATTATCTTATGGAATAGGCACAACAAACCTCTGAGATAGGTATAATTAATATCATCATTTTAATGACAAGAAGATTGAGATTTAGAGTTATGTAATGTGTTCCAAGTTTCACAGCTAGTGAGCAGTGAAGCTTGAATTTGTGGTTAATCTGACACCAAAATCATTATTTACCCATTATGGGATTCTGCCTCCAGGCTCCAAGCACTAAAATGCACCAGTGGTTGAGCTAGGACCCCAACCGTAAATCTCCATTTCCAGTATTTTCTGCCAGTCTTCATGAAAGCAAGATCTACTTATAATTAGAATGATCTATCCATAAGTTTTTTAGAAGTGGACTAAACTTAATTCAGTGAAAGTTACCTTGTAACATGAGCTGATGAACTCAGGGATGCACTAAATGTTTTTTATGTTTCCTCTCAGTAGATGCCAGTCACAAATGACAGTAGAGCATCACTAACTATAAAAAGATATACAGAAACTAGGTGGCTGATACAATCATGATTATTTTCATTTTATCAGAGAAGAAGATACAATTAGGAAACAAGGTTTGGTGAGATGTTTTCAGATAAGTAAGGCACTTGGATAATATAATAACACCTAAGGATACCTCTTAAAAGGAGAAATGGGGTGTCAGTTGAGAGACATAAAATATATATTTGTGTGTGCATTGTGTCTGTGTGTATATTGTGTGGAAACTGATAAACTATATATATATTCTGTATATGTGTAGGCATATCTAAAGAATGCCTGAAGGTAATTGCTTATTCTTTCCCTTTGTAGGAATATCATGAAGAATATCTTCTCTCATGTCTTACATCCTAGATGCCTTTGATGATGTCATGACATGACTTTGCTTTTTTTTTTTTTTTTTGTCCTATTTATGTAGCAAGTTAGTCACCCTCCACAATTGATGGACACCTTTTTGTTTTGCTTCATCAGTCTCCATAAAGATGGTGTCATCACCTGAAGACAGGGATATTCTTTTATGGTAGCCTTGGCTTCTTAACAGCCATTTGCACTAAGCTTAGAAACAGGCGCCTTTAAGCCCTGCTGTGAATCTAACTTTTCTGCTGTAAAATGCCTATGGTATTGGAAACAACAACATTCAGCTAAGATGCTTTTGTTAAGTGTCTTTTGATCAACCTCTGATAGGAAAATAGTAAACAAACAAACCTCCCTTCCATTTAGACTTATTAAATATTCAAGTGATTCCTCAAATATACTCAGCCTTGCTGTGGCTTCATTAACGTGCAGCTCCACTGGCATTTTACGATGGAACACTGCTTCCTGCAGTGGCTGCCCACAAGCAAATAGATTGTTGCATTCTTCACCAGCCAAAGCTCAAAAGTAGTCCAACGTCAAGAGTATTATAGTAATCAAGGCTGCAGGTTAGAGGCATGGATAATGATTGTAAAATCCACATCAGTGAAAAAAAGAGGCCACAACTTCCTCATCAAGTGCAGATGGGAATAACAAACAGCTATTTCTAGTCAAAGCTTAGTGCCCCTTATTCTGGAAGTCACTTCTAAAGACCTGCTTTAGAAAGCCTACATGTCCATCAAGAGGCCATGTTTACTGGCGACAGTATTTGAAAATACCAAAATTGATAACTTGTAAGACTATGTAAACAAACAAACAAACAAATGAAAAACCTAATGTCTACCATGATATGGTAAATGAAAACAACGACATAAAGGAATCAAGGACATATATGAACGATGACTGCAATTACTAAAAGTATGCAGGCATGGGGACAGATATAAAAAAAACAGCAAACTGTAAAACCTGTAACAATGAACTCTGTTGTTTACTATATGCCAGGCATTTCCCAAAGCTTTTTATATTATTTTATATAATTCTTAAACCAATCTGGATATCTATATTTGTATACACTTATAGATAAGAAAACAAAACCAATACTAAAAAAAATGAGTGATGCCCCAATGTCAGTTAGCTAGATGAGAATATAAAACTGTGTTCTGTTCAATTACAAGTACTTTCCATTATGGTACATTGCTTTCTCATGGTAAATGATGTTTTGTTGAATGACAGAATTATACAGATTTTTATCTCCTCTACTTTTCTAATTATATTATGCTGACTTTAAATTCAACTTTTAAATATGCTTTGGACTATACAAAAACACCATGCTCATCCCTAGATCCAATATTTCAGCTTTACTTTATAGACTTCTACTGAAGTCCAATAAGTCATACTGTGAGATGGTGTAGGCTTGTAAGCCCCTTGCAGGCCCAGATCATTTGAGGACTGCACTGAGGTTAAGGACGGCCAGGCAGGCCTAGGCCAGGAGGAGAAAATGTTCTCTTCCCCTTATCTCATGTTGCAAGTCCTAAATGCCTGGATCAGCAGGAAGTGGCTCTTGCCTAGCTTAAAGTGTATCTTTCTAATCAGAAGTGTTCTTTCTAAAGACAAAGAACATGTTGTCTCCAAAGGAAGGATGGCTAAGAGAATTCTTTATTCTGCAAGCATAAACAGGATGTATTTTGTTCTTATTGCATTTCGTGTATATTTCACTTCACAGATGTTGGCTTGATACATTGTTATGTTTATCTGATCTCTGCAAGTATATAGCTACGTGAGAAATAAACGGCAGTATGCAGTTGCAAGTGCTGCCTTTACTCTGCATCCCCTGTGTCCTGGTGATTTCGTAGACCCTTACCCAGGGACCCCAACGCACTAGACGTTGACAATACTGGAGCTTGTTTTAATCAGCTTTAGCTCAGATTGTCTCTGTCTTTTTAGAGCACCACCTGAACACAAGCCCATAATGAATAATTAGCTCAGAAGATTTGATTTTGAAGTGTAATGGGCACTATACTTTTTGAGATGGGATTTTGAATCTACATGGGGACATGTGATATTCGCTTCCAAAAAATCTTTTGCAAAAACTGATGATATATTAGAATCAATGCTTCTGAAGATCTCAGGAGTCAACATAATTATGTGGGTAGGATTTATTCACACAACAAATCCAATAAAACAGTTGTGAAAGGTATTAGTAATAGTCATCAAAGTAACCTTAACTCCTGCATGGCCCCATACATACAACTTCTCTAAAAGGAACTGCTCAATTTTAGATTATAGTCAGTTTTTCATTCGTTTACATATTCCAGAAATATTTGGTGTGTACCTGTTCATTGCGGGTACTCTTTTAGACTCTAGGGAAGGAAAACCCAGTGATGATCATCAATAAAATGATAGAATCTTAGAGAAGAGAGTCAACTAAACAGATTATTACAATACAATTACAGACATGTAACCCTCAAAAGATTAGTCTGTTGGCAAATATTGATAATATTTGTTCTAGAAAAAGAGAAGTAAACTGACAAAGAATAGTCTGGGGCCTTCCCCACCATCGCTTAACAGAACCAGAGTACTTAAAAGTTGTGTGTGTGAGAGAGAGAGAAAGAGAGAGAGATTGAGAATGCAGGTATACCAGCTACTTCACTAGGTATTCTGTGAGTCAGGGTTGGGAAGAAGGTGGGGTAGTCTGAGCTGATGAAGAGCAGCAGATACCAGATACATAGATGTTAAGATATGGCCTCTATTCCCAAGGAGCTTACAGTTGAGTGGACATATTAGAAATGAATAATTAAACCATAAGGGAGGATACAATTATAAGCTAAATAGATTCCTCGATTGAAATTTAAAAGAAGGTAGAGAACATCAGCGTGAAGTCAGCTGGTAAAGTTCTACAGATGATATGGAATAAAAAGCCAAATTCCAGGGAAGTTAAACCGCAAAGCCATAGTTTGTCAGGGGAGAGTCAATGAAGAAAGGCCTTTTTCCTAGCTTTGAATCAAGTATTTGCCCCTATTCTATGTGTTCTAAGGTAAAGGCAATGATGGAAATCCTTTCTTCTTCCCCAAAATACCACACCCCAGAGTTAAAAGGTTTTTGACTGGGAAGTAACTTCTACTAAAGACAATGTCAAGTTAAAAACTAGACATTGTATTTCACAGAGAAAAATCAGCATGTTGAGGATTTTATCTTTCCAAGCTATCTTTTTTATTGACAAATACAAAAAAAAAGTGTCACACTATTTCTTAGTTCATGGCATTATTCATAGAATCGTTAATAAATAAATGTTTTGAATAATGTAAACATCATGTTTTGAGGGGTTTTTTTGTTTTTGTAATGTCATTTGGTGGAACAATCTTTTTTTCTCTTTTCCAATAGTTAGCATTTTTATTAATAATCTTAGCCTCAGATGTAGAACAAAAATGGGTAATAACTGAAAATTCCAGGTAGCGTAGGTAGATAATATGGGTGTGTATAGGCATGGTACAGCTATATCAAATATAGATAGAGAATACACAGAGATAAGTAGACAAGTGCAGGCATCATTCTTCATGCACTATATGGATCAGTGCCTAAATTCTCCTAATAATTCTGTGAAATGAGTACTATAACTACTCTAGATTTATAGCTGAAGAAACCAAAGCAAAGACAGGTGTATAAGTTTCCTTTGGCCTCTAAAACAAACAATCATAAACTTAGTGGTGTAGAACAACACAACTTGATTCTCTCATAGTTATGGAGCCCAGAAGGCCAAAGCCAGTATCCTTGGGCTGAAATTAAGATGTCATCAGAGTTGTGCTCCCTCCCCAAGCTCTAGGGGGAATCGTTCCTTGACTTTTCCAACATCTGGTCCCTCTTCTGGCATTCCTTGCCTGTGACTGCATCACTCTAATCCCTGCCTCTATATTCCCACTGTCTTTTCCCTTGTGTGTGCATCCTCTCCTCTTATCTGTATCAAATCTCCCTCCATCTCTTGTGATTACATTTACTGCTCACAGGGAAAATCCAGGATAAACCCTACCTCAAGATACTTAATCACATCTATGAAGATCCTTTTTCCTTGTTAGGAAACAATTACAGTTTCTAAAAATTAGGAACTGGTATCTTTAGGTAACTTTTATTCAGCCTACTACAAAAGATTAAGTAGTTTATGAAAAGATCATACAGCTTGTAATTTGTGGAACCTCTCAGATAGTCAGTGCATAAGTTTTATTAATGGTTCTTATTGCTGACCACTGTCCACCACCAAATTCTAAGGATGTTGCTGAGTGTTCACCAATTCTAAGAGAATGGAATATTTTAGGGGCAACTGGGTGGCTCAGTTGGTTAAAAATTTCTGCCTTCGGCTCAGGTCATGATCTCAGGGTCCTGGAATCAAGCCCCTGCATCAAGCTCCCTGCTGAGCAAGGAGTCTGCTTGTCCCTTTCTCTCTCCTTCTGGCCCTCCCCCCCATTCATGTTCCCTCTCGCCTCTCAAATAAATAAATAAAATCTTACAAAAAGAGAGAGAATGGAATGTTTTAATTTTATAACAAATTAGATTAAAATTTTACCTACTTCATTAAAGTTTTGGATTCTTCAAGACCCACTTTTACATTAAAGTAATTTGGTTTTCATTACACTTTTAAACTTTACTTCAAGGGTTTAACTGGTATAAAAAGGGTTCTGTTAGTGACTGTGAAGAAGAGGTGCCTGTCCAGCTCAAAAACTAATGTCCAAGTCCTGTTATGACACCACCACAGAGCAACACAAAAATCAGGATTTGTCTTAAATTTTTAAAGCTTTATCTGAAAGGCACATTTTGATTCTAACAGCAAACTCTTTCTTGATTGCTTTCTGAATAATTACTTCATGTGTTTGAGAATAGTTTTAACCATCTTATAATAATGTGAGGAAAGCTTACAACATAATAATGTGTTCATTAAAATAATCTAATAAATTACAAAAACAAATCTATCAGTGGCATAGGAGTGATTTTTGTTATAGCACTTAAAATTTTATTTAGGGATAATATAATATGGATTTTCCCCAAGTCCAAGGAAACCACTTCAAAGAAGAGATGCCTCCATCAACCCCTTGCAATAGAGGAGTATTACAAAACCTACTGTTGAAGTTATTTAAATTCCTTAGTGACAGTGCTGCAATGAAAATTAGTCAGAGTACAAACTTAGTTAATTTTATTCTGTGTAGGCAGTCTGATATTAATTATAAGGTATGGTATAACTACCAGTTTCTGGATGGATTGCATAATCAACTGAATAATAATTTGCATATATTTAAGAATCCAGTTGTCTGTTAAGTTTTTCAAGATGTTAAGGTCTGTGAATTTTATGATTATATATGTGTGTGTGTATATATACATATATATATACATATACACACATGATCATATATATGTATATATACAAATGATTATATAACATGCAGAAATATATAATCATGTATATATATTTATTATATATAATGTATATAATCTCATACTCTCTTAAGAATCTTCAGTAAAAAAATTTTTTTAAAGATTTTATTTATTTATTTGAGAGAGAGAATGAGATAGAGCATGAGAGGGTCAGAGGGAGAACAGACTCCCTGCCAAGCAGGGAGCCCGATGTGGGACTCGATCCCAGGACTCCAGGATCATGACCTGAGCCAAAGGCAGTCACTTAACCAACTGAGCCACCCAGGCGCCCTTCAGTAAAATTTTGAACACTACTTAGGGAAAATTTATAAGCAAAGCACAAGCTGAGTGACAGCATGGAGTCCTTGAAGTAGGATGGACTAGAGTTCTAAGTGTAGGATTTATTTTCTGGCTCTCCATCAATTATTGACTATGAAATCTTGAGCAACTTCTCTGACTTTTCTGAGATGCAGTTTCCTCATCTATAAAATAGTGAGACCATTGACACCTGTCGTTGGACTGTTGTGTTGGTTTAAATGAAATAAGATATGCTTTATAGATTGCATTGCACCTGCAAGTGTTTTCTATTTAAAGTATAAATGCATAATTACTTTTTTTTTTAATGGGGTCCTTTACATATATAAGAGCCCAAGCCTGAACAAGATGAAACTGTTGCTGGAGTAGGATGCTCAAGACCCATCCTCTATACTCACCCATTACCCCTGACCTCAGCATAGCATAGAAATTCAGGGCTCAGAAGTGCAGTTTGCACACTCTTGACTGGGGGAAGTAAAACAGTGAGCACAGTCTATATAACCTGTACCTAAAGATGAATGTTTCAGTTCTCTCTCTCCACAGAATATGGATTTGACTATACCTCTGCTAACATTCCAGGAGCCAGAGGCAAAGTACCAACGGAGAGCCACATATCACATGTCTAAATAGTTATAACTTAAACTAACATTCCACTAAATAAAATCTATCTTCCCTTCTGTATTGACACACATGCTTTCAAAATGACCTAGAAGGCCAACCTTCAACTGAGAATTTCAAATTCCTTGGAGTTCTGACCTTGGGTCTGTGTGACCCCCAGTACATCTTCCCTATCTTCCCATTTCCAAGATCACCCCATACTACAATGGGCTATGCACACATGCCAGTGGACATTCCAATGAACATGCCAAAGGTTGATTCATACCTCACAGCAAAAGATCCCAATTCACTCTTGGCCACCTCTGTGTCTAGGGAGCATACACTGGCAGAATGAGTTTCCATTAAGACTGATCTGAGAAAGAAGCAAAGGCAGGCTATGGGAGAGGGTAGAAAGCCTTTGTAGCTTGGAATCCCAGGTTTCCAGTTTCTCGAAGCATGTTGTGGGAGGGGAGTTTGGGCTATAAAATGGATGTGCATTCTTTGCTCCTTCAACTCTTCATACTGTTGGAAGGGTACTAGCTAGAGGAGAGTCATGGCAGAACTGCTTTTACAAAAGTCTATGTGGGGAAGGAAGTTTATAATCTTGACCCAGGCTTTTCTGATGCAGCTTCTGGTACAGTGGAAGACTGTTGTGTCAATTCAGCCATCTTTGCCCAGTCAGTTGTTCCTAGTAACTGGTATCACTCATTTGACCAGTCTTTCACGAGGAAATGGAAACTCTGAAGACGAAATAGAAAACCCTACATTTTCGACATCTGTAGGTGGTGATGAACTTGTATTCATCAGCTTGAGCTGCCATAACAAAATACCACAGACTGATGGGTTAAAAGAACAGAAATTCATTTTCTCACAGTTTTCCAGAGGTTGTAAGTCCAAGATCTAGGTGCTGGCAGGGTTGGTTTCTCCAGAGGCTTCTCTCCTTGGCTTACAGCTGTTTGTCTTTTCACTGTCCATACATGGCCTTTTCTTTGTGCACATACATTCCTGGTGTCTCTTCTGTATCTAAGGACATCAGTCTTATTGGATGAGGGCCCTACCCTTATGACCTCATTTAAACTTAATTATCTCCCTGTAAAGATCCGATCTATAAACCTAGTCACATTGGGGGCTTTACTGATATCATTTAATGAATTCTTTTTTTTTTTTTTAAAGATTTTATTTATTTATTTGAGAGAGAGAGAATGAGAGACAGAGAGCATGAGAGGGAGGAGGGTCAGAGGGAGAAGCAGACTCCCTGCCCAGCAGGGAGCCCGATGCGGGACTCAATCCCGGGACTCCAGGATCATGACCTGAGCTGAAGGCAGTCGCTTAACCAACTGAGCCACCCAGGCGCTCCCATTTAATGAATTCTTAACACAACTATGTAAAGATGGTATATTCTCACTAATTGTTAAAAGAATCTGACTTTAATTAAGATGCCCAGGGATATTTAAGCCAAAAACTGCTACACTAACACTTTGCCTTCCAGTGGCTCTGGTATAGGTAGACTAAGATCTTCCCTTCTGCCCAGCTTAGAGTTGCCCAAGGCAATGTGGAAGAAATACATTGCAATAGGATTTAGGTTCCCACTAATTCTTTAAATAAATAATAGCAATGGCCTCCCTGAACATGTGGACACTTCTGTGTTCCTGAATTCACAATGTCAAGAACCATGTATAATAAACAGTATTTTGGTAGAAATTTAAGGTAATGCTTATGTCTTAACCACATGATTCCATAAGATGACATTAGTCATAAGGGGCTTGAGCCTGTTGCCTTTGGTTTATTTTCCTTGCACTAATTCCTGGCACCACATGCTCCTTGATGAAAATGGAAAGCCTTCCTAGAATGCAGTGAGGAATAATAATGTCTCAGCAAAGTTGGTCACAATAATGAACAAATGACGAAACCTCACAAAACAGACATTGATTGAAAATATTATGTGGGTTTTGTTGTTGTTGTTGTTGCTGCTGCTGTTTTGGTAGCATTCTGAATTTCTAATCACAGCCATTGCCAATCAGTAAAGAAAGGGTATAACTTTTCTGTGAAAATCCTTCTCTTCTTTGGAAGTTAGCTGCAGAAGCAAGCACTGGCTGCAGGAGGCATTACTTGTTGCAGCATCTGGCTTCCCTCATGGCTCCAGATGTAGCTTTATTGGCCATGTTGGAGTTGCCTCTGGGCCTGGGGTTTGGGAGGAGGCTGCTATTTAGATTTTTTTTAGAATATCTTTCTTCTTGGAAGCTGTTTTCCTTTGACTAACCTTCAATTTTCATTTGTGAACTAGGAAAAGTGGAAGTTAAAATTTCTTTGGACTATTTTCATATCCTAGAAATATAAAGCAAGACAAATCTGCCAAAAATAGTCTTTATTTAATACTCTAGTTAAAAATTATGGAATTATAAGTAAACTGTAAAATATTGTTTCAATAAATTTTGAATATTTTACTGTGTATAATTCTTCCTTTAGAGATGGATTAAAAAATAGAGAACATATATATTTTGAGGGTGTTTTTTAATGAATAATATTGCTACTTATAAAATCATGTTTTATGAACATTATTATTAATATTATGACATCAGAAAAATTTCCACTTCTGTAATAACTTGTGTCTTTATTTTTGTATTTTTATAATACCTGAGCATTAAGATAATTTTCACAGGAAAGAATAAGATATCCAAGTAACCTTTAGATATGAAGAACAGAAGGAAATTGAATTGAGCTAATAGTGGGAATTACATTAAATAGATTTAACATGAACCTATTTCATAGGCCTTTACAGTAAGCTAAATTATAATGAATAAACTATATAAATTTTGTTCAATAGACCAATTACAATTTTTATATAGGGGATGGGGAGATAGGTTGAGTAGGCAATGTGGAGAATAAAGATATAGTGTGGTTCATAGTATAGAAATAATGGTGCCAGTCCATCAACTGGCATGCATGACAGAATTTGCTGGTCATTTCTGTAGAGAGATTTTTCAGGTCTAATAAAGGGAGAATATTCAAATAGATTTGAGGGGGGTTATAATAGGCCCTGATCTTAGTCCAAGCTAAGCCTGGACTAAGACAAACTGCATTGTCCAATATTCCTTGTCCTTTGGTCTGTTAGCTAGTGATTCTATCTGCATTCAGTGCAACCCACTTTGAATTACATTTTATCTTAGGCTTTCTTTGTATTTGTGGCATAGTTAGATAGCTGAAACAGTGACTTGGGTAGTTTTGATATGTCTGAGCACCAAGATGTCATGAAGGTCAGGACACTCAAAAAATTCATAATAAAAAATGACCTGTTGGTCCTTAAAATTCATGTAAGTGTATATATCTGAAAGCTGGGTGCTGTTGGAGTAAGAAGGCCTTGCCTAAGGACCCACAGGTTCATGATTTTCTCTTCCTGGAGGACATTGATTATTTGGGATTTGGGAATTTATGTCAAGGGCAAGGGTTTGATATGAGAGAACTATGTTGAATATGTGTGAGTTGGGAAGGCTGCTGCCAAACCCTACAAGCCCCCCACACATACACTCTCATACACGCATACACACATATATGTAGGTTTAAACAATAAAGTATAGAATATATAGACTTTCCTGTCAGGTAGATCTGTATTCATAACTCAGATTTACCACAAAGTTATTTAAACTCTTACCGCTTTAACTTCCTTACGTGTAAAGGAAGACACAAATCCTTATTTCTGAGGATTATCATGAAGATTAAATAAAAAATATAAATATATATGTGTGTAGTAGAATTCCTGTCACAAGGGAAGTGCCCAGTCAATGATACCTACAAATATGGTTTCAACAAGTCATAGCTTTATCTAAGTTAATTAACTTAAGCTTGACCTGACATAACATATCATATATTCTCAGGAATATTCATTGGATCAATAAATTCTTGTAAAACTGTATAGTCAAGATTAGTTTCTGAGATCACTAAGTTTCTATGGGCACTTAGAAACTATTTGGGTATAGATAGGCAGGAAAAAAGGGAGCTTTTTTGCAGTGATGTAGCAGATTATATTTTCTAAATATGTTCACAGTATTATCTCCCACTCCACATGATCTCCTGAAATGTAACATGTCATCCCCTGATAAGAGATGTACCCTTGAATGAAGAAGGGGTATAAAGGAGTCCTGTAAGCACTTTGACCAACAGAATAGGACAGAAGTGGGACTCTTCTATCTGCTCCAAGTGTGACTCTAAACTGTTCTGGCAACTTTTGCTACTGCCTCTTGAATTCCGGCTTCTATATAAGAAATGTGACTTCTCTAAGATCAACATATTTGAGAAGCTCAAGCAAGTTGAAAGGACCCTAGAAGATGATCTATCATGTTGAAAAAGAGATCAAGGAAAACTAAGGTTCCAAATCTGTGAAGAAGCCATTTTTGTATCTGATCCTCCAGCCCCAGATACCCTAGACTGACACAACATGGATCAGAGATCAACTGCCCAGCTGAGTCTTTTCAATATTCCTGACCCACAAAATTGTGAGCATGGCTATTTCAAGTTGCTAAATTTTGGAGTGGTTTATTACTTATCAATAAATAAGCAGGATACATAGTAACAGTTTAATTATGATTAAAGATGGTATCTCTAATTTCCTGCCACTAGACTGCATTATATTGGTGTCTCTCTTCTTTATTCTGCAACTTTAAAATAGTTGTATAAATAAAACCTCTAGTGATTGAGTCAATCAACTTGGAGAGTCTACATGAATGGGAAGAAGATTCTCAAAACTTTAATGATGAGGATGTAATGATCAGATAATAGCAACTTAGCTCAATCCTTGCCAGGTATTGATCCCTAACTGAATAAGCCTATGTGTGACAGGTTGTGTAAGGGTCACAGGAGCAGGCAAAAATTCTGTATGAAAGATATTATAAGAGTTACTTTCAAATTTGAGCCTCAACTATGGGTTCAATAGTACCATATTCTGAAATTATAAAATGCTAGATTCTAATAGTTTTCACCAGAAAGTATGGATTTTGAAAATGGATACACTTAGATTCACTCTTCCACCCACATCACTTACTTAAATTCTCTAAACCTTAGTGAGTTTCTTCAAGTATTAAAATGGCTATTGTAAAGACTAAATGTGTGAAATGTACAAAGGGTTGCAGTACACGTGTATGTCTTCCCTGTCCTCTCCTAAGCTCAGTCTTAGCTCCTCATTCATATGGTTTGAGCAGTAGCTATCATTCTCTCTCATGACCCAACAAATGAATCCAATGAATTCTTTCTCAAAGAAAAACCAATGAATCAACCCAATAAATCCAGGGATATGACCCTAACCTAAGATTGCCTGATCACAATACTTCCCCAAAATTAAAAATTAAAAAAAAAAGTATACTAAAAAAATCAGTTGAAAATATATGCCCACACAAAAACGTGCACGCAAATGTTTCTAACAGCTTTACTCATAATTGTCAAAACTTGGAACCAACCAAGATGCCCTTCAATAAGTGAATGGAAAAAAAAAAAAAAAACAGTGTATATATCCATAAAATGGAATATTATTCAGTGATTAAAAGAAATGAACTATCTATCAAGCCCTGAAAAGACACAGAGGAACCTTAAATGTATATTGCTAAGTGAAAGAAGCCAATCTGAAAATACTGCATAATGTATGATTCCAACTATATGACATTATGGAAAAGGTAAGACTATGGAAATAGTAAAAAGATAAGTGCCTGCCTGGGGTTTGGTGGAGAAGGGAGGGAGGAATGAATAGGTGGAGCACAGGGGATTTTCAGGGCAGTGAAAGTATTCTGTATATTTCTCTAATGGTAGATATGTCATTATACATTTGTCAAAACCCAGAGAATGTACAACACAAAGAGTAAACCCTAATGTATAACTATAAATTTTAATCATAATATATAAATATTGGCTGATCAATTACAACTAATTAGTATAAATTACTATGTACCATATTAACGTAAGGTGTTAATAATAGGGGAAATGCAGAGGGTGGGTTGGTGAGATAGCAGATGAGAACTCCTTTCATTTTCTCCTCATTTTTGTGTAAATTTAAACCTGATCTAAAAAATAAAGAAGATGTGGTATACACACACACACACACACACACACAGGAATATTATGCAGCCATCAAAAGGAATGAAATCTTGCCATTTGCAAAGACGTGGATGGAACTGGAGGGTATTTTGCTGAGCAAAATAAGTCAATCAGAGAAAGACATGTATCATATGACCTCACTGATATGAGGAATTCTTAATCTCAGGAAACAAACTGAGGGTTGCTCGGTGGGGTGGGAGGGTTGGGGTGGCTGGATGATAGACACTGGGGAAGCTATGTGCTATGGTGAACGCTGTGAATTGTGTAAGACTGTTGAATCACAGACCTGTACCCCTGAAACAAATAATACATTATATGTTAAAAAAAGAAGAAGATAGTAGGAAGGGAAAAATGAAGGCGGGGGGGAAATCGGAGGGGGAGAGATGAATTATGAGAGACTATGGACTCTGAGAAACAAACTGAGAGTTCTAGAGGGGAGGGCGGTGGGAGGATGGGTTAGCCTGGTGATGGGTATTAAAGAGGTCATGTACTGAATGGAGCACTGGGTGTTATACGCAAACAATGAATCATGGAACACTACATCAAAAACTAATGAAGTAATGTATGGTGATTAACATAACATAATAATAAAAAATAAATAAAATAAAAATAAAAATAAAGTCTATAAATTAAAAATAAAATAAAATCAGCCCCTCTTTTGTAGGCAAAGCCAAGTTATATGCTGTTGGCAGAACACATAGTACCATTGGCAGTAATATGCTGCTGGCCCCTTCATGAGGGGAAAAAAATCTAAAAGAGTATCATGATGACAAACTTCCCCCAAAAGCAGAGGGACACAGAGACAGATCTGGCAGCATTTTCGTTCCTGATTCCATTTGTTCCTGAAGTCTGGATTTATTCCTGACCTCCCTGTAGCTTATTGTTCATCCCTTACTTAAACTCTGGGAGTCAGCATGGCACTATTTCCCAACTTTCCCCTTAAAATCGTTTTCTTTTACCTACAGCTAAGAAAACTAGTACTAGCACTGCTAAGGACCTCCATAGCACCTTATACATAGTACTCCACACTACATGGTTCCCAAACCTAACAGTGAGGCAGTAATTGTATTTTATACTACTTTTACAGTTGCAAAGAATTATCTTCCTTCATTATTCATCTTCTCATATGTTTTCAAACTGTATTATTATGTAGATTTTTCCCCAGCATTTTCACATAATTAATGTAACCTCCACCCTGATGTTCAGAACAATCTGTAACCGAAAAATTATATTTTGATTTCTTAGAAATACTTTGAAGTGTTTAAATATGTAAGTGAATAGAACCAGGACTCATTATTTTCTGAAAAAGTAATTTTAAAATATACTCTACAAAAATATTGTGTTAGGAATGTCAAATCACAATACATGTGTTTTGTGAAAAGGCCGAAACATCTGTTTCAGGATGAATAATGGTTAAAAATGGACTAGAATATCATAGTTTCTTCAAAGCACTTCGGATTGTCTTTACATAAATTTACTCATTTGTTTCTCAGGACTGGGCTTTTTCTCTTTTTCCCTTTAATGCATGAAAGAAGAGCAAAACTCAGAAAATTCAGTGACTAAAGTGCCCAGAAGCCAGACCACAAAGCTGGGTTGTGTGATTGCTTGGACTTGAACCTGTACATTCATTCTACCCTTACATTCCATGTACAGTCTACTGGTCCACAATGTTACTGACACATCCATTCAGCAAGTACTTATTGGGTACATACTATAGACCAGGTGAGAATCCAGTGCAATTAGGCAAACCTAATGCTTTTTATCATGGTCTTTTCAAACTAAGGAATAAGAGAATGGCATTTGTAAGTAATAATTAAAATATAATAACAGTTCCTCAAAAAAATTAAACATAGAATTACCATATGATCCAGTAACTCCACTGCTGAGTTCAAAGCAGAGACTCACACAGATATTTTTATACCAATGTTCATAGCAACATTATTCACAAAAGTCAAAAAGTGGACAAAACCCAAGTGCCCGTTGACAGATAAATGGATAAACAAAATGAGGTATAGACATACAAAGGAATATTATTCAGTCCTAAAAAGGAAGGAAATTGTACCTACAATATGGATGAGGCTTGAAGATATTAATAGTAAATGAAATAAGCCAGTCAAATACTGAATAAGTCTACTTATATGGAATTCCTACTGTAATCAGATTCATAGAACAGAAAGCTAAATGTTGGTTGCCAGGAGCTGGGGGTTGGGGAGAAGGAAAATTAGTGTCTAAAGGGTATGGAGCTTCTGTTTAGGAAGATGAAAACAGTTCTGGGGATTGATTGCACAACAATGGGAATACACTTAACACCACTAAACCACACACTAAAAAATGGTTAAAATGGTAAATTTTGTTATGTATATTTTAAAGAACTAAATATAATAATAAGACATTTCATGTACTGTATTAAACATGTTATACATATTGATATATTTAAATCTCAACAACAATTATGAAGGATATGTCACTATTTTTCCCCATGTTACACATGTGCAATCTAAGAGGTTGAAAAGATTCCATCTAAGATTCAGAGTATGTCAACTATTCTTCAATAATAAAACTAAAGATTCAGAGAGTGACCTATTTTGAAGTTCACTCAGCTAGATAATGGCACAGCTAG
This sequence comes from Mirounga leonina, assembly GCF_011800145.1. Taxonomy (NCBI): domain Eukaryota; kingdom Metazoa; phylum Chordata; class Mammalia; order Carnivora; family Phocidae; genus Mirounga; species Mirounga leonina. Next base: position 66,256,551 of record NW_023270323.1, on the reverse strand, counting down.
GATGTGAACACAGTATTCTTTAACTCCCAAATGTGGCGTATTAATCACCACACTACAGATTATCAATAACACATTGAAACTACCATACCTCTGCTCTCTGGCTTCCTGTATTTTGGTTGAGAGGCTATCTGACAGTTTTGTCTCTCTGTGTGTTTATACTCCTTTGGAAAACATGTCTTTTTTCTCTTGCTTATCCTTTGTTTTTGATTGCCAACAAATTTACTGTGATGTAGCTAGGTGTGACTCACCTTTGGATTTATATTGCTTGGAGTTTATAGAACTTTGTGAATCAACATTTTAGATTGCTTGTAAGCTTTTTAAGATTCTTGGCCATCTTCTTTTCAAAACTTTAACAATATTTATTAATTACTTTAATGCTAGATACATTTACCATGACCCAAAAATCAGTACTCACTTTTCTCTACCATACCTTTCTTCCATGTTTCAACCTATCTGGGTTTTTGTGGTCGTGGTTGTATGTTTTTGGTTTTGATTTTTTATTGACCTATCTTCCCATTCACTAATCTTTTAGTTTTTGGTTTTTTTTTTACCTGAGGAAAATCTGCTCAAATGAGATTTAAAATTTGTTATTTTATTTTTCACATTTAGAATTCGATTTTATTTTTTATAGATTCCAGTTTTCTGATTAAATTATTTGTCTTTTCTTTTATTGTCATAAGAATATTAATCAGTTATTTCAAAGTCTAGGTCTGATATTTATATCTATATCTGATATCTTTCCTGTTTTTTCTTTTGTTTTTCAAGATTGGTTTACTTTGGTAATGGTGTCTTTTACATAGTTATCTAGAACCAGAGAACTCATAAGAACACATCAATTTTGTAAAATAGTTCTCAGAGAAAGTTTTATAGTATCAGATAAGCACAGAAATTTTTACAAAGTTCTCCAAAGAAAATACAAAGCCATCACTTAAGAAATTTTCATACCAGGCAGTATCTGTTTCCAAATACCCTCAAGTGGAAAATAATTTTTATATTTTATTTAGAGAAAGACAGATGTTAAACTTCAGGTTTTCAGGGATTATTCACTAATGTCCATTTAATATGAATTCTTCATAAAGTTAGATCATATCTGAGGACTATGTCCATATATTTTTCATGAAAACTTTGGATGCCAATTTCTTTTGTTTATTGACAGTCTATCCTTCTAGTAGCAGGATAGAATCACAGAGGTATTTAAATGCATTTTATGATAAATCCAAGCATTGTTTCTCCTTCTTGTTGACAGTCAAGAGGAAAGTATTTTTCTGGGCTTTGACACATAACCTCAAACGAAACAAACAAAACAAAACTTATGATCCACACAGGGCAATGATGCATTATTTTCCTGTTGCTTAAAATCTTAGTTTGATGAGTCAGATGTCAAGAGGCAACCTCAGAGGAAAATCTCTTTCATTGACTGGGATAGTATTCTGAAGTCACAATAATGTAGATGCTTATAGACACTGTATTTGAAAATAAACATCCAATTGCAGTGGTTTCGTTTCAGTGCTGGGCGTCTTATTAGGAAAATGGCATAACTAACAACTCAGTGAGTCATGTAGATGGGTCAAGAGGGGTGAATGTAAGCTTGTGGTTGGGAGCCAATCAAATTTTATGGTGATGAAATCAGTATTTCTTGAAATCAAATTGACAATTGGTGGTGTCACAATCATAATAGAAAAACATAATATGCTCATTATACTGTGGCTTGTAAAATGTATGTACATCATTATCTGAATAGCATTTTGTTTTTTATACTTGTCCTGTGATGTAGGTAGGGCAACCTGGAAACAGACACAAGGACTTGTCTGAGATCTTCAAATTAAAAGTATAAAATATAAAGCATCAAGTTTAGAATTTAAAACAAACCTTCCATTTGTCTTCTAAGAAATCTGCAATTTGACTTTTTGAGTGCCTACTAAAGGTAAAGCAGTGAATTTGGTGCTTGGCCAAGAGATAAATATCAATTTGGGGGGTTTAAAATCTAATGAAAGAGATCAAATTTAGTGAGAGATCCTCTTTTTGGGGCATTGCCCTCAGCTGAAGAATGCTTCTTCACCCCAAGGTAAAACCTCTAGGCAATTCTTGTCAGTAAGGGGGAATAGTGCCCAGGCCCTATTGTGTCTATTTGGGACAACTCTGAAAGACACCCTCAGCTCCAAAATTCCCTGTAGAATCAGCTGAGGACTTTGTTGTGACCTCCCTGCAGCTCACCATATCCTCCTTCCCAATCCTGCTTCCTCATTTCCACATAGGTGCCACCAACAAACTTCTGAAACACGTATCTACTTCAGAGTCTATTTTTTAAGTGCCGCAACCACATTTCCAAGGGTTGCTAAAAATATATAGAAATGATAAATGTGAAAAAAGTATTTCCTCTATATGAAACACTATATGAACACAACTATTAAATCCACTGTTATATGAAACATGGTATTAACTGTAAGTGGCTTCAGGGGCTATTTGAGAATAATGGTTGGGATATCAAAGACAACACATTGGGGATTAAGTCCAAACTTCTCTACTAATCAAAATTTTATTAATTTGTGGCACCTGGGAGGCTCAGTGGATTGAGCATCAGACTTTTGGTTTCAGCTCAGGTCATGATTTCAGGGTTGTGAGGTTGAGCCCAGCATAGGGCTCTGGGCTCAGCATGGAGCCCACTTGGGATTCTCTCTCTATCTCTCCCTCTTCTTTACTCCTCCCCCCCACACATGCACTCTCTCTCTCAAATAAATAAAATCTTTAAACAATTTTATTAATTATTTAATAAAAATTAGTGAAATTCTTGCACATGGTTAAAAAGAGAAACTGCGTGGAAAGTTCTATGTTCAAAAGCAGTACCCTCCTATCTGACCCCCTCCATCATTGCACTCACTCCAAACTTTTGTTAAAATTTTATTACCTTAAGGAAATCATTAACTTTAGAATGATCATCTCAAATCTCTATTAATTGTTTTATAAATCTAGGTAATATCTTGACTTGATAGGATGTTGGGTAAGGATATTAGCAATTTTCTCTTCCTTCTTCCTCTTGCCTCCATTTGTTTATCACTATTGTGTCTGTATGCCTTAATTGGCAAGGTCTGACAATGCTCAGTAACCAAAATTCAGTCCTTTATCCCATGAAAACAAGTGTACATTTTTGTGACTCATTCAACATTGTGTAATATGGAACAAAGGATAGTGTACAGTTGACATTTGCTTTACTATTGCCTCAGCCTAATAACTTTAATGTTGCTATGACCTGGTGTCAGGACAAATAGCTCTCTCTTCTTACCCTCCACTGATTGCTTAAAATCATGCTGCATTTTGGTTTGCATATTATTTTGAAGATATATATCTCTACTTCTCTTCACAAAATTTTACTTTTATTTCTCTGTCTCTGAGTTCTTGTGTGTGTATGCCCCATAATGGCTGCTTCAGTCCCAAATTTAAATGAGCTTTCCTTTCCAGGGGTACTTGGGTGGCCCAGCCTGACTCTTGATCTCAGCCCAGGTCTCAATCTCAGGGTCATGATCTTGAGCCCCGTGTTGGGCTCCACACTGGGTGTGGAGCTTACTTAAAAAAAAAATTAAATGAGCTTTCCTTTCCAGACACTTCTCTCATGTTTACCTAGTCTACGGTTTCTCCAACATGGTGCTATTCACATTTGGGGGCTGTATAATTTGTTGTTGTGGAGGTTATCCTGTGCACTGCAGGATGACTGGCAGCATTCCTGGCCTCTATCCCCTAGATGCCTGGAGCAATTTTCCTTTCCCCAGTTATAAAACCAAAAATGTCTCCAGACATTGCCAAAAGTCACGTGGAGCTTAAAATAATCTACAATTAATATCCACTAATCAATACAAATTATTTATATAACCTAACTTAACCTATGCATGTTTTTGAGACTGAAAACTAAAACTGCTCCTTTTGGTGAGGTTTTTGCTCCTTGCCTAGGCCTTTAGACCGGTTCACAGGGAATAGAATAAAAGCTGTTGTCTTCAATGGGTCTTGTGGTGGGTGTATTTCTCTTTTAGAAAGATTGATGGGCAGGCTGACATAATTACCAACAACACTAGCATGGTGTTGAAAATGTTTTGCCAACAAAGAAAACTGAGTTGATAAGGCTAAACATAATTTGCAAGAACTGCTTCCTCACAGAAAGCCTTGATATTGATATTATTCTAGTTGTGGGTTCATGATTTCATCTATGTGACCTTCTCATTAATAATCGTATGCTAATTATAAGCACCAACTAACCATCAACAAGAAGAAGGGTGTTAAAGGGAGAGCCAAGGCAGAACTCAATTTTTATTTTGTTGTAATTTTTCAGCAAGGGAAATAACAATTCTAGGATTTAATGGTCCTCTTGGTATTGAAGAGGTTTAGGTCTAGGATTTAATGGTCCTCTTTCTCTTCACCTTGCCCATCCCCCAACCGGCTTTTCAGGAATTATAGAATTATAGAAGGGAAATCTGGATTGCATTTTAAGAATAGGAAATCCGACTTAATACCCTTAAATTCAAACCAGTGAATACGTTTTCCCAACCTTTAATTCCTCAATCAAGAAAGAACAGCATACTGGAAATCTCTAGAAGGCAAGTAACATATTTTTAGTCCCTTCTATGTCCAGATAATCAGAGAGGATGTTTAACTTTCTAATCCTTTTAATACTTACAGTGTTTACCATCTCCCCTCTTCCCCTACTCCCTCAAAGAAGTTAAAGAATTTATGAAAAATCTTACCATGAGTCACAAGTAGCACTTTGGTTAAAATCCATGGCTTCAGTTATCAGAACCCATTCTGCTCTTCTGCCTTCAGAGACCATGATAACTCTCCTTAGAAAAGAGATGAGCCTTTATACTCCTTGTGGGCATAGCACCCCACATCTAATGTGGAGGAGGTAGTTGCTCCTCTCTGTTCATCTCTAGGGGGGTGTACTTTATGCATTTTCGTGGAGAGTAATGGTACATAGAGGTTCCTAACTCTAGTAAACTACTACTGGTTTGATTACTGAACCTTAATAAGTCCATTTAAGAGCCTTATTTATGAGAAATGGAATATCATTTCACCACAGTGTATGAAGTATGCAAGGAAACTCGTAAGTTCATAAAGAGTAAGAATTTGTACTTTTGACCCCAAAGAATTAACATATATTTCCTGCCTGGTACTTATATAGCAGACTTTGTACTAGGGCTTTGGGATACAAGGCTATGTAAGCATAGTCTCTCTATTCATTTTCTAGAGTTGCTGTAACAAATCACCAAAAATGAGAGGATTTAAATGACAAAAATTTTTCTGTCACAGTGTGTAAGCCAGAAGTCAGTAAGCAAGGATGTCAGCAGCCCTAGGCTCACTCTGAACCTGCAGGAAAGGATCATTCCTTGCTTCCTTCAGCTTCTGGTGCCTCCAGGCATTTCTTGGCTTGTGGCTGCATCTCTCTATTCTCTGCCTCTGTCTTCACATGACCCCTTTCCTATGTCTCTTATAAGAACATGTGTCATTGGATTTAGGGCACACCCAGATAATCCAGGATGATCTCATTTTGAGATCCTTAGCTTAATTACATCTACAAAGACTATTTTTCATACTCACAGGATCTAGGGTTTAGGGTATGGAACATAATTTGGGGGAGCCACCATTCAATACCTTACAGACTCTTACCTGAAGGACCTTGCAGCTTAATATGGGAGACTAAATAGGCAGAAACGTGAGATATAGATGCTGAGACAGAAGTTGGCTTGGGGGTAATGAGCACACAAAGGAATAAAACATATACCACCTGGAGAAATTCAAGAAAATCTTCACAAAGAAGGTAACCCTTGAGCTTGGTCTTGAAACACAGGAAGAATGAAAATACAGGAGAATAAACTAATTTGGGCTTCGAGAGGAGAAAAATATACTATATTCCATCACCTGCAGATGTGTTTTGATTGGTCCACAGGATACTTGCCTATACAGTGTTTAAAGATTAATGGAATGAGTTGCCACCATTTAAACCTGGGATATTTCAGGATGTCCTGCTTCTTTTGAAAAAGTGAAGTATCTAGCAATGTTGGGCCTATATTAGTGCATGACAAAAGTCATCTGAAGCTGATTGAAAGTACTACCTTTGGATGGGACCTGTACATTTTAAGTTTTAAAATATCCCTGTAACTGCCTCTTATATACATTGTAATTAGGTCAAGTGTCAAGTGCCATTTGTTGTTATTGGATTTCTTGTATGATGGAGTTAAGAGAAAAGACGAGTTTGGGTGTCAGGTGGCTCGCCACTCTTGATCTCAGGGTCATGAGTTTGAATCCCACATGGGTTGTAGAGATAAATAAAACTTAAAGAAAAGGTGGAAAGATAAGTTTAATCTTATCTATGTCTCCATTAAAAGTGGGAAAGTGTGATAGAGAGGACTTTGTGATTTAAAAAAAAAAAAAAGTAAGAAAGCATACCTGTGTATGGAAGGGAAGAATTTTCTTTAAATGTAAAGTGTCTCTGGGGTAAAAATTGAAATTTTATTATAATTGCTTACTTCATTTATATTTCTTGTGTATTTTTCTTCTGTGAGTATTTGAGCTTTCCTCTCTTGACTTTATATTTTATACCTGGGAAGATGTATTGAGAAGTAAAGAGATTTCTAATATATAATGATCTATAATAGCCTTTACTGCTATCTCATTGCTAAATAGGGAACTCATGTTTGGGAAGAAACTGGAAATGCAGGCTTGAAGCCAGGACATGTTCTAAGCATTGACTATTCCTCTTCCTCGAAAGCCTGGCCACCTAACTAGAAGGAACCCATTGGGCATCACTTGCCTGTGGTCCAAAACTCTAAATATTCCTGCACAGCGGGTTAGCTACTGGCAATACATAGCCATCCATTGCTGTAGGCCGAAGAATATTTGGGCTCCCTGCAGGGCTATAGGTTTGGAGGTGTTCCCCATGCATGTTTCAGATAAGAAATGTTCATCTAAATCCAATAATTGGCTAATTATGCAATTTATTATGGTTTTTTTTAGAAATTGGTATCCCACAGTAAGAACTCCAGTTGAGTTAGGATTTGGGATTAGGATAAAAACAGAATTTTACTAAATAGAAATGGAGAGCTCTTTGTCTGACAAAAATTCAGGGCTTGCCAATTTACAAAGTCCAAAATCATTATTTGGTGACTAATAGTATACAGTAACACAAAAAGGAGATCTGGCACTTCGGTATGAAAAAGGTCTTCTGAAAGAGAAGGCCAAGAATCTTTTGCTCACAATTGATCAAGACAATAAAGTTCCCAAACAAATTTTAAGTCTTAGGGCTCAAGGCTACAACCTAAATAATTAAAAACTAATTCTGGTGAGTTCAGGGAAGATGGTGGCAGAGGCAACAACATAGATTTTGTATTTTCCCAAATGCCCACAAAAAATCAAAAGAAAAGGGCACCTGGGTGGCTCAGATGGTTAAGCATCTGCCTTCGGCTCAGGTCATGATCTGGGATCGAGTCCCGCATCGGGCTCCCTGCTAGGCGGGGAGCCTGCTTCTCCCTCTGCCTCTGCCTCTCTCTCTCTCTCTGACGCTCATGAATAAATAAATTAAAAAAAACATTAAAAAAAAAATCAAAAGAAAAACTACATAGTGAAACCCAAACCCAAAGCAACACACACACACACACACACACACACAGAATCAAATAAGAAAGTATCCCCATGGAACCCAAAATATAAAATGGTGGGGGGAAAAATCACTAAGTGTCGCAAGACTGAAAGTTAAGGCAGGGTATTTGAAAACAGTACCTAAGGAGTCTTGCTCACTCAAAGAATGGGTAATTACAAAGGGCTTTTGTCAGGGCCCTTAGGGGCTGAAAACAGTCTGTCATTTACGAACTCTAGAAACTGACTAGCTAGGGAGCCATTCCAAGACAGGGCCTCACACTGAGGAATACTGCTGTAAATGGAAGCAAAACTGGGCAGGATATGAGGAAAATAGGTGAAAAATAGACATGACTGAGATACAAGGGGAAGAGAGGAACCGAGCCAAGGAATCTCAGAGATTAAGGTGCCATATTTTACATTATATGAAAACAACAGAAAAGGAAAAATCTAGCTGAACTATATCTTCTTTGTTTTAAATTTTTAAAAGTTTTTTAAAGTTTTAAATTAAAAAAAAAAAAAGGGCGCCTGGGTGGCTCAGTTGGTTAAGCGACTGCCTTCGGCTCAGGTCATGATCCTGGAGTCCCGGGATCGAGTCCCTCATTGGGCTCCCTGCTCAGCAGGGAGTCTGCTTCTCCCTCTGACCCTCCCCCCTCTCATGTGTTCTCTCTCTCTCATTCTCGCTCTCTCAAATGATGAATAAATAAAAAAAATAAAATAAGTTTTTTTAAAGTTTTATTTTAATCACTTGAGGCTCAACATGACAAGTACACTCCTTAATCCCCATCACACATTTCACCCTTCCCCCCACTCACTTCCCCTTTGGTAACCATCAGTTTATTCCCTATAATTAAGAGTCTGTTTCTTGGTTTGTCTCTCTCTCTTTTTCTCTTTGCTCATTTGTTTTGTTTCTTAAATTCCACCTATAAGTGAAATCATATGGTATTTGTATTGCTCTGACTTTTTTCACTTAGCATTCTACTCTCTAGCTCCATGTTGTTGCAAACGGCAAGATCTCACTCTTTTTTATGGCTGAACAATATTCCATTGTATATATATATATACCACTTCTTTATCTATTCATCAATCAATGAATACTTGAGCTGCTTCCATATCTTGGCTATTGTAAATAATGCTGCAATAAACATAGGGATGCATGTATCCCTTTGAATTAGTGGGTTTTTTTTAATTCTTTGGGTAAATACCTAGTAATACAATTGCTAGATCGTCCAGTAATCCTATTTTTAACTTTCTGAAGCACCTCCATACTGTTTTTGACAATGCCTGAGCCAGTTTGCATTTCCACCAACAATGCACAAGTGTTCCTTTTTCTCCATATTCGTGTCAACACCTGTTGTTTCTGGCGTTATTTTAGCCATTCTGACAGGGTTGAGGTGATTTCTCATTGTAGTATTGATTTGCATTTCCCTGATGATGAGTGATGTTGAGCTTTTCATTTGTTGACCATCTGGATGTGTTCTTTAGAGAAATGTCTGTTCATGTCTTCTCCCCATTTTTAATTGGAATATTTGGCTTTTGGGTGTTGATTTGTATAAATTCTTTATATATTTTAGATACTACCGTTTTATCAGGTATGTTATTTGCAAATATCTTCTCCCATTCAGTAGGTTGTCTTTTAGTTTTGTTGCTTAGTACCTTCGCTGTGCAAAAGCTTTTTATTTTGTTGTAGTCCCAATAGTTTATTTTTGCTTTTATTTCCCTGACTTAGGAGACATATCTAGAAAAATAGTATTATGGCCAATGTCAGAGAAATTACCACCTGTGTTCTTTTCTAGGATTTTTATGGTTTCAGGTCTCAAGTTTAGTTCTTTAATCCATTTTGAGTTTATTTTTATCTAGGCTGTAGGAAAGTGGTCCGTTTTCATTCTTTTGCATGTAGCTGTCCAGTTTTCCCAACACCATTTGTTGAAGACACTATCTTTTCCCCATTGGATATTCTTTCCTCTTTTGTCAAAAGATTAATTGACCATATAATGTGAGTTTATTTCTGGGTTTTCTATTCTGTTCCATTGACCTGTGTGTCTATTTTATGCCAGTACCATACAACTTTGATTACTATAGCTTTGTAATATAACCTGGAAGTCTGGAATTGTGATACCTCCAGTTTTGTTTTTCTTTTTAGAGATTGCTCTGATAATTTGATGTTCTTTGTGGTTCCATACAAATTTTAGGATTGTTTGTTCTAGTTCTGTGAAAAATGCTGTTGATATTTTAATAAGGATTGCATTAAATGTGTATATTCCTGTGGGTAGTAGTGACATTTTAACAATATTTGTTCTTCCAATACATGAGTACGGAACAATTTTCAATTTCTTGATGTCATCTTCAATTTCTTTCATCAGTGTTTTATAGTTTTCAGAGTACAGGCCTTTCACCTGTTTGGTTAAGTTTATTCCTAGATATCTTATTATTTTTGGTACAATTTCAATGGAATTGTTTTCTTAATTTCTCTTCCTGATGCTTCATTATTGGTGTATAGAAATGCAACAGATTTCTGTACATTGAAATTATATACTGTGAATTTACTGAATCCATTTATAAGTTCTAGCAGCTTTTTGGTAGACCCCTTGGGTTTTCTATATATAGTATCATGTCACCTGCAAATAGTGAAAGTTTTACTTCTTCCTTACTGATTTGGATGCCTTTTCTTTTTCTTTATTTTCTGAATGCTGTGGCTAGGACTTCCAGCACTATGTTGAATGAAGTGGTGACGGTAGACACCCTTGTCTTGTTCCTGACCTTAGAGAAAAGGCTCTTGGTTTTTCCCCCATTAAGGATGATGTTATCTGTGGGTTTTTAATATATGGCCTTTATTATAGTAAGGCATGTTCCCTCTAAACCTACTTTGTTGGGGTTTTTTAATGAATGGATGTTGTATTTGTCAAATGCTTTTTCTGTGTCTCCTGAAATGATCATATGGTTCTTATCTCTTCCCTTATTGATATGATGCATCATGTTGCTTAATTTGTGAATATTGAACCTCCCTTGTAACCCAGGAATAAATCCCACTTGATCTTGGTGAATGATTTTTTTAATGTATTGTTGGATTTGGTTTGTTCTTATTTTGTTCAGGACTTTTGCATTTATGTTCCTCACAGATATTGGCTTGTGGTTCTCTTTTTTTGTTGTGTCTTTATCTGCTTTTGGTATCCAGGTAATGCTGTCCTCATAGAATTTGGAAGTTTTCCTTCTTCTACCATTTGGAATAGTTTGAGAAGAATAGGTATTGACTCTTCTTTAAATGGTAGAATTCACCTGTGAAGCCATCTGGTCCCAGACTATTGTTTGTTGGGAGTTTTTTGATTACTGATTCAATTTCCTTGCTGGCAATAAGTCTATTTAAATTTTCTATTACTCCTGTTTCAGTTTTATTGGGTTATATGTTTCTAGGAATCTATCCATTTCTTCTAGATTGTCCAATTTGTTGGCATATGGTTTTTCATAATATTCTGTTATAATTGTATTTCTGTGGTGTTTGTTGTTATTTCTTGGATCTTGTGATTTTATTTATTTGGGTCCTTTCAGTTTTTTTCTTGATAAGTCTGGCTTATCAAATATACTGATTTTTTCAAAGAATCAGCTCCTGGTTCCATTGATCTATTCCACTGTTTTTTTAGTTTCTAGATCATTGATTTCTACCCCAATCTTTATTATTTCCTTCCTTCTGCTGGTTTTAGGTTTTGTTTGTTCTTCTTTTTGCAGCTCCTTCAGGTGTAAGATTAGGTTGTTTATTGGAGATTTTTCTTGTTTCTTGAGGTTGGCCTATATTGCTATAAACTTTCCTCTTAGAACCACTTTTGCTGCATCCCAAAGGTTTTGAATCATTGTGCTTTCATTTTCATTTGTTTATATGTATTTTTTATTTCTTTTTTTTATTTCTTGGTTAACCCATTCATTGTGTAGCAGCAGCATGTTATTTAACCTCCATGCTTTTGTGGTCTTTCCAGAATTTTTAATTTCCAGAATTTTTAATTTATAGTTTCATAGGGTTGTGGTCATATGAGGTGCATGGTATAACTTTGATCTTTTTGAAATTGTTGAGGCTTGTTTTGTGGCCTAATATGTGATCTATTCTGGAGAATGTTCCATGTGCACTTGAAAAGAATATGTATTCTGGTGTTTTAGGATGGAATGTTCTGAACATATCTGTTAAATCCATCTAATCCAGTGTGTCATTTTCCTTGCTGATTTTCTTTTTTGGACAATTTGTTCATCCATGTAAGTGAGGTGTTAAAGTTTCCTGTTATTATTTTATTATTATTGATTGGTTCCTTTATGTTTGCTATTAACTGTTTTATGGATTTGGGTGCTCCCATGTTGGATGCATGAATATATACAATTGTTATATCTTCTTGTTGGATTGTCCCCTTTATTATTATACAGTGTCCTTCTTCGTCTCTTGTTACAGTCTTTGTTTTAAAGTCTATTTTGACTGATACATCTATCACTACTCTGGCTTTCTTTTGACATCCATTTGCTTGATGAATATTTCTCCATTCCTATTACTTTCTATTTGTAGGTGTCTTTAGATCTAAAATGAGTCTCTTATGGGCAGCATATAGATGGGTCTTTTTTTTTTTTAATTAACATAATGTATTATTTGTTTCAGGGGTACAGGTCTATGATTCATCAGTTTTACCCAGTTCACAGTGCTCACCATAGCACATATCCTGCCCAATGTCCATCACCCTGCCACCCCATCCCTTCCACCCCCTTCCACTCCAGCAACCCTCAGATAGGTCTTGTTTTTTATCCATTTTGTCGCCATATGTCTTTTGATTGGGGCACTTAGTACATTTACATTCAAAGTAATTATTGATAGATATGTATTTATTACCATTTGATTACTGGTTTTGTGGTTGTTTCTGATTTTCTCTGATCTTTTCTTGTCTTTTTCTCTGTCATGGTTGACTGGTTTTCTTTAGTAATATGTTTGGATTTCTTCCTCCTTATTCTTTGCATATTTATTAGTGGTTTTTGATTTGTGGTTACCATTAGGATGGTGCATAACATCTTCTGCATATAGCAGTCTGGTTTAGTGCCATGAGCTCCTTATTTATTTATTTTTTTAAAATTTATTTTAATTTTTTCTGGGAAACTCTATCTCTCCTTCTATTCTGAATGATAGCCTTACTGGATAGAGTATTCTTGGCTGCAGATTTTTCCCATTTAGCATTTGAATATGTCATTCCCATTTGAATATATCATGGCACTCCTCTGACTTCGTAATTTGCTGCTGAAAAATCTGCTGATAATCTTATGGGGTTTCCTTTGTATGTAACTGTCTTGTCTTGCTGCTTCTAATATTTTTTTAACCACTTTTTTCTGTGATATTTTGCCATTTTTATTATAATTTGTCTTGGTGTAGATCTTTTGTTGATTTTGTTGGGAGTTCTCTGTGCCTCCTGGATCTGGATATCTGTTTGTTTCCCCAGATTAGGGGATTTCATCAAATAAATTTTCTGCCCCTTTTTCTCTCTCTTCTTCTTCCAGGACTCCTAGGATATGAGTGTTATTGTTTGAAGGAGTCACTGAATTCCCTAAGTCTATTCTTGTTTTACATAATTTTTTTTTCTCTCTTTTGTTCAGCTCAATTACTTTCCATTACTCTATCTTCTAGGTCATTAATTCATTACTCTGCTTCTTCCAGCCTGCTGTTCATTCCATCAAGCATGTTTCTCATTTTGTTTACTAAGCCCTTTATCTCTTCTATGTTATTCCTTATTTCTGTGTTAATGGTCTCATGGATATCCTCCACTCTTCTCTCAAGTCCAGTGAGTATCCTTATGATCATTGATTTAAATGCTCCATCAAATATGTGACTTATATCTGTTTCACTTAGACCTCTGGCCGTGGCCTTGTCGTGTCCTTTCATTTGGGACAAATTCCTCTGTCTTCTCATTTTATCAAAGTCTCTGTGCCTCTTTCTCTGTGTTAGGAAAGCCAGCTATTTCCCCTGTTCTTGAGGGTAATAGTTTTATGAAGAAGAAGTTCTGTAGTGCCCTGCAAAGTAGTGTCTCCTGGTCTCCAGGGCCTGGTGTTTCCCAGAGTGTCTCCAATGTGTGCTGTGTGTGTTCTGCTGTTGTTACCTGGCTGCATTATCCTAGAGGTCAGTTGTCTGCAGAGGCTCCCTTTGCCAGTTGTGGGCAGTGTTTGGTCCCTGGTCTGAATTTGGCACATTTTACCTACGTGTGCTGTGTATTGCTTATGAAATAAGTGTTGTTACCCCAGCCCTTGCCCCGGACCAAGATTCACAAAATTCCCTGCCTTTTCTCCAAGAGCAGCTCCAGTGCCTCTGAGATCTCCTAGAGTCAAGACTGCTGACTTTTAAAACTCCAGGCTTTAAGCCCTACTGTTTGCAAGATCTCACAAATTTTGAGCCCTCTTGCTTTCCAAGCCAGTTGCTCTGGGAATCATCTTCCCCATGCATTCTTTGTGTTAGTCTGTCTCTTGCCTTTATCCATGACCATGGCTCCTTCCCCACCTCAGTGGCCTGATCCATTTCTCTCCCAAGCCACATATCCACACTCCCTACTCACTTTGATGTGGCCTCTTATCTACCTTTAGTTGTGAAGTTTGTTCCGCCAGTCTTCAGGTCGATTTCTGGTGTATTTAGGATGATATGATGATTATCTACTTGCATTTGTGGGATGAGACAAGCCTAGGGTCTTTGTACTCCACTGCCATCTTCCTTCCTACTCTGAATCATAGCTCTTCTGAAAGTTTAGAAAAAGCTAAATTCACATAAAGATGAGCAACAGAAATTTATCAAGTCAGATCTAGTACAAAGTTATTACAAGATGGAAAAAGAATAAAGAGCAAAATGATAACTAGATATAATAAAGGCATACCAGATAGAAGTCCAAATAATACCAGACAATAGTCAAAAAAATAGAAGTCCAAATAAAATAATATGTGATATCAAAAAGGCTGTAAGTCATTAAAAATGATACAATATATGAAATTCAACAAAACCAATTTTTAAAAACCAAGAAATGAGTTGAAAGTAATAAAAAAAGAATTAGAACTTAAAAAAAATGTTATTTCACAAATATATACAAAACTAAAAGGAAATTAAGAGTCAGTAAACACAGTAAATAATGCCTCAAGAAAAATAGAAGGTTAAAAATTTTTAAAAAGTAAAGAAAGCAATTAAAGGGATTCAAGAGAAAGCAAATATTGAAGACAGGCAAAAAAGATACAGTTTACAAACAATGAAAGTCCCAGAAAAATGAAAAACAAAACAAGAGAACAGAAAAAGAATATTAAAAGCTATAATTGAAGAAAACTTTCCTCAAATAAAATAAAAGATATAGATAAAACTATATATAAAAAGCATATACTATGTACCAACTCAGAAAAATTAATACCAGTAAATAGTATAGTAAAATTTGAGGATGTTAAAGAAAAAAAAATCTTTGGGCAATGAGACAATAATAGCAAATGATATATAAGAGACATAAAATCATCATCAGACTTATTATATATATGTTTATATATTATATATTTTTATATATATTATATACATGTAGTTGAGAATAAACAAGAGTTACAAAAGAAAGACTAAAGTGTTTAATGGCTTTATGATCTGATAATGTGGATATAGACAAATAATGAAAAGCAGGATTGAGGATAACATATGGACAAAATTTTAAGAGTTTTCAGTAATCATCAATTATAACTTTATCTACCTACCTATCTAACAATGAAAAACACAGTAGCAGTAAGCATCTCTGCACCCAGATTTTAGTCTTTGAATACTATTTCTTACTAAAAGAATTTAACCCTTCTTCGAAAAATCTGGCTGAATCCAAGTTTAAAGGAAAAAAAAATGCACAATGAAGCTGGAATATCTTCATACACCAGATAGCAAAGGGTGATATCAATAGACTCAGAGACAAACTTGAAGAGGCCACCACTGATGACAGATGGGAAAAATTGAGCTTTAATAATAAGAATAAGAACTGTAATAGGTTGGGGGCGCCTGGGTGGCTCAGTTGGTTGAGCGACTGCCTTCGGCTCAGGTCATGATCCTGGAGTCCCAGGATCGAGTTCCGCATTGGGCTCCCTGCTCGGCGGGGAGTCTGCTTCTCCCTCTGACCCTCCCCCCTCTCATGTGCTCTCTCTCTCTCTCTCTCTCATTCTCTCTCTCAAATAAATAAATAAATAAAATCTTAAAAAAAAAGAATTGTAATAGGTTGAAATATATCAAACATACTTAAATCCATGAGTTTATAATGATTAAAAAACTAATTCACCTTTTATTTTTTTGAAGATGACAGGGAACAAATTTATTATTTTGCAAATTGAATAAATGATACAAACAAATCAAGCAGTTATCTTATATGAACTGTATAACTGATTAAACAAATAGCAGAAAAATAAAAGGATTTTTAAAATAAAATCATGGCTGTTAAGATGAAAATTAAGTTTCAGAATTAGAATACCAACAATTTCATAATCCCTAATAAATTAATGAATTTAGACATTGAATATCACTGGCTGCTAAAAACACACAAGAACAAAACCAAACCAAGACATTATGTTGGAAGGACAGAGTCGTCTATATTTTACCAAAGGGATCAAACTTGAGTATGATGAAGTGTTCAGATAGAGCAGCCAATTTGAAGCAAATACAGAGATCAGAGGAATATATTGAACCACACTGTAAATATGCAATCAATAAAATCCAGACTGTGAGAAACTCTGTAAATAAAATGCCTTGAGTAGCTAAGGGATAAACTGTAAGGAAAAGAAATGGAGTTGGGGGAACATATAGCTTTATGAGAAAAAAACAGTATTAAGTTAAAAAAAAAGTGCTACTTAAGGTGAAAGAATGGTCTGGAATATCTTGAAGTTACAGGACATCTATACAGTTATTAATTATAGTTCGACTTCTTTCCAAGGAACTCAGTAAACA
Organism: Mirounga leonina; assembly: GCF_011800145.1. Lineage (NCBI taxonomy): Eukaryota > Metazoa > Chordata > Mammalia > Carnivora > Phocidae > Mirounga > Mirounga leonina. The sequence continues at coordinate 66,239,996 of NW_023270323.1, read as the reverse complement.
TTGTAACTTTCTTAGGAGGTAATTTTCTACCTGTAAAAGTTGTTGCTGATGGGGCACCTGGGTGGCTCAGATGGTTAAGCGTCTGCCTTTGGCTCAGGTCATGATCCCAGGGTCCTGGGATCGAGTCCCGCATTGGGCTCCCTGCTAGGAAGGGAGCCTGCTTCTCCCTCTGCCTCTGCCTCTGCCTCTCTCTCATGAATAAATAAATAAAACATTTAAAAAAAAAAAGTTGTTGCTGAAACATAACAGTGAAAAGTTTTAGGGAAATAAATGACCCATACGATGTTTTTTAAAAATATATTATTTGAGAGAGAGAGAGAGTGCATGCGAATTGGAGGAGGGGCAGAGGGAGAGGAAGAGAATCTTAAGCAGACTCCCTGCTGAGCACAGAGCCCGTTGCAGGGCTCCACCTCATAACCCATGAGATCATTGACCTGAGCCGAATTCATGAGTAGGACTCTCAACTGACTGAGCCACCCAGGCGCCCTCATATGCTGCTTTTAACTTCATTTGGTCCTCTTTCCCACCTCTGTATTTGCAAATATTCTATTTTCTTTGATAGCTTGTCATCCCTCAGATCTGGGCCTGACACATCAACTCCTGAGACACTCTGTTCTGATCATCCTTTTGCACTTAAATACTTACTAGCTGAACAAATTTATATTCCTCAGGAAAAGAAATTGTGTTGTTCACTCTTAATCATACTATATAGAGCTGCCGATGTGAGAAGTGGTTGAAAGTCAGGACTCATAACTGAATCAGCAGTGATTTGAAGGATCTATGTCAACCACCATTTGTTTTATCCATGGCATCTGAATATCCATGAATGTGTCTCAAAGGCTTCTCATGATTCCTTGTTTTTAGCAGCTCTTGAAATATTTCTCTTTGGTGTCCTCCTTCCCCTCCCCCGCACATACATAGAATCTGAAAAGGCAAGTACTCTGTATGCTGTGTAGCTTATTATTTAAAGTCATACCATCTCTAGATATCCTCTAATTCTGTGATAATTTGTTTAGTCATGTTTTTCCTATATGGTAGCATATGAGCATACAAAGGATTTTCCATTATTTGTTTATATGCTTGATGCCTGGTCTCCCCACACTTAGACATTATGGTTCATGAAGACATTAACTATATTTTCCTCTTCATTAAACCTAGTGCCTAGCATCCTACTTAAGACATAGAAGGTACTTAATATCTATTAAGTAAATGCCCAAGTGACTAAACAAATATAGCTTGCTAATATCCCCCTGTAAGTGCATCATCCGAAGTAAATACATGATTCTAAATGGAATCTAACTACTACAGAGTATGTCATCATATACAGTCTCTTGATCTGGATATTCTATGGTGTTAATGTAGCCTGTGAATTATGGAACTGTTTTCCCCCTCCTTTCTAAATAGTATGTCACACAGTCAGCTCATAATTAATCTGTTGCCAATTTAGTCTCATGTCATATAACTTGTACTTATCTCTTTCTTCCCCAACCAAATTTTACTACTGGCATTTTTAAAATAGTGCAATTTGCTTATAAGAGGAAATTTAACAGGGATAAATACATTTTCCAGTCCAAGAATCTAACTGTTGAGATCTTTCTGAATCTTCCAAAACATAAACTATCTTCCTCAGATTTATAGCAGCAATAAATCTGTCTTCATACAAGGCATCATTGAAGATGTGGCAGGATGAAGCCCCCTACAGAACACTAGAGACCCAAGTGTCCTTTTTTCAGATTGATGTAGATCTAAAAATCAATGACATTTTGTATTCTTCCTCAGTATTGTTACTATTCCTACATTCTTTCTGTTTCCAACATAGCTTGATAAAAATCTGAGAAAAGTTGAATACTAGGCTGACCTCAGAGTGAGACCATTGTGAAAGAAAAAGAGCAAGTAGAGATGAGAGAATCATTGACTGAATAATCCATTAATATTATCAAAATGATAAGGATCATTTATATTGTTTATTTTTCAAAAAGGTATTTTGACTTCCTGTGATCCTCTTTTATTTATGAGTCCTCACAAACCATCTTGTTAGCATTTTTTTTCTAGAAATTTGTAGAAATCAATTCTTTTTCTGGTTTCCAATTTCTAAAATGTATACTTTTTTTTTTTAGAAATTTGAGAAAATATTTGCAAACACCAACATTAACAATTTTATAAAATATGGCTTCATGGATTTCAGTACCCTATACAGTAAAAGGATAAATGTAGTTTATAACAAGCAAGTATTAGATGCTGAATTTGTCAAAGTACTGGAAAATTAGTCAGGATCTAATGATATCACATTTAACAGCTGATTTGTTTGAAAATGTTTTTGGATGTCTACCTATTGCTGGATATGATAGCACCTACAATTTCATTTTTACTCTTATTTTACATGCCTCAAGTTTAAAAAAAAAATCTTGTATTAGCAAAATAGTCAATCTGTGGAAGATTGATGGGTGGAACAGACAGTTCCAAAAATGAAAATGCTTATATTGTCTCTGTAACACTTACAGAAAAAGTGGTTACAAATATCAGAAACGTTTTTCATCAAATCTGATAGCTCAGACTTTGGACTTTTTCATTTCTAACCATACAACAGTCACTTTGTAGATAGGTAAACCTTGAACATTTCTTAAAATCTTTCAGGGACTTCCCCCTCATTAGTGATAATGAGATAACACTTTATGTAGTGTAGTTTGGGAATATTAAAAGAAGGTGGTAGATTTAAATCACCTGTGATAATACTTGACCTACAAAGAGAGCTCAATGTTCGCTTTTCATGGTGGCTCTGATAATGAATAAGTGTTCAACTGTTCTTTATTTTGCATCTAACAATGCATCTGTTAATTGTAAATGAGCTATAATAGAATATAAAATCACAACGGGTATTTTTCTGTGTCTGTAACTGTAATCCTGCTGGAACAATTTTGGATCATCCAGTCTAATTCAACCCAGATTTGACAGAGGCAAAGAAAAATTAGATTAGGTGGGGCCTTATAAATTTCATAACAGTAGGGGGGCTGTTTTTAGAGTATGATTTCCTTCAGCCAAAAAAGCCCAGTTCTGAGGGAACAATGGGATATGTGCTAAGACTTGGCCCTAAAGACACCAAGCTTCATTAATTCAGCGCCTTGACCAAAAACGTGTTAAAATAGGTTTTGTTACTTTTCTACAGAACTCAGAACAGTCTGTATCCATGCTTATGGGAAATGAAAAAGAGACCCAGATTCAAATGAGAAAACTAAAACGAAATATGGGAAGCGAAAGACCTGAACCAATTGTGGTTTATCTACATTTTATAATAAAGAGATTTAAAATCACTGAGATTTTTCTATCAGGACTTCATTGAAGTAGCTGAAAGAAACATTGTCATTAAAAATAAAACATATGGTGGCCACATTCAAAGGGAGAAAAACTACAGTTTCACCATTCCTTAAGAAAATGTGTCATTAGGCTTGATTTTGCCTCTTAATTCTGGATTATGGAGTAAAGAAGAAAAACCAGAGTATAATTCCTTTTATGAGTTATTTTGTTTTGAAATCATCTTTCCATTTTTAGGGAAAAAAAAATCAAGAAAAATGCCACATTATAAAATTGGAAGTCCTTTGAGAATTTTCTGAGAAACCTCTATAATTCTATACAATCCTATTCCAAAGAATACTTACAAACTGTTTTCCCTTAGATGACAGCTTAGCCTAGCTATGATCAGAGTAAGTGGCTTTGATTCCCAGCTATATGACCTCCGAACTGTGTGATTGTGGATAAATTACTTAATCTCGCCAAGGCTTAACGTTATCTGCAGAAAGGTGAAAACAATTGTTAATAGTGAAGGATAAAAAGATAAGGAATGTAAAGTACTTAGCACGGGTCTGATATATGTCCTCTCAATAATAAAAATATTAAACTTATATGTTATATATACATTATTTGGAACCAGACTGCCTAGTTCTAAATCCTGACTTTGCAACTTACTAGCCAAAGAATCTTAAACAAGTGACAGTCATTTTGTGACTTGGTTTCTCAGCTACTAAAAAGGTAATAATAACAGGCCCTCCCTCTTAGAGTTGTTATAAGGATTAAATATGTTAGGGTATGAAAAACGTTCATGTATAAAGCCCTGGCATTTAATAAGTACCACATAGGAGTTAGCAAGTACTATTGATATTGTTTTCATTAGGAATATTACTCTTTGAGATTTTCATCTTTTCCTACCAAATCATAGTGATGGTACAGAGTGGGACAAAAGTTGAACAGGTATTATTATACACCTAAAAATAAATGAATATTTTTTGATTTTCTCTTCTAGAAAGAGTTCACCTTTTCTTGCATCCAGGGCTCTGCCATGATATCCCTGCCATCTAAAGACTATAGTTTCACCTCCTCTCCTTCCTTAGCTCTCTGAACTTGTCCTTCAGCCTCCATGTCACATTTTACTCTAGAAAGCCTTCCCTCCACCTTCTCCCAGCATGCACCCTGCTGTGGTCCTGGAGTGCAAGCGATGTATTGTTCTCCCCATATCACAACATTGCACCGCTGTCCATAGCCTGATTAATTACCCCTGTTTCTTACAAAATGATAACCACTTTGCAGGAGAGGTCCCTATTTATTTTACTTCTCATTATAGATCCTCTGTGGCATAATACATGGCCATAAGATATTGCCTTGGGTATTCATTAAATTAACAGAGTAATCTGAACAGGCCAGTGTGTAACATTTGCATGGCTTGGGACAAAGATACAAATTAATGACTATCTCAATATCACTTTGTTTTTTTTATTACTATCTGCACTTTATTTTTTTGTATAGTTTTTTAATTAACATATAATGTATTATTTATTTCAGGGGTACAGGTCTGTGATTCATCAGACTTACACAATACATAGCACTCACCACAACACATATGCTCCCCAGTGTCCATCATCCAGCCACCCCATTCCTCTGACCCCCCTCCCCTCCAGCAACCCTCAGGTTGTTTCCTGAGATTAAGAGTCTCTTATGGTTTGTCTCCCTCTCTGGTTTTGTCTTGTTTCATTTTTTCCTCTCTTCCCCTATGATCCTCTGCCTTGTTTCTTAAATGCCACATACCAGTGAGATCATATGATAATTGTCGTTCTCTGATTGACTCAATATCATTTTAAAAGCAATAACAGAAATATCTACTTTCTTACTTTGATATGCTTAAGGTTATTGTTTTTATAGAACTAAAATTTAGGAAAATATGAAAAATTAATATATTATCACAAGTATGTAAATATTTTATTGATGTTCTGGAGGTATCTGGAAGAAAAGCAAAAAGCAGTGGAAATATATACAAAGTCCTATATTTTTATTGCAGTAAAATCAGTGTGTTGCTATAAACAACTTCATATAATGTGTGTACAATTATAGGTATCTAAAAAATGAAAGTAAAATGGAACTGTATCTAAGATGTTGACAATCCGAATATATATTCACTAAAAGTAAAACCTAGCTATAAAAACAGAAAATTTAATTTTATGCTTTTCAAAAACAACTTTTCTGAAATTCTAAAAAAAAAATTAAAAGGCTAAATACAGAAATTAATAGCAAATTTTAAAATAAACAAAGCTGAAATTCTGATTTTAATTTTAAATTAGTTACTATATTAGTTACTATATATTTTATATTATAATTATAAATATGTAACACTTATGTATTATGTATGTATATCTACGTATCCATGAAATACATATTGGACCTTTGGGATATACAAACGATTGACATTTTGATGTGCAAGAATATATTCTATCCATGCTATCTCAGATCAGAATTTGACCAGTTAACTTGTCTCTGCTCTTATTTAAGCACTGCACAGTCAAGTCTTCCCTGAAATCAAAAGCAGTGTTCACCTCAGACATCAGAGGCATGACAACTACAGTCTTTACAGAATTCAGATGCGGTTGTCTTTCATTTGAATGACATAGGGGCAGAGGAGTGAAGAAATATTTCTCTAGGGCCTCAGTGGGGTCGGTCATGACAGCAGATGTTTAGGGTTTCTGGATTGTGTTTCAATATGCTGAGTACTGGACCCCAAGTCACAGAAGCATCCATGAGTTCTTTAATAAATGTACTTACTTTTTTTTCTGTTAGTGATATGTTGGGAGCTGCAAAGAAAAGGACACAAGGAAAAGACCCTCTTGGCCAGACCTCAGGATGTACTGAGCGGGAGTCATCTTGTATACTGTAAATAGGTCATCGATAGCCTGACTGCTTAACCCCAAGTGAAACAAAACATGGCTCCCTGAAGATGGAAACTGAGACTTTTCATCATCTTAAATCAAGCAAGTAGCAAAGTGCCTGGTACCAGATCTCAATGCAAATTTAACAAACAAATGAATGAATAATTGAATGGACAAGTTAATGCCACAGTGGTAGGCTCCTTCTAACTTCTGTAAAAACTTAAGAAAAGATAGACTGGCTTAGCATTCTTTTGGGACTTTAATACTCTAGTATATCCTTCCTTACCTCCCCTTACTTTCCACCCCAATTGTTATAATGCACTTCGTGGACATTCAAGAGTGAGAATTCGAGTTTTCCATCTATCTTTACTCATTATAGACAGGAAAATAATTCTTCCTTGATTTGGACTAGTATAGCATTCATATTCTATTTATATCCTATGAACATTAAAGCATTCACCTTGAATAAAAAACATTCACTTTGGTCTATATGTATTATATAGCATGAAAATCTGTGTATTAAAAATTTTTTTGTTTCCTCCATATTTACCGCTGAAACATATACAAGATTACTAGATGGCTTGCAATCTTAATCTCTTTTAAAATGAATCCTGGTACTACTGCGTTATCTGACAAAACCATATTTCAGGAATTTTTCTGAAATACCAGAAACTCTGTAGGTATGTCCATGTGACATATACACACATGCACACACATAATCCTGTAAGATGAAGAAGCATCAGTGATGTTCATCATGAAAAGCTTTTGTATGTATGTTTGTGTATGACCTATATTAACAAAACGTCTCCAAGAGAACTAAGTGAAACCAGACAATTGTGGGTTTTTATTTTCTCTTTTTAGAAGAGTTTCTCTTATAAGATATTCAAAGAGTATAGCTGTCAAATGTCTTTTTGCAAGTTCACCTAACGTATTGTTTCCACATGTGTTAAACTTACAGCTCACTGCTGACTTGGACACAAGAGGGTATCCAGTTGCCAAAGCTTTCATTGAAAGGCAATTTTATTCTGTTTCACTGTGGAGATATTTGGGGAACATTCTGATTCAAGAAATTCTGAAAGGTTTCCTCATACAAACAATAGCTTAACTTTATAGAAACTTTCCGTTAATTATACCTAGATGTTTCATATATGTGCCTGTGGTGGGATTTTCGGGCATATTCTTAATCTTTGTGGAGTTTCCACATCTTTGAGTGTGGCCCCACGCAGCAAAACTGAGCCAACAAGCAGCAGCAAAGTCCATTAATGTGCTGCCTGCTCAGCACAAATATCTTTCTTTTTTAGATCATCATCTCTGATATTTTATATCTGATGACCCAGAGGCAAGGATGGGTTTTAAGTGAAAAAATAGTCCAGGTGTACACACACACATACACACACACACACACATGATTATGATATCCTACTTGTCATTAAAAAAAAAATCACACACACATTGGTCTATAGTTACTATGGCCAAAATCTGTTGTGTATATTCAAATAGTATTCTCCCACTCTTCCTCAGTCCCTCCCTCCCTCTTTTCCCCTCTCCTTCCCCATCTCTTCTTTAACTCAACAAATAATTGAGTGCTGAGTATGTGCTAGGTGTTATTTCAGGTTTTCAGTGGCAGAGTTAGAATACTACATAAGATAAATAGGGCCCCTGACATCAGGGACTTTGTATTTGAAAGGCAAGAAAGCTTGCCTAGTCACAAGTAAGCAAGTTGATAGGTTGGATAAAGTTAGAGAATGATTGGTCTCAGGAAGAAGATAAAAGACAATGGAGGGACAGAAAGTTATTTGGGGAACCAGGGAAGTGGGACAGAAAGGGAAACCTGTTTGAAGTGACAAGACAGGGATGTGCTGGTTCAGGTCTAAAGCTGATTGAGGTCTTCCTCTATTGATTTAGTACTTCCCTGACCTGTATCTTTGATTTCTGGGCTGGAGATCTATTATATTTTGCTGCCAAGCCTCCCACGTTCCCTCCTCCTGGGAACATCAGCCATTGTACTGACGACAATTCCTTCACCAACTCTTAACTGTTCCCAGAGGGTTCCAAGTCATAGTGCCAGCCTGACCCTATAACGGTACATGTGGCAGGCTTAGTCAATTATATTTCACCATCCTCTAGTCATAGCTAGTGGCCCATGGATGGACAGGTGGGTACTGTCTGGTCAGACAAGGTCTTTCTCTAAGACTGTACATGCTGATGCTGAGAGAATTTCTCTTATTTTTATGGAACGTGAAACAATATTGTTTGGATCCCTAGACTCAGCCCCAACCTCAGATGTCACAGTTTGAGTTAGTATTTAAATTTTCTTCCTAAAGTTATTTGATATGGGTCATTGTCACTTGCAACCAGAAAAGTCCTGACTGTATATGCACACTCTGCTGATTTATTTCCATTATATAAATATACCCAAGCTTCTCTTGTTAAAAACAAGACAAATTACATTTTCCAATACCATGTCCTCATCCAGATACCATGTCTCATTCTTTTTCTCTTGTCCTCTGTCTTCTTTTTCACTAACTCCTTATTAAGTTGTATGCCCTCAATCTATTTCTTTACTTTCCATTAACCAGTCGTATTTCAGTCTGCCTCTGTTTCCACCACACAACTCTGAATTTGTTTTTAGCAAAATCACTACAATGATAACCTTGTTGCAAAATCCAATAGATACTGTTCAGATATTGCTCTGTATCGCCTAAAATAAAGAGATTTTCTGCCATGCTGGTTAAACCATCATTCTGACTTGGTTTTCTACCTACCTCTCTGATGATTCTTCCTCTCTTGATTACTATTCACCTTTAGTACCTGTGTCTCTCTTAAATGTTGTTGTTCCCCCATTGGTGCTCTCTTTGGAACTCTTCTCTTGATGTTCTTTCTCTAGACCATCGTAGGCCTTCTCTGGGTTTTAATTGCCACATATTCCCAACAATTCCCAAGTCAATATTTCCTGCCCAAACCTGACTTCAAAGATCCAGACACATACATAAAGTAGCCCTTTAGACACTAACTATAGTTTAATAGAACCCTCACATTCAATATTTGCCAAACGTAGATCATATTCTTCATGAAGCTCAGTCCACCCCCTGTGTTCCCCAGCTCAGTAAAAAGCACCAGATGCTACCCTGTGTTCCAAGCCAGATACCGGAATCTATGAGGCAGTTAAACCTGTAGGGCTATCCTGAGCCTGAAATGAATTATGTAATACACTGGCCTGAAACGCTCAACAAAGAGTAGGTACAAAAGAATGAAAGATATGAAGAGAATCAAACCCATTTTAAGGAACTGTGATATATACAAGATATAAATGACTCGTAAACCAGGTACATAGACACAGGACCACATTAACTCATTTATTCAGTCTTCTATTAAAAGAAAAAAAAAACTCTTCTCCACTTCCTCAGCACAAAACCCGTACTGCTTCTTAACATAGGCTGTAGGAATGCCTGAAAAATCCCTGCTCATCCTTCACTGGCATGTTAAGCTTTATCTTCTCTTGGGGACCTCTGGGCATTGCTTGCTGCCTCCTGAGGGCTCCCCCACTTCCTGTGCATTCCTCTGTATTTATCACATTGTGTAGCTATTATTTGTTTACGAGCCTCTCTCCACTATAGGCTTTGAACTTCTTAAGTTTGAGGGCTCTGTCTTAACCATGATGTCTCTAAGTTTGATGTGATGCGAAGTTCTCTGCGAAACATGCACATTTTAAATGGCCTATAAAATCCTCCCTCCCCTAATTACAAACTTGTGAACCGGGAGGCATTCCCAGAAAAGCAAAATGACTACAACGTTCAATGCATTTTCCCCTTTGTGTTTCACAGACACGTAGCAAAGCAACATCAGCTTACCTTCCTCCAGTAACAATAAATATATGTAAATTTGGTGAATTTAACAATTAGGTTTTCATATTGAATACCTGCACATTTGTACTGAGGATTGGCCCCACCATCAACTCAGACTGAGAAAATTTGTTATGAGGAACATTTGCTTATCTCAGCTGTCTTTGATTTACTCTGTAGCTTGACTCCCAAGTGGAACCTTTTGATTTGAGTTCATTTCATGACTAATGCTATAAGATGCTGATTGCTTGAATTAAAGTCTCTTTGCTTCTCAAGCTATTCACATGCAATCACTAACAAAAGAACAAAACAATGTCAGCCTTCCAAGATCTAAAGCGCTCCATGTAGTGTTCCCAGGTTGGCTACAATACGAAAGAACTGAGAGTGGTAGTAGGAAGGTGTCTGGCCTCTTGATCTTCCTTGAAGGGTATTTTCTAGGTCTTGGTTCAGATTTTTGAAACTCTTTCATTAAATTATCACAATATGAGAATAAATGGATTCAGCCTACCTATTGCTCAATGGCCACCAAAGTCTTCATGAAAACACGGGTATTACTTTCCTATAGCTTCCATAAAAAAACAAAAAAGCAAAAAAACAAACCACAATTTCATGTCTGAAAAACAACACAAACTTATTACCTTATAGTTCTGGAGGTCAGAAGCCCAACAAGTCCTCACTGGGCTAAAATCAAGATGTCTGAGGGGTTGAATTCCTTACTGGAGGCTCTATGCGAGAATACATTTTCTTGCTTTTTCCAGTTTCTAGAGCCCACTTTCCTTATCTCATGGCTCTTTCCTTCACCGTCAACACTAGCAATGTTGAGCCAAATTGCTTACACTTCCATCTCTCTGGTTCTCTCGCTATCCATCTTTCTCTCTCTCTTTTTTTTTTAAGATTTTATTTATTTATTTGACAGAGAGACAGAGAGAGAGCACAAGTAAGCAGAGCGGCAGGCAGAGGCAGAGGGAGAGGGAGAAGCAGACTCCCTGCTAAGCGGGGAGCCCGACGTGGGGCTCGATCCCAGGACCCTGACCCATGACCTCAGGTCATGAGCCGAAGGCAGATGCTTAACTGGCTGAGCCGCCCAGGCTCCCCTCTAGTCCATCTTTCATTTATAAGGACACTTGTGATTACCTTGAGCCCAGCTGGATAGTCTCCCCATATCAACATCAGCTGATTAGCAATCTGAATTCCATCTGTAACATTAGTCTCCTTTGCCATGTAACCTTACAGGTTCTGGGGATTAGAATATGGACATTTTGAGGGGCCATTATTTGGCCTACCACAATTTGTAAGAAAAATCTTGATTGACAGTTGCCAGGGAAAATACAGGATGCCCCAATATATTTGAATTTCAATTAAACAATAAAATTTTTTTAGTCTAAGTATGACCTATGCATTTTTAGTAAATTTTAAATATTTCATGGGACATAGTTATATTTTTTAAAAAAAATCATTATTTATATGAAATTCAAATTTAACTGGGTGTTTCTTATTTTTATTTGTTAAATCTGGCAACTCTACCAGGGATAGAAGTAAGTAATCCTGATTTCTGATCTAGAAACAAAAGCATCACTGAAACTCATTACAGTGTTGTATTTAAAAGTGAAATTTATGACTCTAACCCTATGGGAATTGTTAAGTAAAATGTAAAATATCTTTTTAATGGAATAAATGTGCCAATTAAAATGTTATCTTATTAATTCTCTAACAGAGAAGTCATGTGACAGTGTTATGAAAAAAAGCAGGATACAATATTGCATACAAATTATAACAACATAAACAGAATAGTTTAGGACCATGAAGATACTGGAAGCAAATACTCCAAAACATCAAGAGTGGTTTCACTTTCTTGGTAGGAATAAGGGTGATTGTTTTAAATTTTCTTTGTACTTTTTTTCTCCTTCCTTAATTTATTTCATGTATTGCTTTCATCATATAAAGATATAATAATATGTGATGTGAGCAGATAATGGTAAAGTGTATCCTGCATCTCCAAGAAGTATTATTTTTATGATAGAGATAGTTAGGCTACATTGGAGCAATACCAGGATACTTAGTATATATGAAATTTGTTCACCATTTATGAGTGGAAAATATTACATATTAGTGTATTGTGGCCATTCGGCAAATTTTTTTTACACTCCATTCTGTCCAAAAGTAAACATCAAAATATAGTCTGTTTCTTTTAAATTAAATTCATTCAAACGTCTGTTGGCTTAATAACACTTGAGAAAACATATCTCATTGGGGGCATTTAAAACTGATACAATCATGCAGATAACAGCATCAGGAATCATTGTCACACAACTTCAATGCCTTTGTTAATTAGCAACATTTGTGAGAACCTGGTCATTTCCAGCAACTTGCTCTTTTGATTAATGTCTTGAAAGTAAAGCCAGCTGTTAATTATGTTAACAACCAATTCCTTGGGAATCATCATAATCCATTTTAATGGACTGACAATTATTATTAATCAAACCCAGAGACCTGAAGAAGTGTTACAAATTTGAAAATTCAGCTTTGCTGAGCATCAGGGGATAAGACATGTGTGCAAGCAAAGAATGACAGAAAATTTATTCTCTCTCTTTTTTTTTAATGAAGAAAGCAGTGCTTTTTTCTAATTATGTGAGTAGTCCTTTGATTGTAGTATTCAGCTAAGCCTCCTTTCGTGATGCAAAACAGCAAGCTACAGGGTGGAAAAAATAATTCAGAATTAGTTGTTTGGCATACTGCAGAAAGAAAAAGGATGTTAGACAGAATTCAGCAAGAAACAGAAAAATAAACAAAACCTGATACTGTGGCCATAAGTTCAGAAGAAAGGTCAATGGAAGTAGTAATAAGCTAGAAAAGAGGACTAAGGAGAACTCTGAGTTTTCCTTCCTGCCCTCATCCTCTATCATTTGTTACTTCTAGTCATTTGTTTTGGTAAGTGGATCAAGAGATTTATGACTTTCAAACCATTGACAGCATAGATAATGTCACATACATTAATTCCTGGTTCTGGAGCCACAGGCTTTATTGATGGTAAATATTTAGTACATTTGAAAAAGACTCAAGTAAAAGAGTATTAATGCATTCTATTTTGCATTTCTGGTTAACAAATCTATATGAATAGCATTCATTCATTCATTCATCCAGTGCTAATTATCTAGCTTCTACTCGGTGAAAGACTCTGCTGTAGGTCCTAAAGATATTCAGATGAGCAAGAGAGATAAGGCCTTGCCCTCAAGGAGCTCACTGTGTGTTGAGAGGAAAGCAAACATGTAATTAAGTGAATAAATATATAATTCAAATAACTGTAATTTGCTAATAAGAAGTGTAGAGAAAATTAACAAGGATGATGTGATAGAGGTTCAGTAATAGGGAGGGCATGTTAACTTAATGGTATAAACAAGGGATGATTCCTTTAGAATGTGATATTTGTACATAAACCTGAATGACTGGAGTCAGCTAGGCAAAGATTTGGGGGAACAGCGTTCTGGGCAAAGGGTGCTAGCATGAAGTTTCTAATGTAGTAAGGGGCTTGGTGTGCTTAAGGAACCAAAAGACCTGTGAGCTTGGAGCATAATGAACATTGAGGTGGAGAGTTGTAAAATTTGAGCTGTAGACTGGCAACGCCCAGATCTTAGAGGGAGTGCATGACCAAAGGAAGGCTCTATTCTGATTGCATTGGAAAGCAATTGGCAGAGTGTTGAGCAGGTCAGAGACATGATCTGAAGTTAGTCTGTTCCTAAGAGCAAAGGTTTTTCATGTGAATGATGGCAGAGACAATTGATGATATAAACAGAGGAGTAGATTCTAAAATCAAATTCTATGTTTTTCATATCTTTCCAACAAAACACAGTTAACATTTAACAAAAAAGAGTTTGGCTTTGAATTGATAGGCATTAATTTATTGAATACTCTTTTCTTTGTGAAGCTGATTGATTATTCCAAAATTTCTCCTCAATTATAAATACCCCATTATATATCATAATAATGATCCATCCTAACTAGTTTGTGTCTGAAGCTGGAAGAAAGCTTTCTGGTTATATATTCAGGGTTCTCAGCACAGACAGGGCATTGGAATATGGCAAAGACAAGGGCCCCCATATATTAGGCAGGAACTATACCCACTACAGGCTGGATCTTCATTGACCACTGCCTCCTTGATGTGTTTGGTTTCCAACCTTACGCTCTATCTTTGTATCACTTGCTTAAGATTCAAAGGTCTTTGGTAAACATCTGGACAGCCTGTTAGAAAGAGTTCCAGTGGGAAAGTTTGAGGACTTACCCAGGGGGTTAAAAAAAAAAGTGATAAATTCCTATGAATTCCTTAAATGAACAAATGAAGAGATTGATATCGGAATCATAAAAGAACTTGCTCTAGATACCTGAGCTAATTGGGACAGAAATATAACTAGAATCCAGGTCCTTCATCTTTTATATCATTTACTTTCCACTGCACTGCAGGGCACATCTTACTGTGTTTTTATGGAAATCCAGGCTTATCCACACAGGCTAGACCTTCTTCCAGGAACTTTGTACTTCCTTGCTAATGTTTAAATGAGTAAAATGGCTAAAAATCCCAGAGAAATTCTGAAAACAAGATTGAACACAATTAAGAAATGATGTGCTCTTATTCTTGACAGATAGTTATTTTTCTTCCCTGGCAGGACAAAGTTCTGCCTCAATTGATATTTCAATAATATGTAAGTATTGGATCAAGTTTTACTCCAATACTGCCGGTCATAACTGTGACGTAGGTAAGAGTTAGACTAACTTCTTGCTTTTGCAGGAAAAATGTACTGACTGGGATACAGGAGTCCTGGCTGCTCATTCCAGGCAAGTTCTAGAAAGCTCTCTGATCTAGAGGAAAATACTGGTTTGCACTAAGTTCCCAATTAACCCTTTGTGAAATGAGATGGTTGTAGAGAAAGCTTTCTAACATCCCTCTTTATTTCTATAATTCTATGAGGTTGCATAATTGGAAAAAGTCATGGATTGTGAAGCTAGTCTTAACTGAGGCACTAACTAGCTGTGTGACTTGGTGCACATCTCCTTCCCTCCTCTGAGTTCCAGCCTTTTTATCCTTACACAAAAAGGACTATGACTTGCAATTTTCCTTATGGATTAAAAATTCAATTTAATGATGCAAAGAAGATAAGGCTTTTTGAATTATGTTGTTTTCCTGTTCAGAAGATGACTTTGTGCTGTATCTGTCTTCCCAGGCCCCTTGCCCGTTAAATGTGCATGTTTATAGGGTGAGCAGCTGGGTTTTGTAGCACACACTATGATATAAGGAAAGAGATCATAGACAGGACAATGTACAGTTTTTAAGAGATGTATGTATACATTTTTTCTATGTTTGGAAAACATTAACCTGAAAAGAATTTGAACCTCTAATTATTCACATGATATTTTAACTAGTTGATAATTTCTGAATATAGATAGGGCTTAAGTGGGTCCTAATGCATTTCTTATTGTATAGCGTTATCAAAAGATAAAAAGGCGTATTGGCCTTTTCTACACATAATAATAATAAATGTTTTCTTATGTATTTTAGACTATAGAAAAACATAAAATATAACTCAGTTCTAATTCTGTCACCATAGGCATATTGAGTTCCTATCATATTGGGGTTCTACTCTCTTGTATTTTTATATTTGTTTATAATTTGGACTATAATATAAATGCTTGGTATCATGTTTAATTTTAAAATGTAGTTATTTTTGATATGGCAATATGGTTTTTAATATCTTAGAGATCTTTCTTGGCAGTAAATAAAAATTAACCCTTATCATTGAATTTTTTTCTATTTTATTGATTCTTAATTATTTAATTGTTTTATATTTCTAATTCTCCTATTATTTTATACTTTAGCTTTGCCATGTTGTATTATATATAATTCATTCATGCGTTAAACTCTTACTAAGTGCTTTCTATGTGTCTGGCAGAGTGTTAGGTTCTGGGAAACCCAATAATAAAGAGCACATGGTCCCTGTCTTTGAGGAATTTACATTTTAGCTAGGGAAAAGTCATGCAAAGAATGTAAGAGGTATCACTGTAAAAAATAAATAGATAAATAAAGACCTAGAATAACAGAAAACAAAGAGAACTTAAATCTATCTAGTCATGATTGAGGAAAGAAATGAAGTAAAGTTGGAACTGCATCAGAAATAAGGAATGAAAATTTATCAGACCAAATGTGTGGAAAGAGCCTATATATGCAAGTACATAATGAAAAGCTCACCATGATAGGGGACATGTCTATAGTTTCCCAGACCAGCTCAAACAATGATGAGTGACTGGTAATGAGTTAATAAAATAAGGTAGGGCCAACCAGAAAGCTGTATGTACTATGGGAATGGATTTTGAAAAATATCTAATAACAACACTAATGACAAAGATAATATTTACTTAATATTTGCTCTGGGCTAAGTACCGTGTTAACCACTCAATATGATGTGGTGTTCCCTACTATTACTATATTCATCTTAGAAAGAAGTAAACTAAGTCACAAATAGAATAAGTAACTCAAATTGCACAGAAGTGATGGTGAAGCGATAACTCAGTGGTATGGGACTCTACAGGCAGTGTTCTCACCGACTTCTGAGCCAGAGCCCCACAATGCCTCCCTGTAGGCTATGACAAGCTTCTCTGTAGACATCAAAGAATTAGAAGGATAGAAGTGAAAAACCATGCTCTACAAAGATCTCTCTATTGGGAAGGAAATATTTGTTTCTTCCTCTGGCAATCTTGCTTGCTTCCTATATTGTGGCATCCTTGAATTACAATAAAGAGAACTCCTTTGATTTATATTTAGATGAATTTGCTTCCCAGCACACATCTCGAGAAAGTTCCCTGCAATTGTTTAAAGCTTTGTTTTTTGACCACAGGCCAAGAAAAATGCTTTTCTCACCAACTTCCCTCATTTATCATTTTTTGTATTAGGGCCTCAAGCAAATAACCTTATTCTTCTATGATATTAACTTACTTATAGTAATGATAATATTTATGTAGTAGCTTCACCCATGAATACCATTATGTTCAACTAATATTGATCATGAGCTGAATGTCATAATTTCAGGACCAAGGTTATGCCTTTCATGTGGACCTTGACTGATAAATAAAGGGGCCACTGGCAAGTCCATTAGCATTTACCAGCATGGCTTCAGTGGTAGATTTGCAGGAAAAAGGGACTCTGGATAAATGTTTTGGAACTTTTGACCGATCTGTTTATGAGACCAAGGTATGCGAGTAAAGCTTTATAAATTTCCCTAAATTTAACCTCAACTCGGAGTCTTCTTACTCTTCTACTAACTGCTTTAACCAACTGGATTTTTTCAAAAGCAATTGGAGTATTTTTCCACTTTGTGAACCTATAGTTTATTGCAGATATAGAGATGTGAATAATTTAGAAAATGCCTATGAGAAGGTAACGGAAGTGATTAAAAGTTTGGAAAGTAGGTCATAAAGGAAAACCAGGGAAGCCAGGAAGAAGTAAAGAAGAAAGGGTACTTAATAAATTTTTATGTTCTGGAAGAGATGGTATACAGATGGAGACAGTGAATGTTTCCTCTTTTCTCATTTAGACCAAAAGAAAAGAAGTTGTGCTAAAGCTGAAATATGAGGAATTAAGGTCTGACTTAAATACATATAGAATATATATATTATAGAATCTTCTCTGCAGTTTTTTTTTTAAACATGGTAGTTTATTCAATTTAATTAATACAACACAAATAATGACTCGAGCACAAGTACTATGTAGAGATAAATAAGTCATCTAGCAGTTTGGGTGGATGGGGGACCATAAAGAATAAGTGAATTAATGCTAAAAGAGAGATAAGTAGAAGGAAGAATGGCAGTGCTGCTATATCTAGTATATAATTAGAAATTGGAGATGAGAATCAGGGGCTATAGATAAATATGTAGAAGTCATCAGGGTATAAGTGATATTTTGAGAAAATAAAAGTGAGTGAAATCTTGAGAGAATTTTCAACAAAAACTGAGTCTTCGTTTTGATAAATTTAATCATATGACCAGATCCTAGATTTTCTGTTTTGTGATTATAGAACGAAGTTTTCTCCTAGCGAACCCATATATACAACCATTGCAGATGTGTATTTTATTTTAAATGTATTCTTTCCTTGTGTGTGTGTGTGTGTGCGCGCTATAATAGGTTTTAAGAGAGATAAAGAAAAAATAATGCTGACAATTCTAAGTAGGATTTATACAAATGTTTACATTGGAGAGCCAGACAGCATATGTTGAGATTATTCTAAATTTGAGCCGATGTAACAGGTGAAATGGTGATAAAGCATTTGACTCAATGCCTTCTCTTCCAAGAGCTGATAATTTACTTGGGAGAGAAACAAACATAAGAAATGGTGAAAGTAGACTATTTTAACACATGGCACCAGAATTCGTAGAGGGGTTTCTTTACTTACATAGTCTAAAAATAAGAGACATCTACCTTTCAAATATGAGGGAAGGATTTTATAACAATAGAATATTTGAGATCTTCTGTAGGAGACATGAGGAGAACTTTGCTTTTGTTTCTGATGTGAAAATGCAGGTGGTGACTGAAAATAGATGTTCAAAAAAAAAAAAAAGGAATAGAAAGTAGAAATCTTAATGATCCATCATCTATTATCTTAATAAAGAGAAAAAGCCAAGAAATGTGATGGTCTTTTTTAATAGTGTGATGCTTAAATTAACTTAAAATAGTTTCTCTTGATAAACCCCCCTCTGTCTTCTAAGTAGACAAAATAAGTATACTCAGTGTCACCTTTAACCACTGGTAGTAACAAGGCTAGGTGTGATGGTTCATTTTATGTATTAACTTGACTGGGCCAAAGGATACCCAGATAGTTGGTAAAACATTATTTCTAGGCATGTCTGTGAGGTTTCCAGAAGGGATTAGCATTTGAATCAGTGGACTGAGTAAAGAAGTTCTGCCCTCCCCAGGTCAGGCATCATCCAAACCACTGAGGGACCAAACAGAAAAAAAAAATTGGAGGAAGGGTGCATTTTTGTTCTTTCTTCTTGAGCTGGGATGATGATCTTCTCCTGCCCTCTGACATCAGAACTCCTGGTCTCAGGCCTTCAGATTCTGGCTATCAACTTCCCATGTTCTCAGGTCTTTGGTCTCAAACTCAATTATACCAACTGGCTTTCCTTGTTCTCCAGCTTGCATAACCACATGAGTTGATTCCTAAAATGGTCTCTTTCCTCTCTCTCTCTCTATCTTTCTATTCTATTCTATTCTATTCTATTCTATTCTATTCTATTCTATTCTTCTATTCTATTCTATTCCCTCTATTTCGCTGAAGAACCCTGGCTAATACACTAGGTGATTCAGATTAAACACCTGTTCATGATAGCAAAAAGTGACAGGCAAGAGTTTTCTTTGCTCAAAAGTATCAAGAAGTTAACAAGGAAAAAAGGATGATGGGGACAGGAGTTAGGAGAATATAGTCCTGTGCTTGCTCTAGGAGCACATGTTAGTTTCAAGGAACTGCTGAGAACCCAAGAGGTCCTGAGATCCTCATAAACCAGGGGATCTAAAATGTGGAGTTCAAGGCTGCCCATAGGAAGGGGCATGAGAAAATCTACACACATTAGGACAGGACCCTGAAAGGCTACATTTTTAAAGAAAGGGTGAACTGGAAATAGAAACTTCTGGCATGGCTGAAAACATCTCAATGCATATTAACCCCTAAAATTAGACCTATGTCATATGGAGTCACCAGCACCTCCAGACACCTTGAAGAAGCAAGTTTGCATCCGACCTGATGAAATATAATATTATTCTAAGTCTCAAATTATCTTTACAATTTGTTCACATACACTGTCTAGTAGTCAATAAAAAATCATCAGACATGCAAGAAAAAAAGACAGTATAAACACTAGAAAAACACTCAAAAGGACTTAAGATAGTAGAGTTATCTGGAATAATTTTAAAGTAGCTTAGGATGTTTAAGGTGATAAATGATAAGATTGAAAATTTTGGCATAGAACCAGAAATTATTTTTTTAAAAAATGAAAGAACCAAATAGAAATCCTAGAACTGAAAATACAATATTAGAAATTAAAAACTCAATAGATTTGCTTAACAGAGGACTTGACATAGAAGAAGTGAGAATAAAGAAGAAATAGGTCAGAGGAAAAATTTAAAAAGGACAGAGAAATGCAAAAGAGAAAATAAAAGACATAGTGAATATGGTGAGAAGAAATAACATGAGTAATTGGGGTACCAAAGTAGAGGAGAGAAAAAAAAAAGGAGAGAGAGAGACAGAGAATATGTTAAGGAATAATAACAGAAAAAATTTACCAACTTTTAAAGACATCAAATCACTGCATCAAAATGGGGCTTCTGATTCTAGATATAATATAAATACATTCCACCATACTCATCTCACAAACTACAACAACAAAACAGAACCATAGAGCCAAATTTTCTAAAACAACTGACAAAACACTTTGAAAGTTGCAGAAAAGGAAGACTGTCCAGGAGTCTCAGGATTTGAGGAACAATACAGTGGTATTTCCTTCCTGCATCTTCAAAGACTATGGACAGCACCCAGTCTTTCTTCACAACTGTGCAATAAGGAGGTAATGCACATTCCCTCCTCCCCAACAATAGAGCTGGGGGAGGAGTTCAGAAGGGAGGGAGTTGCAGAAAGAAATTTGCAAAATCTGTGTATGAATTCCTGAGCGGACCTCTAAGTGGCTCATGCATGAAACTGACAAGAAACAACAGAGCAAGAGTTGAGAACTGAGCATGGATCTGAAATACAAGGGAGGATTCAGGTTAACCTCTGGGAAACACACAAATGCAGCAGAGCAAAATAGCACTGCAAAGGCTTTGAAAACAAATTGACATTTTAATTACAGTTCACAAAAATGTGCATTTTTTTGTGGCCTAAACAGGTTGACTGCCTGCTAAATAGATTTTAGGAGCTGGGGTCTCATAACGTAATACACATAATTTATAGGATAAAATCCCAAATTACACATCATAGCAAGAACCTCTATGACCTCAGTCTCAATGAGAAAAGGCAGTAGAAGATTGCTAACACTGAGACGGCACAAATGTTGGAATTGTCTGACAAGGATTTTAAAGCAATATATGGACTGAATGTGTCTCCCCCTACCCCAAATTCATACCTTGGTCCCTAAGCCCCAATGTGATGATATTTTGAGATAAGGGCCTTTGGAAGGTAATTAGAATTAGATGAGGTCATGAGGGCAGGGATTAGTGCCCTTGTAAGAGTACCAGAGAACTTGCTTAAGCTCTCTCTCTCTTTCTCTTTCCTCTCTCTCATTTCCCATCATGTGAGGACACAGTAAGAAAGCAGCCATCTGCTAGCCCAGAAGAGAACTCTCACCAGAACCTGACCATGACGGCAGCCTATTTTGGACTTCTAGCATCCAAAACTATAAGAAAATAAATTTCTGTTATGTAAACCACTCAGTCTGTGGTATTTTTTTTAATAGAAGCTTGTAACAGACTAGAAAAGCAACTTTCGTAAAAGTGCTCCAGCAAACAATTGCAAATCATCTTGAAAACAAATGAAGAAAATAGAAGTCCTTGGTAAAGAAACAAAAGATATAACATAGAACCAAAAGAAAGTTTTGAACTGAAAAATATGGTAATGACAAGCGCAACAACAAAACATCACTGGATGGGCTTAATAAAAGAATGGAGATGACTGGAGAAATTATCAGTGAACTAGAAGACATATCTAAATGAATTGTCCAATCTGAAAGCAAAGAGAAAGTAAACTGAAAAAAAATTGAATAGAACTTCAAACCACAGATATCTCAGGAAAAATAACAAACATGGCATTCATGTGAGCAGAGTCCCAGAAGAAAAGAAGAAAACATAAGTCTGGAAAAATATGTGATATATTGGCATAAGTGTAGGTATGTAGAATGATAAAATAGTATAGATTCCAGAAATAGAGAGTACATAAAAGTCAATTGAGTTTTGTCAAAAGTATTAAAGTAATTTAATGGATAAAGGAAAATCTTTTCCATAAACGGGGTTGACACTAGACATCCATATTTAGAAAAAATAATAATCTTAAAACTTTACCACATATATATATATAAGTTAATTTGAAATGGAACATGGACATAAACACAAAATCTATAACTATAAAAGTTCTAAAAGAAAACATCAAAGGAAATCTTTGTGACCATGTGGCAAACAACTTTTTTTAGACATAGTTCCAAAAGAAACAAACATAAGGAAAACATTAATAAATTATATCTAATAAAACATTTTTTAAAATGCTGCTTTTTAAAAGACACTGTGAAGAAAAAAAAAAAAGGACAAGCCCATAAGTGACATATTAGGATAAAATATTTGCAAAATATATTTGTAACAAGAGACTTTATCCAGATTATACAAACAATTCATAGTAAGAAAACAACCCAGTTTTTAAAAATGGCCAAAAATTTGAACTGTCCACTAAAGAAAATACACAAACAGCTAATAAGCACATGAAAAATTTCTCAACAACATTAGTTATTGGGGAAATGGAAATTAAAACCACAGGAACTATCAACATACTCACTAGACAGATAAAAAGCTAAAAACTAAAAAGACTGGCAATAGCAACTTTTGGTAAAGATATGGAACAACTGAAATTAGTACACATTGCAAGGGGTATAAAATGTGAAAACCACTTTGCAGTATCGAACTACTTTGAGTGTTTCTTATAAATGTAAATAAATAATTTCTGAAAGATAGAATTCTACTCCTAGATATCTACCAATAGAAACGAGAATATATGTACAAATAAATATTTGTACAAGAATGCCCATAGAAGCTTTACACATAATAACTCCAAATTGGAAACAACCAAGGTGTTTATCAGTAGGTAATAGATAAACAAACTGTGCTATTCATTCAACCAAATAACTATTCAACAAGAGAGAAAATAACATGCAAAAATCTCAAAAACTCTATGTTGAGTGAATGCAGACATATGCAAAAACATGTGCATACTGTGTTTCTCCATACAATTCTAGAACAGGAAAAATTAATCTCTAGTAACAGAGAGCAGATATTCATTTGCCTCATCTGGAATGAAATTGTGGAAATAGGTATAAAGGAGAACAAAGGAAATTTTTGGGGTGATGAAATATTGTATATTTTGACTATGGTGATGGATACAATATTCTATACATTTTTCAAAATTTACCAACTTCTATGCTTAAATGAATGTATTTTTTTTAAAGATTTTATTTATCTATTTGAGAGAGAGAGAATGAGAGACAGAGAGCATGAGAGGGAGGAGGGTCAGAGGGAGAAGCAGACTCCCTGCCGAGCAGGGAGCCCGATGCGGGACTCGATCCAGGGACTCTGGGATCATGACCTGAGCCGAAGGCAGTCGCCTAACCAACTGAGCCACCCAGGCGCCCTAAATGAGTGTATTTTATTGATATATATTATACCTCACTAAATTTATGTATATATTATGCATATGTATACACCCAATTTGATACATATAGTGTATATGTATGTGTATTTACTTATGTGTTTATAGTATATGTGTGTGTGAATATATATTTTTTCATAGAAAAAAAAAGGAGAGTGAAAACTTTATCAGTGTTCCTTAAAGAAAGATTTTTATAAGAATATAATTCTTCTAGAAAGTCCACTACTATAATATAGCATGCAAAGTAAGAAAATTAAAAATAAATTCAAGATGGATTAAAGACCTAAATTGAGACCTAAAACCATAAAAATCCTACAAGAGAACACAGGTAGTAACCTCTTTGACCTTGGCCATAGCAACATTTTTCTAGATATCTCCTGAGGCAAGGGAAGTAAAAGCAAAAACTCTTAGGATACATACAAATAAAAAGCTTCTGCACTGTGAAGGAAACAATCAACAAAACAAAAAGGCAACCTATGGAATGGGAAAAGATATTTGCAAATGACACACCTGATAAAGGGTTAGGATCCAAAATATATAAAGAACTTAGACAACTCAACACCCAAAAACCAAATAATCCAATTAAAAAGGGGCAAAAGACATGAAAAGACATTTCTTCAGTTAAGACATCCAGTTCGTGTGGCCAACGAACACATTGAAAAGATGTTTATTGTCACTTACCATCAGGGAAATGCATATCAATGCTACAATGAGATATCACCTCACACCTGTCAGAATGGCTAAAATCAACAACACAAGCAGCAACAGGTGTTGGTGAGGGTGTGGAGAAAAACGAACCCACATGCACTGTTGGTGGGAATGTAACCTGGTGCAGGCACTGTGGAAAACAGTATGGAGGTTCTTCAAAAAGTTAAAAATAGAACTACCCTATGACCCAGCAATCACACTGCTGTGTATTTACCCAAAAACTACAAAAACACTAATTCAAAGGGATACATGTACTCCTGTTTATTGCAGCATTATTTACAATAGCCAAATTATGGAAGCAGCCCAAGTGTCTGTCCATTGATAGATGAATGGGTAAAGAAGATGTGATATATATACAATGTGATAGATACATATATATACACACACACACAAGGGCATGCTATCATTATATATATATATGTGTGATGTGATATATATATATATATATATGATATATATATGTGATGTGATACACACACACACACCCACAATGACATACTATAGTATTCAGCCATAAACATAACGAGATTTTGCCATTTGCAACAACATGGATGGACTTGGAGAGGATAATGCTAAGCAAAATAAGTCAGAGAATGACAAATACCATATGATTCCACTCATGTGGAATTTAAGAAACAAGACAAATGAGCAAAGGTGGGTGGGGAGAGAGAGAAAGAGAGAGAGACAGACAGACCAAGAAACAGACTCTTAACTATAAAGAACAAACTATAGTTACCAGAGAGGAGGTGGGTGGGGGGATGGGTGAAACAGGTGATGGGGATCAAGGAGTGCACTTGTGATGAGCACCAGGTGATGTATGGAAATGTTGAATCTCTATACTATACACCTGAAACTAATATTACACTGTATGTTAACTGGAATTAACATAAAAACTTAAAAAAAAGAAGAAACTGAAAACAGAAAAGAAAATTAATGCCCACAGAATTAGATACCTTGAAAATCAGAAAAATAATGACTGCAACAGAGAACAAACTGAGGTTGCCACAGGGAAGAGGGTAAAGGGATGGGCAAAATGGGTGGAGGAGAGTGGGACATAGAGGTTTCCAGTTATGGCATAATTAAGTCATGGGAATAAGAGGTACAGCATGAGGAATATAATCAATGATTCTGTAATAGCATTTTATGGTGACAGATAGTGGCTACAGTTAAAGTGAGCGTAGTATGTAGAAATGTTGAATCGGTATATTGTATACCTAAAACTGATGCAATGTTGTGCGTCAACCATAGTCAAATAAAAAGTTTTAAAAGATTCATTATATTACCATCAGTTATATATTCAGTGACCTTCATAATTATTTATCTTAAAATTAAATTAACTAATTAAATGCAGCAAAGAATGTATTGTTTAGAGGCACTTATAGTAGTAATTGATGGAATAAATACTGATTTTCTAAGGCAAGCAAGGTTCTCAATGTGACAATTTTGTAAAGCTGAATTATTTTAACAAGCTCTTAAAATTCAAATATATTTTTATGTGTTATAGACACATATGGAAATGATATATTTCATTTTCTTCAGCAGCCAGAAAGATGGTTATCAATGTTAATTTCCTTTGTTAAGAAAACTTGGAATGATCTCTTGGATTAGCTTTCATAAAATTGTTGCTTCACTATTAACATGGTTGTGATATTCTTTAACAGGCACATTTCTACATCTTAAATGGCTATTAAATATAGAAAAAAGTTGGAACCTCAAATTTGATGTAAATGATATTTGATAAGTGTGTCCTTTAGTGACAATTAATTATTTTAGTCCTTGATAATATTCCCAGGTCTCTAGAAAAAGATGGGGGAAAGCCAATTTCCTTAAAAAAAAAAAGAAAAACCTGTGTTTGGGTTAATGTTCCTTTCTAAATGAAATTGTGTTGCTTATTTCACAATCTCAAAAGTTTACAATTTTTAAAACAAGTAACTTGTGTTTCAAAGATAATTTGAGATTTCCAGGTCATTGAAAAACTGTTTCCTTTTGTATAAATGTAGTAAACACTTTAAGAAGATAAAGAAAACATGCAAAACACCTAAACAAAATTAGGCACTTCTTTGTTTTTAGCTAGCTGGCATATACTCCTCAACTCTACTTCAAACAGATTTATTAACAAAATTTGAAGGGCTTAATAATTTTCAAAGAAAAATATTGCCTCTGGAAGTCAAGGGCCTTTTGTGTCATGAGCCAAACCTGTCTTCTGTGTTCCAAATACCTCTTAACTTTCTGGTGGGAATTTTGCAACATGCCGTTTTTATAAAGGTTAAGAATTATTGGATCAAATGTGGATGTAATTCCTAATTTTAAAATATAATTAACAATACATACTTGAAAATCTTTATTTTATTTCCCTAGGACTATTTGTTCCTCATGTGAACAGGTCTAAATTTTGTGCAACTCTGCAGAGAGCACTTTCTATGCCGGCCAGCAATCCTGCCTGGTAGCATATCCACTGAGTCTATCCAGGGTTGTGTGTTTAGGGAATACAAATCAGAATTCTTTGTTTTTCCTTTCTCCCACTGACTCAGGAAATAACATACAAAAGGTAAAAAATGAGTAATTTCACCCTTCTTGAACCCACACTTTCTCCTCACCTCACTCCAGCCCCATCACAAATATCACAAATCTTAGTGTATGTTGAATATCTTGGCCTTTTTCTAATTAAAGGCGGCTGCCCAATTCCCCAGGCAGTGCAAAAACCCTTCAGGTCCTAAAAAGAAGTGACTTTCAAATCGAAAAGCTAGTAAATAAGTCAGTTTGAAGCCCAAAAGCAATTATCATTACAGGGAAGTATTTTGTTAAAAGTCTATCTTGAGTTGGCTAGTTTGGGTTTTCTAGTAATTGGAAGGCAGACAGACAGCAATTTCGATCCCAAACATTCATACAAAGACAATTTCTCCACATTATAATGACACTTAGGTAAAGATATTTATGCTAGAGTTGCCTAAACAGCAACAGTGTTTGCCACTCTCAAAAGCTCTGTGGGAAAGAGATGATTTTATCTTAAACTGCATTTATATAATTCTAATTATACCCATATTACTGGAAATTTTAACTGGTTATATAATACAATTCAATTCAGGATCTGAATCTTTATTTGATGCAAATCACAGCACTTAACTTCAGAAAGGAGATGATTGTCAAGGTGGTTAAAGTACAAGTAATTTAAAATTTGCAAGGAAGGAGATGAAATCCCATTACACAAAGCATAGGAGAAATTTTGTAAACAAAGGGCAAAGGGCCATGGAGATGCAAGGAAAAAAAAAACTGTAGCAGCTGGTCCTGGGAAAAGGGTGAGGTAATGAAGGAAGATTTCATGGAGAAAGTGACATGTGAGAAAGTCTTGCAAGACAACTTTATTTCCACAGGCAAAGATGGAGCAAGAGGGCTTTCTAGAAAAAGGAATGGTTAAAAGCCTGGAGATGGAAAAGCGTGGGGGTGTGTTATGGAAGCAGAAGCCATAAGGTTTCAATAAAGGGGAGAACATGAATAAGGTTAAAGCAGGCAATGTGTCTTCACTGCAATCTGCAACAAATATGTGAAATTTCCCATTTTGAAGACATGGACAGCCAATATATTATATTTTGCAGGGAGTAATATGATAAGGGCCATTTGGGGATAAATAAATATATCGACATGGAGAATAGAATGTTGGAACTGGAGACACCAAATGGAGAGTTGTGACTCACCAGAGGTGGCTGAAGCAAGAGAACTAAAGGAAATGCAGGTTGCATTCAGTCAGGCGCCCTTGGCACAAAGAAAGGGAGCAAATGAGAAAGGTGTAGAATGAACAATTTACAAAATGCTCGAAAAGGGTGAAAGAAAGGGAAGGGTGTCATTATGAATCAAGGTTTAAGACCTAAAGATTTGGCAAGATGATTGGATAGAAACAAACTTGGGGAATTCAGTTGGAGATATATTTAAATGAAGTGGCAGTGAGGATAAATGAACAAGAATTCCTCTCACTACCATAGCATGAGCCATCACTGCTATAAAGATAAGACACTAAAATTACATTCATTCATTCAGAAAGCACTTATTCTCATTGTGTGTCAACTATATTTCAGTAAAAAAGCACCTCTTCTAAAAGAAAATAATTGAAAATTCTTTTTTTTTTTTTAAAGATTTTATTTATTTATTTGACAGAGAGAGACACAGCGAGAGAGGGAACACAAGCAGGGGGAGTGGGAGAGGGAGAAGCAGGCTTCCCGCTGAGCAGGGAGCCTGATGCGCGGCTCGATCCCAGGACCCTGGGATCATGACCTGAGCCGAAAGCAGACGCTTAACGACTGAGCCACCCAGGCGCCCCCTTTTTTTTTTTTTAAAGATTTTATTTAAAAATAATTGAAAATTCTGTATGCATTTTTATATGTACTTCACATGATAAAAATAATAGCTAATATTTATTTAGGATTTTTTTATATGCCAGGGCCATTCTCAATTATGTAGTCATTTAATCCTCATATCTCCACCTGATAGAAGATCAGGTTTAGCAGGGCTGGGACACTTAGCCAAGGATACACAGCTAGTATATATCACAAGCTTGGCTGAAATCAGTACCTATTTGTTTCCAAAAAAGATGCTTTTCGTCTGTGTTATGCTATCTAAATTGCTATTGGAATCCAAGGAGTTGCAGTGGGTAAAATGATAACAAGAAGGTATCTTAGAAGACACTGAATATGTAACTGAGTCTCGAAGAATTATGGAGGCAGTTGGATGTAAGGCAGATCAGGAGAGAGTGCCAGGGGAGGAAGGGCTTTCTAGAGAGTGAAAGCAGCCTATGCAAAGGCCTGGAGGTAAGAAACAAGGCATGTATAGGGACCTGCAACACATCACAAGTTTATTATTCTGTCCTAAAATATCTCTGGGGAAGTGAGCACTATTAGTCACCCTGCCATTACTCTTTGAAAATGATATCAGAAAGTTATTAGGGAAGGAAAAATAAAATAAGATGAAAATTGGGAGGGAGGCAAACCATAAGAGACCCTGAACTCTAGGAAACAAACTGAGGGTTGCTGGAGGGGAGGTGGGTAGGGGGGTTGGGATAATTGGGTGATGGGCATTAAGAAGAGCACTTGCTGTAATGAGCACTGGGTGTTATAGGCAGCTGATGAATCACTAAATTCTACCTCTGAAGCTAATAAAAAATAAAAATTCCTTGTTCAAGAAAAAAAAAACTTATTAAATTAGATCTCAATTAAGCAGAGGCCTCAATTAGATTGTGTCTCACAAAATATTATTTTTCAATAAGAAAAAGAAGAATGACAAGTGTTCAACCCTCTTTCAGGCAGTCAGTTGGGCTAGAGCACAACTGAACCTCAATCTCTCATCTGTTAGGTAAGGTTTGGCAAGAACGACTCTGAGGTCTAATAACTAGAAGAAAACAAACTCCATTACTCTGATTTACTGTTTCTATTAAAGAGCATCCATGACAGGAACTATTTGAAGTGAGATATGGAGGTTTTGACCTCCTCTTTTATCAGAGTTATTTTGGGGTGGGGATGGTAATCAAAGGTTTGTGGTCTGTGATACTGTGTGGTTAAGACAAGCAACAGGAGGTACATTTAAAACTATTGATCCTGTTGCATACTGTCAGGGTTGGGATCCTGATTTTTATGAACTGTGTGACCTCTGGCAAGTATAATTGTCATAGCTTGCTGTGTAACAAGCTATCCCAAATTTGGAAGCTTAAAAATAACAAATATTTATCACACACAATCTATAAAGGTCAGCAATACAGGAGAGGCCTAGCTAGCTAGATTTGGTTTAGGATCTCTAATGATTTGGAGTCATCTGAACACGCCCAAGAATCCAAGTTGACTTCTGTGGCTATTGGCAGGAGGTTTTAATTCCTCACTATATAGTTCACTTCATAGAGGTGCTCACAGGTTTGGTAATTGGCTTTCCCTAGAACAAGTGATCAGAGAGATAGAGACAGACAGAAAGAGACCAAGGCACAGTGTTTTTATAATTTAGTCTTAAGAGGGGCATCCCATCACAACTATTCATTAGAAATGAATCACTAATAGCAGAAAGAGAAATTAAGAAAATGATCCCATTTAAATTGCACCAAAAATAATATCATATTTAGGAATAAACTTAACCAAACAGGTGAAAGATCTCTACTCTGAAAACTATAAAACATCAGTGAAAGAAATTGAAGATGACATAAAGAAATGGAAAGATGTTCCATGCCCATGTATTAGAACAAATATTGTTAAAATGTCTTTACTACTCTAAGCAACATACACATTTAATGCAATCCCTATCAATATATCAACAGCATGGGGCACCTGGATGGCTCAGTTGGTTAAGCATCTGTCTTTGGCTGGGGTCATGATCCCAGCATCCTGGGATTGAGCCCCACATCTGGCTCCCTGCTCAGTGAGGAGCCTGCTTCTCCCTCTCCCTCTGTCTGCCGCTCACCCTGCTTGTGCACTCTCCTTGAGAAAAAAAAAAATCAAAAGCATTTTTCACAGAATTAGAACAAACAATCCTAAAATTTGTATGGAACCACAAAAGACATCAAATAACTAGAGCAATCATTAAAAAGAAAAACAAAACTGGAGGTATCACAATTCCAGACTTCCAAGTTATATTACAAAGCTATAGTAATCAAAATGGTATAGTACTGGCATAAAATAGACACATAGATCAATGCAACAGAATAGAAAATCCAGAAATAAACTCACAATTATATGATCAATTAATCTTCAACAACAAGAAAGAATATCCAATGGGGAAAAGACAGTCTCTTCAACAAATGGTGTTGGGAAAACTGGACAGCTACATACAAAAGAATAAAAATGGACTACTTTCTTACACCTTAGATAAAAATAAACTCAAAATGGTTTAAAGACCTAAATGTGAGACCTGAAACCATAAAAATCCTAGAAGAGAGCATAGGCAGTAGTTTCTCTGACACTGGCTTTAGCAACATTTTTCTAGATAATGTCTCCCGAGGCAAGGAAAATAAAAACAAAAATAAACTATTAGGACTTTATAAAAATAAGAAGCTCCTTCACAGTGAACAAAAATAAAAGACATCCTACTGAATGGGAGAAGATATTTGCAAATGATATGCCTGCTAAAGGGTTAGCATTCCAAATATTTAAAGAACTTCTACAACTCAACACCCCCCAAATAATCTAATTAAAAATGGACAGAAGACATGAACAGATATTTCCTCAAAGAAGATATCCAGATGGCCAACAGATGCATAAAAAGATGTTCAATATCACTTACCTTTAGGGAAATGCAAATCAAAACTACAATGAGATATCACCTCACACCTGTCAGAATGGCTAAAATCAACAACACAAGCAGCAACAGGTGTTGGTGAGGATGTGGAGAAAAAGGAACCCGCATGCACTGTTGGTGGGAATGTAACCTGGTGCAGGCACTGTGGAGAACAGTATGGAGGTTCTTCAAAAAGTTAAAAATAGAACTACCCTCCTATCCAGCAATCGTGCGGCTGGGTATTTACCCAAAGAATTAAAAAAACACTAATTCAAAGGGATACATGCACCTCTATGTTTACAGCAGCATTATTTATAATAGACAAATTATGGAAGCAGCCTAAGTATCTGTCCATTGATAGATGAATGGATAAAGATGTGGTATATATTCACAATGGAATATTATTCAGCCATAGAAAAGAATGAAATATTGCATTTACAATGACATGGATGGAGTTAGAGAGTATAATGCTAAGTGAAATAAGTCAATCAGAGAAAGACAAATACCACATGATTTCACTCATATGTGGAATTTAAGAAACAACACAAAGGAGCAAAGGAAAGGAAAAGAGAGAGAGAGGGGCAAACCAAGAAACAGACTCTTGATTAGAGAACAAACTGATGGTTACCAGAGGAGAGGTTGGTGTGTGTATGGGGGGGAGGGTGAAATAGGTGATAGGGATTAAAGAGTACACTTACCATGATGAGCACTGAGTAATGTATAGAATTGTTGAGTCATTATATTGTACACCTAAAACTAGTATAACACTGCATGTTAGCTATACTGGAACTAAAATAAAAACTTATTAAAAAAAAAAAAGAAATGAATCACTAAGTCCAGACCAAACTCAAGGGGACAGGGATTAACCTTCACTTTTTGGGATAGGAGTATCAAAGAATCTATGGACCTACTTTTAAACTGTCACAGAAAGTTACCTAATTTCTTAGTGTGAGTTTCCCCTTCTGTAAAATAGAGACACCAATAATATCTACTAAACAGGTTTCGTGTTAGCCAGAGAACAGAACCAATAGGGTGTGTGCGTGTATGTGTGTGTGTGTCTGTGACTGTGTGTAAGTAGAAAGAAAGAGGAAGAGATTTATTTATTGTAAGTAATTGACTCACACAATTATGGAGGCCAATAAGTCACAGGACTTATAGATGGTAAGCTGGAAACTCACAAGAGCCAATGTGTATTTGAGGGCCTGAGAGAGTCACTCATATAAGTTCTAGTATGAAAGCCATCAGGCTCAAGACCTAAGAAGAGCCAGTGTTTCAGTCTGAGTCTGAAGGCTAGAAAAGACCAATGACCCAACTCAAACACTGAAACAGAAGGGCCCCCCCCCTTAATCCATCTTTTTGTTCCATTTAGGTCTTCAACTAATTGGATGAGAACACCCCACCCCCACCACCACCACCACTAGAGAGGCAAACTGCTTTACTCAGTGTGCCAGTTCAAATGTTAATCTCATCCAGGCACAACCTGACAAACACATCTAGAATAATGTTTGACCAAATGTCTGGGCACTTTGTGGCCCATTCTAGTTGACACAAAACTTACCATCCCAGGATTGTGACATAAATTTAGTTCATTGATAGTTGAAGAATGCTTAGAACAATGCATAATGAGCATTTGTTACTCTCATTTTCAGATGAGACTAATTTCTACAGAAGTAAAGTGACTTGGTGGTTAGCAACACATAAACTATTAAATCTTAATTTTTCTTTCTATTACTGTTCTTTTTTTCCATGACTTTATAGGCAATCAGGGAACTCTAATTCCCTTGCCCTATAAGCAAAGTAGCATTTGCATTCATTGATGGTGATATAAGATGTTGACTATATTTATACTTTTCTGAATTAATCATTACCTTCTCCAGGTGATTTCCTTGGAAATAAAAGGGAGTTCATTAAAATGTACTGATAGGGGCAGCTGGGTGGCTCAGTTGGTTAAGCATCTGCCTTTGGCTCGGGTTATGATCTCAGGGTCCTGGGATGGAGCCCCACTTGGGAGCTCCCCCTGCTTGTGCTCTCTCTATTTCTCTCTCTGTCAAATAAATACATAAAGTCTTAAAAAATGTATTAATAAATTGCCAATATATGAGTCTAACATCCAAGGAGGGAAACGTATTAGGTCAGGTTCACCACAGTGTGTGACAGCTTCATTGGGTTGTGCTCTCCTTTATAAAAGCACCGAGAATTTCAGAGAGGGAAAGCAGTTATATAAGGATATAAAGAAAGAGGGAGCTGGACACAGCAAGCCTTCAACTTTCCCCAAATTAACTCTCTATCAGAGTGTTTGGAGAAATGAGAAAACACTGTAAACCAAAGGAACACTTGAAGCTCAGCTCCTGTGTTCTTACCACTGGTCTGTAGGCTTCCTCTCAGTGAGGTTTGGGTGGGACCCATTAACTGAACATGAAGAATCCACCCCAGCAGCTTCCCATTGCACAGCTGTTTCTGAATGCCTTGGTTCTGGTCTCTGAAGAAGACATAACCTAGGGAATATTCCTTCAAATACATAAAATCTCCATAAATTCCAAAGTGCAGTTCCCTCTCACTTTTGGCAGGCAGCAAGATGTTTCAGCTCTTAAGCTAGAATTGCCTCTTCAGGGTCACCAGGTTATTATGGAATTGCAGTAAAACAAAGACAGGCTTCCCGTGGAGAGTTTTCAATAAAGTCTTCTTTGTACACGAGGAAAATGCATCAACATATTAGCCCCCATTGTCTTCTCAGGCTCTTAGTTGAAGGGAAAAGGACAATAAAAAATAGAGGGGAAAAAAAGGAAACAGATCTTTGAGTAGCAAATGGATGAAGTTATGCTCCAGGTCTTGAGAGCAATGTCAGGATATGCTTTTTAATTTTTTAAAAATGTATCATGTCATTTGAATAAGGCAAGGCCACGTGGAAAACAGAAAGCTATGAACAAATTTGTTGATCAATAAAAGATGAAACAATGTGAAGTTATCATTTGCATAAATTAGACTCCTTAAGTCTCCTTCTCTTCTCAGATCCAAATTTTTCTACACCTGAAGAGATTTGGACAATCTGCTGGCCTGGATAGTACTAACTTTGGCAGGCATGCTGGTTTAGATGGGGAAAGAGAAGATGGTCCACATTCATGGTCCTCTACTTTGATGGGTTATATCAGAATCACGTGGAGGGCTTGTTAAAACAGACTGTGGAATGCTACCCTCAGAGTTTTTAATTCATTAGATCTAACTGGGGCCCAGCAATTTGCATTTCTACTAAGTTCCCAGGTGATGCTGATCCAGGACTACACTCCCAGAACCACTTCTGTAAGGAAAGAAATAATGGTCTGAAATTTAAAAAATGGGTTTTGTTTTTTGTTTTCTAATACCAAGATATACTAGTTTGGATACTTCACACCTTGAAAACTACTTATGTATAATAAACTATACAAATCTACCATGTATGCATATACAGTCTTTCACAATTAAAAAATTTTCCATGTATATTATCAAATTTGCTTCTCCGAGAAGCTTAATGATATGGAAAGGGCAGTAACTATGATAATGACACAGTCAATAAATGAGAAAACGTGACACTTATGTGGCCTAAGAGTAAACACCTTGAAGTCAGTGATCATATCTTATTTATATTAGTATCCTTAAAACTTAGCAATGTGAACAAAGCATTTACAGGTCAAGAAGTCTTTCATTAGTCAGTCACATTTGCACATAACTCCTAAGTAATGGAACCAGAGATCAGAGTCCTGTGACTCCAAGTGCGGTGTTCTTTCTAATTTTCCATAATACTGTCCTGTCAGAGTTTCTCTGCTCCTAATCCTCCTTCTATTTGTACAACGTGTAATAGATCAAGAGCAGCAGTGAATAAGCCACAAACACTAACCTACTTGAGTGGCAACAATGGCATCTTCACCTCTTCCTTCGTAGGAAGATGCCTGACACACAGTAGGTACACCACTCATGTTTTTGGGGTTGAATTGCATGTTTCTCTTCCCTACCAGCTTTACAAAATCATGACTGTATGTGTCTGCCATCACAGAATCTCTGGCAGGCCTCAAGCTTGGGGAATAAGTTTCAGGGAAACCACAAGCCGTGGAAGAGAGCCACCTGGGGTTTGGTCCATATGGTTCTGGCTTCTTCCTTGTGGGAGGGAAGCAGCCTCTTTAAACCAAAAGCTTAGGAGGGGTGCCTGCCAATTCTGCTAACTGGCAGCTCCACTCTGCAACCCTTGAGCTTGCTCTGCTATGTTTCCAAGTCCTCAAATGTGTTCAAATCAAGGGAATGCTGCTGAATTGAAATGGATTTCCCCATCACTGCAAGGAAACAAGGAAAGCCTTAATTTTGACTTCTAAGCAGGGTCCCAGAGGGAGTATGCCTAATTAGACCAAGGATCAAACTCCTTCATGCCCTGCCAGAGAGGCTCACTGAGTTTCTATGGGCTGGTGGCCATAGAATCTGTTTTCTGCTCACCGTGGCCTGGCTTCCCAGAAAAAAAAAAGCAAAACAAAAAAACATAATGCATGTTATCTTATCCAAATAATTTATAATGTTGGAAGATGTTTCCTATATCAGTAATAATCTAAACTCTGTGTTTCTGGTATTTTCACAGAAAGTAACAGCTCTCATAAATGTCCCATTAATCATAGCTATACATTTTACTTG
The DNA here is from genome assembly GCF_011800145.1 of Mirounga leonina. Lineage (NCBI taxonomy): Eukaryota > Metazoa > Chordata > Mammalia > Carnivora > Phocidae > Mirounga > Mirounga leonina. Next base: position 66,203,933 of record NW_023270323.1, on the reverse strand, counting down.
GCTATTTGAATAATTATATGCTAAATAAAAAGTTAGGCCTTCTTCGCAAAATATGAGCAACTTTAAAATAACTTCCACAAAATCCAAGCCATTTGTCTTTATTTACAAAACTAGCTGTAATATTCATATAACCAACAATCTCCATATAAAACTGAAAGTTTTCTGAAAGCATTTTAAAACTAAAAATCAGGTTGTACTTCTTTAAAGAACTCATAACCTTAAATAGACATAAAGTTATCTCTACAAAAACTAGATATAATTGTACAAATATTTTCCTTCCCAGGGTCTCAGTGACAAAGCTGTATATTTATAAATCAAATGAACACATTTGAGCACTCTATTTGTATTATTAAACCCCACAAAATAGAGCTGTCTGGACATCTTTATGTTCTGACCAACTTTGAAAATCCCAGTTGCCCCAGGAGAAGGGCCTAAGATCTTGAGGATTAGAAAGACAAGCCTCCAAGGGCCAGGTACACGGGGCCAAGAGTGGGGTAAGCAAGAGTGAAGACAAAAGTGAAGGTTAGAGGTGATTTGTAAAGGGCAGCTGTAGCCGATGCAACAGCAAGTTATGAGAAAAAAATAAAATTTAATTTAAAAAAAAGTTTACCAGGGGAACGGGGACAGAAAGAAGCCAGATGAGAGAAAGGTTATGTGTTAGGAAAGTGGATTGGACCGTAGTCAGGTACTCAAGAAGGGGCCTACTGGACAATGTGACAAGTCCTAACTGCTGTACATTGCTTCTTTTGTGATTTCAACTCCTCTGATATAAAAAGACGGTAAATACGGGCTCTTCTTGCCTGACATCGACATGGTTTCTAGGAAACTGTCTTGTAAAAGGAGACAAATTTATGCAACAAATATTTATTAAGCATTAATATACACCAGACACTACACGACGTGCTATTTATACATTGTGTTTGCACTGTGAAAATTCATAACCCAGTTGGGGAAACAAGCATTTAATATTATTTGAATCCAAGTAAATGTTTTCTGAATTACTGATTGAACGTGTGTGCGTATGTGTATATGTGCATACACAAACAATCAGAAACCTGTAATTGGAATAATTTCAGCAAAACATCCTGAAATAATACCAGATTAAATATTCAGCAAGACAGGTCAACCACTGAAATACTTCCAAAATGATCTAAAATCACACGTTGGTGTCTCAGATTTACTGAGCTTTTGGAGCCTGGAAGGTTGTGTTTCTCTCTTGTTACTATCCCTACTTGAATCCCTTGAACCACTTAGAGTCTGTTTTTATTCCATCTTATTGATATGTAAAAATCAGATCAAATCAGAACATAGAAAATATTTATCAAATGCTTACTATTTGTATGATAAGAAAGTACTAATGTCACATCATGAGGTAACCAAATCCTTTATCCATTCTCTGAGTGGAGAAGTCTCATCAGCTGCTTGCATGGAGTAGGGTCATGTTCAGAGGAAGGGATCCTTCTTGTTACTTCTCCATACTCTTTACACTTACCTACCTACCACAAGTCCTCCCCTGCATGACTTCTTTGCCAGGAGTGGAGTCTTCACTAATTTACACCCCCAACACACACACACATACACACACCAGGAGTGATTTTTCAAAGATCTAAATTTATATACAGTCTGCAAGAGACTCATTTTAGACCCAAAGACACCCCCAGATTGAAAGTGAGGAGGTGGAAAACCATTTACCATGCTAATGGACACCAAAAGAAAGCTGGGGTGGCAATCCTTATATCAGACAAATTAGATTTTAAACCAAAGACTGTAATAAGAGATGAGGAAGGGCATTATATCCTACTTAAAGGGTCTATCCAACAAGAAGATCTAACAATTGTAAATATCTATGCCCCTAACATGGGAGCAGCCAATTATATAAGGCAATTAATAACAAAAGCAAAGAAACACATCGACAACAATACAATAATAGTGGGGGACTTTAACACCCCCCTCACTGAAATGGACAGATCGTCTAAGCAAAAGATCAACAAGGAAATAAAGACTTTAAATGACACACTGGACCAAATGGACTTCACAGACATATTCAGAACATTCCATCCCAAAGCAACGGAATACACATTCTTCTCTAGTGCCCATGGAACATTCTCCAGAATAGATCACATCCTAGGTCATAAATCAGGTCTCAACCGGTACCAAAAGATTGGGATCATACCCTGCCTATTTTCAGACCACCATGCTTTGAAACTAGAACTCAATCACAAGAGGAAAGTTGGAAAGAACTCAAATACATGGAGGCTAAACAGCATCCTACTGAAAAATGAATGGGTCAACCAGGAAATTAAAGAAGAATTAAAAAAATACATGGAAACCAATGAAAATGAAAACACAGCTATTCAAAATCTTTGGGATGCAGCAAAGGCAGTCCTAAGAGGAAAGTATATAGCAATACAAGCCTTTCTCAAGAAACAAGAAAGGTCTCAAGTACACAACCTAACCCTCCACCTAAAGGAGCTGGAGAAAGAACAGCAAATAAAGCCTAAACCCAGCAGGAGAAGAGAAATAATAAAGATCAGAGCAGACATCAATGAAATAGAAACTAAAAGAAGAGTAGAACAGATCCATGAAACTAGGAGCTGGTTCTTTGAAAAAATTAACAAGATTGATAAACCCCTGGCCAGACTTATCAAAAAGAAAAGAGAAATGACCCAAATCAACAAAATCATGAATGAAAGAGGAGAGATCACAACCAACACCAAAGAAATACAAACAATTATAAGAACATATTATGAGCAACTCTATGCCAGCAAATTAGATAA
>NW_023270323.1:65926881-66196156 GCF_011800145.1 Mirounga leonina | reverse complement strand
AATATCGCTCGGCATCAGGGAAATCCAAATCAAAACCTCAATGAGATTACCACCTCACACCAGTCAGAATGGCTAAAATTAACAAGTCAGGAAACGACAGATGTTGGTGGGGATGCAGAGAAAGGGGAACCCTCCTACACTGTTGGTGGGAATGCAAGCTGGTGCAGCCACTCTGGAAAACAGTATGGAGGTTCCTCAAAAAGTTGAAAATAGAGCTACCCTATGATATGATCTAGCAATTGCACTACTGGGTATTTACCCCAAAGATACAAAAGTAGGGATCCGAAAGGGTACGTGCACCCTGATGTTTATAGCAGCAATGTCCATAATAGCCAAACTGTGGAAAGAGCCAAGATGTCCATCGACAGATGAATGGATAAAGATGAAGTAGTATATATATACAATGGAATATTATGCAGCCATCAAAAGGAATGACATCTTGCCATTTGCAACAACGTGAATGGAACTGGAGGGTATTATGTTGAGTGAAATAAGTCAAACAGAGAAAGACATGTATCATATGATCTCACTGTTATGAGGAATTCTTAATCGCAGGAAACAAACTGAGGGTTGCTGGAGTGGGGGGTGGGGTGGGAGGGATGGGGTGACTGGGTGATAGACACTGGGGAGGGTATGTGCTCTGGTAAGCGCTGTGAATTGTGCAAGACTGTTGAATCTCAGATCTGTACCTCTGAAACAAATAATGCAATATATGTTAAGAAAAAAAAAAAAAGAAGAAGAAGGTAGCAGGAGGAGAAGAATGAAGCCGGGGAAATCGGAGCGGTAGATGAATCATGAGAGATGATGGACTCCGAAAAACAAACTGAGGGTCTAGAGGGGAGGGGGGTGGGAGGATGGGTTAGCCTGGTGGTGGGTATTGAGGAGGGCACATTCTGCATGGAGCACTGGGTGTTACGCACAAACAATGAATCATGGAACACTACATCTAAAACTAATGATGTAATGTAGGGGATTAACATAGGAATAAAAATAAATAAATAAATTTATATACATCACCACTACTACATAAGCTTCTGAAATATCATTTCTGCCTATACAACTGTGATTTTCTGTTTATTTTCAATCCCTCAGTATCTGAGGAATATTGTGCTTCATTAACAGCGAATTCTAGAGCTGGCATTCCAGTTCAAGGAGAGGACTAGAATCTCCTTGGTTTGTTGGAATAAGGATGTGGAGGGCAATGCTACAGGTGTCTGAAAAAGCACCCCAGTTGATGTTCTTCTGTAGAGGCAAGCACAGCAATCCCCTTCCCCAGCCTCACTGAGACTCACTGAGTTCCTTGGCATGATCTGCTAGCCTTAACAATCAGGCTAATTAGTGCGTTTCCCTGAGTACAGTGTCCTTTTTAGTAAAATCAAGCTAACAATACCTGTTTTGCAGGGTCGTTCATTATAAGTACTTACAAAATGAAGTATGGGTGTTGCCTGGCACAGTGCCTACAAGGAGTAAGCACTCAATGCCTGAGACTAGAGGGCCCTTTATGGTCTGGCTCTAGACTAGTAATCAATTTATTTATCTCTTCTTTATTCCTCTCATGTACCATATGCTCTAGTTACACTTTCCAGGATGACTTTTTGTCTCCTCATCTGGCTAAAGAATATTTCTCTGTTTTCTACTGTTTTTAAACCAGTGGGCTCCTATTCATCCTTTGCTGTCCAATACAAATGTTAGTTTTTCTCCTTAGCTCTTTTGTTGGATTTACCCACCAAAGCACAGGGGAATTAATCCTGATCTATGCTTCCTGTATTTACATTGAATTTTCTGTATTTCTTTATTATAATAGAAATCATAATTTTAGACAGATAAAGAGATAGATTCATGGATGATAGAAAGGCAGGTAGATAGATGATAGACAGACAGACAGAGAGGTAACTCAAGTCACCAGAAACTCTCTAAGATCAAGGACAGTTTCTTATTCATCTTTTTTTTATTTTTAAATTAATAAACTTTGGTATTTTTAGAGCAGTTTTATGTTCATAGCCAAACTGAGGAAAGCACAGAACTTACACATACCCAACCTTCCCCTCCTACACATTGCCTCCCCACCATCAACATTCCCCTTTAGTGTGGAACATTCATTATAATTGATGAACCAACATAATTATCAATGCAAGTCCAATGTTTATGTTAGGGTTCATTCTTTGTGTCATACATTCTCTGGATCTTTACAAATATATTATGACATGTATCTACAATTACAATGTCATATAGAATAGTTTCACTGTCTAAAAATACCCCCTACTCCACCCATGCATCCTTCTTTCCTCATCCTTGACCTCTAACAACCTCTAATCTTTTCACTGTCTCCATTATTTTTCCTTTTCCGCAATGTCATGCAGTTGGAATGATATAGTGTATACCTTTACAGATTGACTTCTTTCACCTAGCAATATGCATTTAAGTTTCCACTGCATGGTTTTGTGACTTGATAGCTCACTTCTCTTTATTGTTGAATAATATTCCATTGTTGGATATACCACAGTTTGTTTATCCATTAAATCTATGGAAAGATATCTTGGCTACTTCCAAGTTTGAGCAATCATGAATCATATTTATGTGGGTCTAGTTTTTGGTTATCTTCTATGTTTCATTGATCTGTATGTCTATGCATGTCTATCTTTCACCAATACCACACTATCTTGATTATTCTAGTTTTATAGTAAGACTTAAAGTTTGGGGTCTTTTGCCTTTCTGTATAAACTTTAGAATTTGTTTGTCAATATCTACAAAATAACTGGCTAGGATTTTGATGGGGATTATCCTGAATCTATAAATCAAGTTTATCTCTATACTACCTGAAGCCAGCATAGTCCTTGGCATATTTGGGGGGCCCCATTTATTTTTATTGATTCTAGATATCCACTGAGACAAATTAAAATGGATAATTTTCCACCTCCCCTAAATCTTAAAATATGTCTTCAGTGGTTGTTGTTGCAAAATAATCATCCCCTCTTCCCTATATGGTTGGAGGGAGGAGGGAAGGGGGGACCATGAAGAAAATCGTGTCATATGCTCCACAAGGACAAGGAAACTTCTTTGCCGATAGTCATACCCTAACACCTGGAGCACTTCCTGCTCTATCATAGAACAAAAAAATAGATATTTTTGAATGTTGAATGAATATGTTTTTTGGCCAGGGACCAACATGCTGAAACAATTGCAGTTCCCCAATACACCGTGATTTCTCTGCTCTAAGTCCCTGGCCTGAGCTATTTCCTCTACCTGGGACCCTCTTCTTTCCCCACTTTTCACCTAACTAAATTCTACTCAACCTTCAAGTACCTGCTGCTACATTGCATCTTCCTTGTCTGTATCTTCCATGTGCTTTGTTCCCTATTCTCTTTCCAAGGATTAGCACACTTTGGCATGCATTAGGTACTCAACACATAATTACTGTTCAAAATAATATATTTCACCCTGTTCAAGGATTCACTCAATATCATAAAATACATGTTTATAAATTGTAATTCCTGAATGAGTTATTCATACACAAAGGCCAAATCATTACTCTAGATTAGGGTCCATAATATGTTTTGGGATGTAGTATTGTAAGAGTATTTGGCATTTTCATTTCCCAGATCTATGGTGCAAACAGAATGGACACTCCAGATTTAAATTCTCTCTCTTATTGGAAAAATTGTCTCTAATATAGGAAGGCATCTTTCATCTCATCACCTTAAAGGCAGCTGTACTCCATTTCCTGACTGTTCCAGTTGCAGCTTCTGGTCTTCTGCTGAAAGATTTCATTCCATTATTTATTACTCGACCTATTTTTTTTTAATTTTGTTATTGTTATGTTAATCCCCATACATTACATCATTAGTTTTAGATGTAGTGTTCCATGATTCATTGTTTGTGCATAACACCCAGTGCTCCATGCAGAACGTGCCCTCCTCAATACCCATCACCAGGCTAACCCATCCTCCCACCCCTCTAGAACCCTCAGTTTGTTTTTCAGAGTCCATCGTCTCTCATGGTTCGTCTACCCCTCTGATTCCCCCCCTTCATTCTTCCCCTCCTGCTATCTTCTTCTTCTTTTTTTTTTCCTTAACATATAATGCATTATTTGTTTCAGAGGTACATATCTGAGATTCAACAGTCTTCCACAATTCACAGCACTTACCAGAGCACATACCCTCCCCAGTGTCTATCACCCAGTCACCCCATCCCTCCCACCCCACCCCCCACTCCAGCAACCCTCAGTTTGTTTCCTGTATTACTCGACCTATTAAATGTGAGTGGGAAGATTCCCTGGAAAGGTGTGTTACTGTGGTTACCAAGGGCTTCTCTCATCCCAAGAAGAGTCTGCTTTCTGGGGTGCAGAACAGGCTTTAAAATCAGCAGGAACAACACATGCTGAAGCAGAGATGTATGAAGTGCACAAAGAACCTGCTATTATTTTTAAAGCATCCTGGGAAATGCTGGAAAGGATTCTAGAGTTTTCTTTCAAAATGATAACTTATGGACAGTTTGAAGCAAAGCCATGGAAATGAAAAGACTTGATTCTCCTGCCATAGATGGAACAGTGACTTTTTATTCTCCTATCTTCCCCCACCTCAAAAAATGCATTTTTTATGAGAAAGTCAAATTAGCCTTGTCTTGCAGGCAAACACTCCTCACAGAACAAATAAGCCTTTTTTGTTGTTGTTGTTAAATTACAGAAACAGTGAAAGATTTATGATTCTCCTGGACAAAATCCTTTTGTTTTAAATAGTTGCCATTTTTCCATAAAGAAATCAGACACCTTGTTGGTGTTTTCTTATAGTAAACATAAGGTCACTGAAAGAACAGGCTAGATGAAAGATCACCCTGGTATTAAATTACTTCCATCTGCAAACAGTGTAAATCCCATAGACATAAAAAGAGAAGTTATGGTTAGAGTTCTGAAGTGTCATGTTTTTGGACTTGAAAAAAGTCCTTCTGCTGAGAACTTTATTCTATTGCCAAGATTAAGAAACATAAAGTCGTGACGCAGTAACTGGACCATGTCAAAAGCATTTTGCAGTAGAAATCTCTCTTGCTCACTTTTTCTCAGCCTTTTCCCTCCATTCACTTCTTGCATTATCTAACATTCGAGTTTATATTGGAAGAAATTGCTATGAATTAAAGTCCCATAGTGTTAATTCTCAACAGGTTTTTAAGAACTTATTCAAGGCATACAACTACTCTCCTCGGCTTTTCTTTTTACTGATTATACATTGTTTATGTTTGGGATAGAAGTCAAAATAGTATTTTTTAGAAACAAGGTCATTTACATTTGTAATCAATTAATGTTATCCACAGTTGCAATTTGACTAAATTGCATGGTAGTCTGTAAGTAGGACTTTTTCTCATCCAAGGTTATTAGTATTACTGTAAGAGAGGGCAGTGACTGTTGTGCTCTTTTGGCTTCTAAGCATCTGAACTTCATTCCTAGTTTTGAGAAATATATTATTGCATGAGTGCAACCATCTAAGGCTGAATATTTGCTTCTGAATCCCCTGAAGACAGGACATGGACATGAGCTATCCACATCCAAGATTTGAATCTGGAACAAGAGATGCAAAATGGTGGGCAAGTGCCCAGTGCCCAGTGGCAGTAAAGATGGTGGTGAGACAAGCACTTCATGGTCGGTAGTAGAAGAAGGCATCATGAGAAGAATATATCCTATGATGTGGTCTTTACTGCTGTTCCAGCTCTCCCATTCAATAGTTCAATGTTTTTGGACAAAAGCTTTAATAACTGCTTCAGTTCTTTCATCTGTAAAGTAGGAGTATGAATAGTTACTATCCCACAGTACTGATTCAAGGGTTGAATGTGTTAGTGCACGTTGAACAGTATCTAGCACATAGGAAGGTCTTCACTAGCATTACCTGTATGAGACACGATGACCTTCCTGTGGGTGTCCGCATAGACTGAACCACATTCCTCAGCCTTCTTATTCATTCTCTCCAGTGTTATGTTTCTTAAATTAACCAGAATAATTTTCGGTTGAATACAACCAAGAATCCTGACTGAAGTCCATCTCTAAACTGATTTTTATTTTCAACCATGAAACACTTTCACACTAGAGACTCATTTTAAGTTCACAAGTGGGGTATTTGTGAAAAAAATTGTTTCTCTTGATAATGCTCTATTTGTGAAATGCTATTACATAAAATTTCTGTGTTTGGCAGTAGCTATTCTGGCAATATTGCCATGTTTATTTCTTTCTGTGGTATAATTAAGAGGTGAGTTACAAGCATGCAGGTAACACTGAAACAGGAAAGAGTCAGAGCTTCTGTTTGTGCTAGAGGTGTTCACATGGAAGGACAGGAAAGAGAGGAAGAGAAAGGGAACATGGCAGACACACCCAAGAGTGCCAATGCCCTGGGCAGGGAGAGGTTCTGCTTTGGCCCATCCCGGGGTGGGGGGGGCGCTGTGGACTTTCCCCCAGCCGCTTACAGAGTGCCTAGGAAAGAGGGGGGGTTTCTGGACACAAGACAAAGGGTTAACTCAAACAAGGAAGGAAAAAAAGCAAAAAGGTTCCTGCTGGACACAAAATACTTCCTTTGAGCTGGACTTAATCCAGTTTCACCAAGTCAACAGGCTGGGCTCTCCCAGGGGCTGGGCTAGGGTTGGGGGTGGCACGAGGATATGGAGTATGATCGCAGTGAGACATGGGGATCGGGGCTGGGGGCAGATGCACAGGACACCCTCACTGTCCTTCCCCTGGATGGCAGCGGGGGCCTCCAGCAGACCCTCAGCCCTGCAGGCACCCAGATGGCTGGCACCTAGGCAGTGAGGCCAAGAAGGTAGGCAGGACCGGTGCTGGCCCTTCACTGATTCTGCAGGCGGCTACAGAGCTCCCGCAGGCTCCGCTCCCCAGCCCAGCTGCAGGTCTTGAGGCGGAAGGTCTTCAGCTCATCCCTGAAGGCTTCGTGGTTCATGGGCCGGTAGTCCTGGGGCTCACAGAAAGTCGGGTGCTGCAGGAAGAACTCCTTGTAGCCGCCCTTGAGGATGTACATCTCAGGATAGTAGAGGCTGGGGTAGTCGTTGGCGGCTCTGTCACGCTCCCTGATGAAACGACACATGCAGGGACCACGCTCAGATGAGAATTCACAGTGGAAAATGAGGATGATTCTCTTGTCCAGATTACAGGGTGTGATGGAGCTCTGTAGCAGGAAGGTCTCAGCATCCCGTTCCAGGGCAGGTTCACGGCAGTCTTGATGTGCCCGCCTTCATACTCGTAGGGGTACCTGCAGTCCACAATCACAAACCTCTCCACGATGTTGCTGAACTTGCCTGCCAGTAAGGCTGCCATAGTTTCTGGTGAAATGTACTTGAGATCTTGGTGCTTCCCATCCACAGTCTGCAGAAGGAAGGCCTTGGAGTAATCCCCAATCAGTTCCCAGTGGTCACTGTCCAGGATAGTTTCAATCTCCTCATGACACAAGGACTTGGAGCGGAGGACACGGGCTTTAGGTTCTTCGGCCTTCTGTTGCTCCTCTGGAGGGGTCACGCTCCTCCTCCGCTTGTTCTGTATGGGCAGGTCCCTGTCGTGGGGCTGCTCCAGCCTCTTGAGGATGGGTCGGATCACGCTGCAGGACATGGACGGAGAGTGGAAGAGCCTCTGGCACTTGCTATACATGATGAGGTCCTGCTCTTCCTCCTTTTCTGAGGTCTTGACCAGTGGGGCACTAATGAGGCTCTCCATGCCTGGGGGTACCGCGTTGTCGTCCTTTAAGTCACTCTCCAGGATGTCCACAAATCCATCATCTTCTTCAGAGGCCCCCTGGGTGGCAGTCAGGGAGAAGCTGCATCGGGCTGGGGGACTCAACTCCTCTACTTCCATCTTGCGCTCAGGGGTGAGACACATCAGGTCGGGAGCTGAGTTTGGTCTCTGGGCAAAGGCTTCTCTGCAGTTGGCCCACCCTGCCAAAGCATGGGCATGGCTGGGATGCGGGGGTTTCCATGGCATCCTGAAGACAAATCCATCCTCACTCTTCCTGCAGCTGCCAGGTGCTTGGGAGTTGGTGATGTTCCGTAGCACAGGGCTGTGGCCCAGAAGCCTCACCAGCAAGGACTGGAAACATCGAATGGTAAACTGCTAGTTTCGGATGACCTGGCTGGCTGCTTGGATGGTCTGCTCAAATGTCTGCTCTGCCATTTGGGGGTCCATGGGGCTGGGAGAATCCATACACAGACCTGCATCAGAAGATTCAGAGGATTCAGACGACAGGGAGGATTCAGATGCCCGCTGCCGGGACAGGGATAGGCATGTGAGCGGGCTGCCTACCTGATGCTTTGGAGTCTCACTGCCAAGCCCGGCGAGGTCGTGCATGGTCTGGGTCAGGGTGGTGACCGGTGAGGAAGCGGCCGCGCACTCCGGGGACCCCATGAGGGCGTGAGCTCCCAGCTGGAGGCCCAGGAGGTGGCTGGGACGTGGGGCGCCACCGCGCACGCCGGCAGGACTGAGAGAACTTTTGAAGTTCTTATGTCAAAGCAGAATGATTTTTTTAGTTCTGCTGAAAATAGAGAGGTAGTTTGCCTATTTGTATTTGCCTATGAGTCCACAAATATGCCTCAGGGAAAGAAGAATAACAAGCAATATTTATATGCTCATAAGGACGACATGGATCTTCAACTCCTGAAAACACAGGGCATAGGTCAAAGCTCTGTTTGGCTTTTGTCCAACACAGCCTGAAGATATTATGGAGACATCATCAGGGAGAAAACACCAGTGCAAACCACGTCACGACTGTCAGAAATCTGGTTCCATGTTTTAAGAATTCCAGAAAGTTGTCTGGGAAATAGTAACACCAGAAGCTTCCTTTGATTCCCTCTTTGATAAGATCTCTTCTCAGAGGGCTTGAAGGGAAAGAGAGAGATAAAAAATGATATTGACAAAAGTTCTAGCTGCTTCACAGGAAATCCATGTGGTTTGCATGCCTTATATAACTCTTCCTAAAAAAGGAAGACAGCTGTTTGCTGTACAAAGTTCCAGACTGCTGTGGCCAGTAGCTTCAGGCCACTAATTACAGTTTCAGAGGCATGACAGAGGCACACTCTTTTAAATCTATCTCATATCCTTCAATATCCTCAATTTCTTCTAAGTGTGGGCTTCTTCTCGTGGCCTGAGATTAACCTAGAAGAATCAGATATTTCTCTAACTTGCTAAATAATCGTTATTATAATTTTTACTGATGAAGGGTAGAATGTAGGGCTCTTGATGGGCACTTGTTGAGTTTCTACCCTGCATAGAGTACTAAGCAGATGTTGCACACATTTGAATAACCAGTTAGCTGGAAAAGCTTTTCTCTATCGACAATGACATATTTGCACTACAGCAGCGTGGTGGGGCTGGAAAGCACTGGGATAGGATTCAGTCCACCTCAACTCTTGCTCTGGCTCAAGTACAAACTGCCAGTGTGAGTTTAAATGAGACCTGTCCCTCTTTGTCGTCGGTGTCCTTACTTAAAAAAATGTGAGAGCTGACTGAGATCACCTCCAAGACAGTATCCAAGTCTAAACCATACATATAACACTTAATTTCAGAGAAAACTTTTTCCTAGTTAACAACAACGACAAAAATTCACAACACTCAGGTAGACCATATGTATCAGAAAATAGGATAATACCTTCCTTGTAGTCACAATCATTCCATTTATAACATGGATACATATTATGTTTGATCTGTTATGAAAAATACTTTACATACAAAATATCAGCAAATATTTTATTAATAATATCTGGTTATCAGGGAATATATTGAACCATTCATAAATATCATACAATGATAATAATACTGAAGATAGTGTTTACAGAGTATTTATCATGTGCCAAGCCCTGGTATAATTGTTTCAGTTATATTCACTCATTTGGTCTTCAAACCAGCCTTGGTATTAGACAGAATTTATAACTCTTATTTTAGAAATTAGAAAATTGAGACAAGGCACAGAATAAATGTATAGGAACTGGGATTTGAATTGTGGCAGTCCAGCTCCAGATTCTCTGCTTTTCAGCACTCTGTTACTTAAAGTTGAAGGTATATCTGGAGAGCAGGCTAATCCAACAATTTATTTTGTAAGACTTGGATGAAAGAGTTAAAGCAGAATTAGTTCACATTCTAATTGTATAGTTTATTACTTCTGCAGCCTGAGAAAACTATTTGATTCTTCTAATATTTAGTGCCTTCACCTGTAAAATGGGGATAATATTATACAGAATCATCAAATGGATTTGATGAGAGTAAAAAAATGTAAAATTGTCCAGTTCAGTTAACAAAGTAATTTATTCATTTTAGCAAATACTTATGGAATGCCTACTACATGCCAAGCACTGGTATAAAGGTTATAGCAATAAACAAAATTCATGCCATTATGGAACTGACATTCTTGTGGGGAGACAGAGACTTTTAAAAACATTAAAATAAAAAAGATAATTTCTGTGTAGCAAACATAGGAATTCTGTAAGTCAGGAATTCTGAAAATATGTTCCATGGAATAACATGAATGCTTGAGATATAGAACAGCTGGGACTGGAGGAAGACTTCCAGGACTGTTTCTTTACCTACATACCTGTTATCAGGACTGAGATGCCTGACACTCAGGCTCAACTGGGTTGCAAACATGTGGCATCTCCAACATGTTGAGATTTATGCAGAGAATTAAAATAGGATGATATGATACTGAGTGACTGGGAGACTGGAAAATGTTCAAGGAAAGCCTCTCTGAGGAATTAATGAAGTTGACACCTGAAGATGAAGGAGGATCCAGGTAAGTGAAGATGAGGGGGGAGGATTCCAGGCAGAACTAGTACAAAAGGCTTGAGGAGAAAACATGGAGCACAGTAGGATATAGAGTGAGATAAGGCCAATGATGTGGACAGGGACCAGGGTAACTGTGGCTCTCTAAGCCAGGTTAAAGGGTTAGGATGCTATTTATAAATCCATGGAAGCCATTGTGAAATTCTAAGTTGGAGAATGATAGGATATTAAAACAAACAAACAAACAAACAAAACACAAACAGGGGCGCCTGGGTGGCTCAGTCATTGTGTCTGCCTTTAGCTCAGGTCATGATCCCAGGGTCCTGGGATTGAGCCCCGCATCAGGCTCCCTGCTCGGCGGGAAGCCTTCTTCTCCCTCTTCCACTCCCCCTGCTTGTGTTCCTGCTCTTGCTATCTCTCTCTCTGTCAAATAAATAAATAAAATCTTAGAAAAACACAAACAAAAGAAAAGAAAAGAAAGAAATATAATAAAAGAAAGAGCAATAAAATGGAATCCTACTTCAATTTCTTCTGGTCATGTCCACTACAATCCACTTCTAGTATATTCACAGTGGCTCTTAATTACTGACTTTCTTTGTCTCCTATTCTGATCATTTATGAAGTAGAACATTCAAATCTCTTTCCTTTTCCAACAATATGCATAGATCATGTTTACAAAATTAATGTACATCTAAAATGGGGTCAGAATATTTGGGGGCTGCTGAATCTTATAAAAAGATACTACTGGTTTCACTCCAAATCTAGACAAAAACATGTCATTCATGTATTATTCATTCAGACATCTATTTACTCAGCCATCTTTCCATTGATCACCAAGTATCAATAAGTGTCAATAACAGAAAAATGACCATGACACAGTTTCTGTTTTCATAGCATTTCTATGGCACAGAGTAATTTTTTTTTTTTTTTTTGGTAGAAAGTTGTATTGGAACACAAAGGAAGAAAAACAGTATCTGATACCTCAAAGTAGTAAACATCGAAGACTGTTTAGCAAGTTATGTGCCCTGGGAAAATACACTTAAGCTCATTAAAGTGGAATTTATGTCAACTGCTTATTCTTGACCCAAGAAGCTCCTGTCATACTCGTATAAAACACTATATTTGGGTACTTCTATTAAGATTACTTAAGTGAACTGAAAATGGAAGTCTTCCTTATGGTCTTTCTGTGCAGTGTTTGTCCATCATCAACAGTCCTCAGGAGCTGGATTCCTTCCACATGAAAGGAATTCCAAAACTCAACACATTCCTTAGCTTCCAAAGCAGAACCAAAACCTTAGACAATTGTTCCAGATGAATGGGAAAAACCCATGTGCTTGCGCGCACACACACACACACACACACACACTTATTTTGCAGAGAGCAGACTGGTGAGAAATGTGCCTTAGCAATTACTTCCTTCAGTTTGTTGTTATCTCTTATCTTTCACCTAACTCATAAATAGTTTTTTTCTAGGTAAATATATTTGTCCAGACTTCAAAGATTTTAAGGCTAGGATTGACCAAAATAAACATTTCAGACTTGAAATTCTCAGTGGTCAATTTATTCTCCATAATTTATTACTGGCTTTCCAAATGGAATGGATCACCCCAAAGTCAGAGGTGGTGTCAAAGCCTCAAAATCAAGGTCATTAGAAGTCTGTCATCCATTTTTATTTTTTCTGAATTTGATATTTAAATATTTGGAACTAAGTTGTTTTTTTTTTTCCTTTCTTTGTCAAAAACATAGAAGCAGAATTTATACCAGTACCTATCCTTCCATAACTTACCTTCCATAACCCATGCAGGCACCCATTGTTATACCAATCTTTGTATACACAATCATAATAATCATGTTACCTCATTTTCTCTTTCTATGGTCATAATGCCTAATCATTTAGAACATGGTGTCTAGAGTTGAATATTTGGAAGCTAATCCTGTCTGCACACTTGCTATGTGACTTGGGCAGAATGACTTAACCTCTGTGTCTCAGGGTTTCAATGGAATATAATATGTTATAAAGTTATTAAGAATAATTAACTTGGTTAAAACACATGAAGTATTTAGAAGTGCCTAGAATACCATTTATATTTAATCAATGCAATATTACTAGAAATTCAGTTTTTGTTTTGTTTTGTTTGGGACTCTCATTTCCCGTTCTAGTGTCCTGTCTACTTTCTTTTTTTCTTTTTTTTTTTCTTTCTTTCTTTTTCTTCCATTCTTTCTTTCTCCCCTTTTTCTTCCTTCCTTCCTTCCTTCTTTTTTCTTTTTTCTTTTCTTTTCTTCTTTCTTTCTCTTTCTCTCCTTCCTTCCTTCCTTCCTTCCTTCCTTCCTTCCTTCCTTCCTTCTTTTTTCTCTCTCTCTCTTTCTTTCTTTCTTTCTTTCTTTCTTTCTTTCTTTCTTTCTTTCTTTCTTTCTTTCTTCCTTCCTTCCTTCCTTCCTTCCTTCCTTCCTTCCTTCCTTCCTTTCTTTCTTTCTTTCTTCTTTCTTTTTTTCTTTTCTTCTTTTCTCGTAGGCTTCACACCCAGCATGGATCCCAGCATGGGGCTCAGACTCAGGACCCTGAGATCAAGACCTGAGCCAAGATCAGGAGTCAGACATTCAACTAACTGAACCATCCAAATACCCCCATCTCTGTCCACTTTCTTATTTCCAAAACTAAAATTATAACCTCTTATTTTAAAGAATATACCTTTTATCAGGTCTCATTGTAAAAAGCCTTATAGCTTTGCACAGGAGTTTGAGCATTTCTTGCAAACAAGAAGAACTGAGAAGCAAAGTGAGGGAGGTAGGGAACTCTAGCATTAGATGTGCAGGAGCTGTCAGAACACCAGGAACTCTGATATAATTAATGGTTCATTGTTATAGAGGTATCTGACCAGTTACCATAAGGACTTTCAAACAGTCTTCTACTCATACATTTGTCAATTCAACATTATTGTTAGAGCAATGGTAGATATGAAAACATAAAAGATAATTATCTAGATTCTAACAAACTCAGATGACTGTATGTATGTGAAGAATAGGGAGAAGAATGATAAATCAACTTCTTAAGAATTAGGTTATTAGTTACATTCTTCTCAGGGAATACTAGAAGGATGAGAGGCAAGAAAAATATAGCTTTGTGGAGATAGGATCAAGGAAAGAAAAATTAAAATATCTGAGGAATGAAGAAATTTCATGTACGAATCTGAGTATTAAGGAATAGTAGAAAGATGTTGGTGTAAAGGGAGGGTAGGTTGGGATGGTAGTGAGTCAGGCTTCAAAAATACAAATGATGGCCTGATATGGAGAGTGAAGAATCCAAAGACCTGGTTCTCTTAGCTAATTATAATTATGTCAAACACCGATTTTGAGAACACAAAGCCAGAGACTGTTATTTTAGTGACAGTTACTCTGACCTTGCTCAAGAGCCCAGAGAGGTTCACCGATTCCTATTTTCAAACCAAATTTAGTTTTCACACTTGCCTGGCCAGTGAAGTATGAGATGGTACCATACAATGCCTTCCACGGTGATGTTGCCCAGTATAAAAACAAGTTGGCTGGGAAAAAAACTCATTTTTCTGAGACTAGTAACACAATTAGTCATTAATCACAGATTAATACACAAGGCATAGATTTTGAGCTCAAACACTCCAACAAGTCTTGTACTGGTAAAAAAAAAAAAAAATGCAACAGTTGAAAATGTGGCCCCACACATTTGAATGACCTGAAGTCAGATTTCCAATCATCGAATTAGTCTCTTTGATATCACAATTTATCTGCCTATACCTAAGGTGATCATCAGTGGATTATTAACAAAACATTCTACTTCTGAAACCTATGTTCCTTTCTTAGAGACTTCTAACTGAAGAATGCCCCAAAAGATGGGTTTCTAGAGCACACATCTATTTGATTATTTTTTGTATCTCCAGTACTCAACATAATATAAACAGAAGTAAGATATTCAATGCAGCTTTGTTGAATGAGTGAATTAATAAATATACAAATTGGCTGTTGAGAAAATGGAAAAATGAATGATTACATGAATGATGAATGAAAAAATAGTAGCTTTGTTTAGAGATCTTTGACAAAATAATGAGTAAATAAATCAGTGAGCTAATGAGTTATGCATTATCCCCATTATTACTACTCCTGATAGCTACTATGCTATGGAGAGTAAACTGTATATTTTGTACAGTTAAGTCAGGTGCAGTCAGCTGACTACTTTTGTTAAGTATGTGTGGGTTCAGCATATTTTTCTGCCTCGTTGAAAACATTTTTGTTGTAGAAGTCAGCTTTAAATTGATCCTTGAAGAAGGCCATCCAAAAATAGCCCAGCATGAGAAGTCCAGCATGCTGTTTCTTTCACTTCCCTAGGCTACTCCCCTATGAAAAATATTTTGATTTAGTTGGTTCATTTCATGTGATGGCAGTATGAATGATCACTTTATAACGGACACCAGCAAAAGGATAGGAATTTACCATTAAAACAGAGTGAAACTGAAACTATTTTGGCCTCCTTCTGCTTTCCTTGAAGATAAATGATTATGATGTCAATACAATTTGAAAGAATATTAAATCAGAAGCTGAATATACCTAACAGTTCCAACTCCTTCATGTCACAAGAGCTGGATTCTCTTGAACTCTAAAACTAAGATGATTCTCTCATCTTCAAAATCCAAATGGCATTCTGTAACTAGTTTCAGGACACACTGAGCGAAAAAATTCACTCATGATGGTTTTACACTTAAAATTGACTACATAATTTGGTTTTCTTCCAGATGTTTCTCAAACATAACTCAGATATGGAAAACACACCAGACCCTAAACACTCATTAAGGAAGAAACAAATATACACCATAAATATAAGACTTCTTCTTTCTTATGGTTTTTAAGGCTTTCCCATTTTGCTCTTAGAGGATCCCTTTGGCATTTCTTTTTGGACCTCTGAGGATTTTGTTCAAGGTGATGGTAAATTGGGAGAAAGAGTGATTAGGTCCACCTTGCCTCCAATTCTGATGGGAGAAGAGGAGACAGGGGCTGAAATTTGTTGCATGCCTGTTTGTGCTAATACTTGTGCTAAATATTTGTGGTAGGCTGCATCATAGCCCTGCAAAGATGACCACATGCTGATTCCTGGAACCTGTGACCATGTTACCTTATGGAAAAATGGACTTTGTAGATGTGATTATGTTAATGATTTTGGGATAGGTAGATTATTGTAGTGGATGTGATGTAATCACAAAGTTCCTTATGAGAGGAAGGTAGGAGGTTAGAGAGGGCAGAAGATAATGTGATGACAGAAGTAAAGATTGGAGAAAGGTGGTCACAAGCCAAGGAATGACAGATGACAGCCTCTAAAAGCTGAGAGAAGCAGGGAACGAGTTCTCTCCTGGAGCCTCCAGATGAAACCCTCTCTACTGACTCCTTAATTTTAGCCTTCTAAGACTAATTTTTGGACTTCCGATCTCCAGAATTGTCAGACTATAAATGTGTGTTGTTTTATACCACTAAGTTTGTGATCATTATTTACAGCAATAATAGGAAACGAGTATAGTGTTTTGCAGTATTTTATGAAGGATTCATAGCACTATGAATGAAGAGTACCTTCTCCATTTTATAGTGATATCAAAGGCACAGAAAGGCTCCTTAAGTTCTCACTGCTAATTAATAATGGGGCTAAAGCTCCAATCCAGATTTGTCAGCCAATAAAGCCCATGATTTTTCCCCCAGGACTATGTAACCAATAATTTGGTCCAGATTTCCCCCTCTCATCTATGTCAACCAGATAGATTGTTCACACATATGAGTTACCTAGGAGTCCATTCTGCCCCATAACCCATTGCTTCCATTGGATAAACACCACTCTTAGTGGATTATCCTGAAATCTTGCTTTAATTGATGTCTTCCTTCACCCAGCTACAAATTTTGGAACTATTTGCTTTGCAAGGGGAGGCAGGGAAGAAAGGAGAAAAAAGTGAAAGTCAAGATAGACCTTACTGTACGAATCATGGCCCAGAATCTGTTTCCCAGCATCAGAGTGTGGAGGAATGAATATAGGAATTTTATTTTTCCTCTATAACTTCAGCAGGAAGTTACCCAACACCTACCCCCTCCTGCCAAAAACGTTGGCTTTGAGGGATGTTCTTGGAAATGATTGAAAAGGATCCCTTTTCCCTGAGCTACTAGGAGCTGTAGCTAACATCTTTAAGGGCAGCTTGGCCTTCTTCCAGAAGAGATGCTATCTGATTTACTGCAATGCCTACTGTGATGCCTGCACGGCTTGACTTCCCACCTGAGCAGTGGGAAACATCTGCAAGAGAGTGCCTCCCTTGGCAGCTCTGTTCTGAGGGAAGGGAGGAGGCCAGCCCAACAGCTGTCTTTCTTATCTGTTACTGATGTGCACAAGAGTGCACATTTCTTGGTTGTTGTTTGTCAAAGAAGCTTTCAAGCATGGAAGTCATTCCTGCTCTACTTCTTGTTGAGATCCTTCTGCAATTCATTTGGGATCCTCAAAAAATAAAAACAATTCCTCCTTCATGGAGCTCAACTAGAGGACGTTAAAGCAGAGACACATTTTATGGATTAGTCCCTCCCAATATATTTCCACTGTTTTCATTATAAAAATGAAGTCATGGGGAGCAGGACGAAAACATGTGGATGTGCAGCATTTCAGCCACCATCACACTGGTAATGAGACTTGGCATCTTGGCAAAAGTGAGATCGGGTGCTAAGAAGTGCAACGGTAATTAGTGTTTCCTTTACATGTTTCTTCCATCAGTTTTCCAACTTCTCCTCCCCCTGCCATCAAATATTTTCATTTGAGAGTGGGTGAAACAGTCTTCAGCAGCTTTTGTAACATATACCTAGCCTGTTTGATCAGTTTCAAACTTGGCTTATTTTACACAATCCTGTTGTTCTGGAGTATGCGTCAGGAAAAGGAAAGGGAAGGTAATGTGGAATAAGGGAGACTAAGGAACAATACGGAGTGCCTAATATGTTTCAATAAAACCTATTATTAGGTATTAAAGTTTTGGGGGGAAAAAGTAAAACAGAACTCTAGAATGAACTCTATAACTCTAGAATCTTGAGCCTAGTAGTGCTTTCTTTTTTGTGATATTCTAGTTCTTTACCAAACAGAGGAGGGTAAAAAGAGAAATCTGTTGTGTATTTTAAGAAAAGTTGGAAGAAGATTTTAAATGGATAATGTGAATTTGGGGAGGAAAATGCTGGTGAGAAGCAAATAGGGGGTAGATGGTAAATAAATTTTTTAAAATCAGCCATTGAGAATGTACCAGAAGTTAACATTAGTTGTTTTGATTTATAATTTTAAAAACACACAGAGAGAAACATTTGGAAAAAAGTGAAATTTACCAAAACATACATGCTTATATGTCTTATAATTTGTTTCTTAATAACTGAAAAGAAATGCAAATTGAAAAATTCATGTTGATTTCCAGAGCAGAGAAATCCAGTGAGGTGAATTTTCTTAGAAGAAAATTCTAGAACATTTTCATACCCATTTTTAGTAAAAATTGAAGATAATAATGCATACCTTTGAGTAAGACTTTGGAGAGTATGCTGTGAATCAGCTTATTCTATGAAGCTTATAGTTTTCAGACTCTTCCACTGATTTCTTAATAGAACAACAAGAAAGTTTTATCTGCTTTGCTATCTCATGGGCTTTTCCATTTCAGTCTTATTGGGTCATATTTAGTTGCCATGATAGAGGCCACAGCCTTGCCTGGACCTCCTATTGCAGAGAGGGATCTCCCCCTTGCCTGGTGAATCCTGATTCATTTTCTCAGCCCTCATTTCAAGCACATCATCTTCCATATGGATACCTCTCTTCCTTAGGAATCCAACACAGGTTGCAACTATGTATGTCAAGGATGGCACTTAAAATCTACTTGGAATTATATTTATCTACATACTTACACTTTCTATTAGTTGACAAACTCCTTGAGAAGATGAATGGTGTCATTTTTATCTTATATCCTCTCAAGTAAATCCTACAATGCCTAGAACAGAAATGACATAAAATACATATTTATTACAAATGGAAGTTCACAGTTTTTTTTTTACTTTCTATTACCTAATTGCATAAATATTCTTAAGTATGAGATATGTGATAGAAAAGGAACAACTATAAATGATAGCCACTTTTAATTGAAGGTACGATGCTAAAGGCTCTATGCCAATCTCTTTATTTATAATACTTCATTTAATTCTTACAATTATTTGTTTTTTCAAGAAAAAATGAGGACCTACTAAGTGCAAATCTAAGTACACATTATATGCCCATTTTGCATATGAAGAAAATAAGGCCTAGAAAAATTAAGGTCACAAAACTAGTAAATAGAAAGACCAAGATTCAAATGTGGGTATGTTTTAATCCTCATCTTTCAATCTTTTCATGAAAGTACTTAATTAGACGTGAATCTTCTTAACTGAAACAAAAAGATGACTTCAAAATTTATTCTTAGCACATCACTGGCACATTTATTTGTATTTCTTTTCTAAAAATATTAGAGGAAAAGCATTCTGAAACATCCCTCAAAAATATTTATGTTTTTAATTTCTATTCAAGACAACAAATTCTAAACCCCTAATAAACTATTAGTCTATTCCTTCTTGCAACTAAGAAAGAAGAAAACATATCACCATCTTCTATGGTCAATGTTTTATGACATTCATCTTTTGTTTTAGGATTCCTTTATTTAGAAATAACAGAAAATCAGCTCCAGTTAGCTAAAGAAAAGAAAGACAAAAGAAAGAGGTGGTTTATTGGCTTATGGACCAAAAAAAGCCGAGGTAAATTTGTTTTAGGCACTGCTAAAACCCAAGGGTTCATATGTGCACCAAGTCCCAGTACCTCTTTCTCATTCTTGTTTTTTCTCTCTCCTTTTTTTCCTCTCTCTCTCCTCTATTTTTATCTTGTTCTATCTCTTAACTTTGATTTCTTTTCTCTTGCTTTTATTCTCAGACAGGATTTCTCTGACTTTAGGAAGGTAGCTACCAACAGCACTACAGTTCAATACTATCAGCAATGTGATAGAAAAAGTCCTCTTCCCAATGAGCTCAAACAAAAGTCCATGGAAATACAGTCAGTTTTCTTTATTTGCATTAACTATGTTCTAGACAGTTGCCACAAGCACTGAATTAATAAATTCTAAACTGTGGCTCTTAAGTGAAATACAGGGACACGGGTTCTGTTCCTGTGAACCTCTGGTCACAGCATTCTGATAAACCAATAAGTATTTAACCTTGTTTTACATGGGTTTCTATTTAATATGTATGTTGATTCATAAACATTAAACTCATAGCCAATAGCACTGAACCTCATGCTCAAATGAAGATTATCTAACACATGTATTTTTACATAAAGTACACCACACAGCCTTCTTGTTGTTAGGAACACTAGACAGCATTTCAGCTACTGCTTGGGGCCATTTTAAACAGTAAAGTCACCAACAAAGTCACAAAAATGTGAAAAAAAAAAATTGGCACTAAATAGACCTTGGGAAGGAAACTTGTTTATAGTAGGAGAGCTGAAACAAATTCAGAGCTTCATCATGTTCGACCTTAGCTGGGAATGTATACATTGGATGACAAGCATTTTGCTGTTTTGTGCATGTCTGTGAATGACTGGGGAAACATTGGGAGTGTTTATTTGGGTATTACAAACACATTTTAGCAAGTAGGGGAATTCGAAATATGGAGTCCATGATAAAGTGGATGGACCCTAAATCTTACTGGCTGTGTGTGACTAAGCCTGAGTTACTTCTGGACAAAAAGAGAATAATATCCATTCCTTCTGAGTCACATGGACAGTTAAGTCAATTCAGCATAGTCACCTAAGGAAAAATAGATGTGATGAGATCAGATGGTAGGCAGGAAATAGATCTACTAAATATCCATCAAACACCCTCTCAGGCTTCTCAAGCAAGAGAGATCATTTCTTAAGACTTTGACCTTTTTAAAATTCTCTCCTCTTAGCTTTTAGCTTTCTACATATATAATTGAAAGGTGTACCCTAAGTAGTATTTATTATTTTTTAATTTTTTAAAAAGATTTTATTTATTAATTTTACAGAGAGAGTGAGAGACAGAGACAGAGCATGAACAGGGGGGAGAAGGCAGAGGGAGAGGGAGAAGCAGACTTTCTGTTGAGCAGGGAACCCGATGTGGGGCTCGATCCCAGGATCCTGAAGGCAGACGCTTAACTGACTGAGCCACCCAGGTGCCCCAATAGTATTTATTAATTATAAAAACATCAAACTATCGTATATAATAGTATACATTCTATCAAAAAAAATTTTTTAAAGATTTTATTTACTTATTTGACAGAGAGAAATACAGTGAGAGAGGGAACCCAAGCAGGGGGAGTGAGAGAGGGAGAAGCAGGCTTCCTGCCGAGCAGGGAGCCCAATGTGGGGCTCTATCCCAGGACCCCGGGACCACGACCTGAGCCAAAGGCAGATGCTTAATGACTGAGCCACCCAGGCGCCTCTCAAAAAAATTTTTTTGAGGAAGAGCGGGGGTGGGAGAGACAGAGGGAGAGGGAGAGAGAGAGAATCTTAAGCAGGCTCCATGCTCAGCACAGAGCCTGATGAAGGGCTCTATCTCAAGACCCTGAGATGATGACCTGAACTGAAATCAAGAGTTGGATGCTTAACCAGCCAAGCCCCCAGGTGCCCCTATACTCTATCAATTTTATCCACAATTTCCCCTAAAGGATCAAATTTAATTTGGGATAACTCTGTTCTTATTTCTTTTATTGGAGGTTAATAACTAGTGAAGTCCCTGTTACCTGAAAAAAAAAAAAAAAACTGATTGCTTTGTACTTATGTCAGGCCAAATTCATCTTTGTTATTTCAAAGATAGGGTAATAATGCTATTTTGCCTTATTATGTATCAAGTCATGGATTTGTTGCTTTCATAGATGGTGTCTTCATCATCAGAAATACTTCTGAGATGAGCAATCTGAGGCTCAGTTTGGTAAAGTATTTTCCCTCATTTATATAAAGATTCAGTGAGCACTTATCGAGTATCTTCTTGATGTTAGGCCTGTGCTTGGTGTTGGAGATGGAGTGCTCTCAAAGACAAAGAGGTTAACAGAGGATTAATTAATGCATCCATTCAGGAAATAATTAATTCTTAAAGGAGGCTTCATGCTAACATTGGACTAGCTTGGGGGGGGAATAAAAAGTCTCTGTGTTTTAAGGAGTGTACAGTCAAGCAAGAAATACTTCAGCATAGTATGCAAAGTCCTATTTCAGAGGTGAGCACAGTTTACATCAGTAGCACAATATGGAAGCAGAGATGAGGATGGGCAAAAAATGACATTTTAGTAACATCTTAAATGATGAGCAAATGTGTCTGAGGTGATCAAAAGATTTGGAACTCAATATAGCAGCTTACCAATATTTGGTTGACTCTAGTCCTTTGGGTTTATATAAGATGGTATTTCCCTTCTCTGTTGACCTTAAGCCCTGTGAAATCTGAGTGGGAGTGGTACTTCAAGGTAAAAGCATTCAGAGCCAACATGCTGGAGGAACATCAGATGCTCCCATGCATTGGGATCATGGCTTCTCATGGTAATGCAGGACTTCTCAAATATTATTCATCAGAATAATAATTGACTGAAACATTGGGAATTATTCTTTTGGGCAAGTGGTTTTGGGACCAAATAAATACCAAAATCATTGTGTTAAAGAGGTTAAATGTGTAACTTCCTCAGTATGCTGGTAAGTCTTGTGAAGTAACAAGATGAAGCTCAAATATGTAGCATTCCTGATATTTGTTTTACCTACATCACTAAATCCAACATATATTTTCCAATCCTCACATTATTTGACCCATTTGAGGATATTTGACACTATTGCCCCCCTTTACATTCATCCAAGTGTGTATTAGCTATTCCAGTAACTATTTGTTGACCATGTGGCATGTGCTAGGCTTTGTGCTCATCACCGAAGACAAAGCATGAACACAAATAGGCATGATCCATTCTTTCATGGGGCTTGCATCTACTGGTGAAGGTGGAGTTTACATCAACAAAAGGATGCTTAATTAAAAAAAAAAGCATGTTTAATTTAGTTCAAGATCAGTAATCTTGAAGGAAATAATCTTATAACCAAGGAGACTGATCTATCTAGAAGGGTGATGAAAAGGAGTTACTGAGGTTAAGAACATGGGGGTGATAGGACAGAGGAAGAAACATTTCAAAGGACACAAAATGGATAGGAAAAGATCAGAGCAAGACTAAGAAAATGTTAATAAGAGTAGTGTGGCTCAAGCACAGAAGAAATAATTACTTGGCAGTAATCACAGGTCATGAAAACCTGAGGTAGGTTGTTAGGATTTGGTTCTAAGCAGTCTGGGAATCCACTGAAGGAGTTTGGGATGGAGAGGTGCTTGTGGAGAAGAGGTGCTCTTTCTGGAATTTATCACAGTTGCTTGTTGTACAATTATATGGGAATAGGGACTCCACCTGTAAATGTTCACCATTTTGTTCCTGGAATCCACTCTAGTGACTAGTCCATAGTATTCTACACATTTTTATTGAATGATTGACAGAATGAATTACGTAGTACTTTCTACCTTAAGTCATCTCCACAATTTGAAAAGAATTACCTTAAGTCATTTCCACAATTTGAAAAGAAATGGTCTGATTTGCAAATTTTCAAGTTCCACGATTTAAAAAGCAACATCCTAATTGAATGTTTTTCAAACTCTAATATGAATATGAATCATCCAAGGGTCTTGTTAAACTGCAGCAAGTCTAGGGTGGGGAATAAGTTTCTTCAATCCTAACAATTCTTGGTGAGGGTGATATTGGCAGTCCCTGGAATACACTTGAATAGCAATGTCCTGTGCATTGTATCCAAACTTGGATGTACAGAGCAGAATGAATTCTGCATATTACCTTCTCTATCAGTGGTTCTCATAATTGACTGCCCATAAAAATAATCTGGAAAGTTTAAAAAAAATACATCTCTCTAGACCCCATCACTAGAGATTTGGAATCAATTGATCTGGAATAAGGTGTGAGCATTGAAAGTCTGAAACAGTTGCCCTTGGAAGCCTAATAAACAGGCATGGCTGAGACTTAGTGTTTTATATGAAAGTCCACCTCTGGATTGCTTGGAGTTAAATCCAGCCACCTTGCCCTCTCCCCTCACTGCCAATCTCTCACCAGCCCCTACTTACTTTGCTCATTAGCCTAGCTCCTGCACAGATGGTGCTTGTGGGCATGCTGATGACTTCCATCACCATCAGACTGCTCATTGCCTGAGGGTGTAGCAAATAAATCGTCTGTGCAGGTGTAATAGAGAGAGGAGGAATGTCTTCTCCTGTGATATATTCTATCAAAATCAAAATCCCCTTGGCTGACTTGCAAGGAAGTATACTTTGTCATGTTAATATGAAAGAGAGCAAATGACACCTACATATGTTTACTTTTCTTTCTTCTCCCTTTTTTAAAAAGCCTTCCAGATGTTCAGAAGCTCAGCATTTAATATGCCATCTTTGACCTTTGAGTCTTCTGCCATCTGCCACAAAGGGTGTTTCAGCAAGCTAATTTGAAGAGGCATTGGATAACAGACTAACTCAATTGTGACACATTTTGATGACCCCAAGTCAAGGTAAAGATTTCAATACTAATAATTAATTAAATAAGAGTTCTCATGTATCTCCCCAAAATTTCCTGACAGCATAAGCCTCTTGCTACTGTGTGAGACAGGATTTCATTTCAACATAGTCTCTTAGGTTTTTGTTAAATTATACCTTTTCCCTATTACACTGGTGCCAAGGGTGGCTTACTTCTAGTTTGTAAGCATAACTTCATTTGGCCTTTGAAGAGTTAAGAAATTTCTGGAAAATGCAGTATCAGTAAGACTAATAACAAAATATCAATGATGAAAATTGAATATTAAGACATTAACATTCAAGTATAAGTTAGCTTAATCAATCAATAAAGTAATGCAAACAATTCATATTTTAGGGAAAAGGAAAAAAAAAAAACCTAAAAACTAGGAGTATTGTGTCTTCCTATGATCCACGCACTTGAGCCCAATTGCTTACAGCATCTAACATGTTTTAAAAAGTCTCACTGACAGCTCATCATTGACATTGTCTCATGTTATAACTTCTATTTTTTAATCTTTTGAATGAAGTGCCCCTCCTTTTAGGCTGGGACGATTTTAAATTTCCTATCCATTTTAAACTTCCTATCTTTTCCCCTGATTATTCATTCTGAGCAAACAAAGATCTCACCAGGTTTATGGTTTGCTCTTCAACCAGCACATGGATCTTCTCACTTCCACTTGGATGCTAATATAATTCATATCTCCTGCATTCAACTTGAGGACAAGTACAATTCCAAATTTTGTTTCTGGATATAAGAGGAATTTAACCAGTGCAAGGATAGCTGGTGGTTGGTGTGTACTAATGAATCTCTGGCCCATTGGATGCAAAAAGAATAATTTCTGAGATCATAGGGGAGTTTTGTGACTTGGAAAGTAGTTTTCTGGCAATTGAGTGGAGCAGATAGTAAAATTTTCAAGTCGGGGTAGGACTGGGGTCTTTCAGTCCTATCACTGAGATGTGTAAATGCCTTTTTCTTGAGTCTCAAGCTGTATTCTATTTCAGAACTTAGACTCTGAGCTGTGGACTGCTGGTTCCTCATTCATCCTCTGGCCTGTGGTCTCATTAGTAGGAATGTCTCCTAGAAACTAGAGTGTTGATTAATATTCTTAGATTCCAACTCAATTGCTATTTTGAGCATTTTTAGTGTGACTTTTGCAACTAACTGGTAAATTGGATTTTGAATGAAGTATTCTTGAGAGCTTATCTATTATGGTTATCAACATAGTACATGTCACTATTCATTGATCTCCTAATACTCATAAAGACAGGAGGACACTAACGAAATTCTTCTATAGTCAAAATAACTAGTTACCTTACCACAGAAAGTCTGAAGGAATTCTTCCTTGAGAAGGACATTTCTTCCTTCTTATAAGCTCTTCCTGAAGACATTCTTCCTCCTGAAATGGCTTCTAATCCTCTGAATTATTTTGTAGTGTCTTTTTATCAAGTTGGAGTTAGCTTATTTGTTCTAACATATCATTATACATATAGTTTGAATTAGAATCAGACTTTGAATCTGGATTTGAATCCTATTTAATGTGTGTAACTTTGGGCAAGTTTTTTCATTAACTGTACTTCTGTAAAATGGAAATAAGAATACACGTTAACATTGAGTGCCTGGGAGGCTCAGTTGGTTGAGCATCCAACTCTTGGTTTTGGCTCAGGTCATGATTTCAGGGTCATGAGATTGATGGAACCCTACATGTGGCTTCATGCTCAGCAGGGTTCTGCTTGAGATTCTCTCTCTCCCTCTGCCCATCCCCCACAACTCGCACATGCCCACACTCTATGTCTAAAATAAATAGAAGTTTAAACAAAAAAAAGGATACACTTTAACTAATAATGTCATCTTAATTTTTAGATAGTATGAGGTATAGTAGATACATTACCTTGTACATAGTGAGTCCTAATAATCATCAGCTATGATTATGATTATCATCATTACCATATTGTCTGTGGCTGTATTAGTATTTTAACAGGTTAGCATTATTTTGAGACATATAAATGAAGATTGTAGCAACTTGAAATATTAAGCAAGTAGGTTTATTTATATGAAGGGAGATTTCTTCATATGTACAGGTAGTAAATGTTTAAAATGCATTTATCAAAAATGAAAGAAACCGGGGTGCCTGGGTGGCTCAGTCGTTAAGTGTCTGCCTTCAGCTCAGGTCATGATCCCACGGTCCTTGGATCGAGCCCCGCATCGGGCTCCCTGCTCAGCGGGAAGCCTGCTTCTCCCTCTCCCATTCCCCCTGCTTGTGTTCCTGCTCTCACTGTCTCTCTATCAAATAAATAAAATCTTAAAAAAAAAAAAAGAAGAAACTGATCTATAAATTGATTGATGAGTGAATACATACATATAAACTACAAAAATGTTTACATGCTTATCATTGCATGCCAAAATTACATTGAGTTTCTTATTCTACATATCAGGATCTTCCAACCTTTTCTCAGCTGTGCTTTTGGATTCAGATAAACGTGATATATGTTGAGAAAGCAAGAGCACCATTGTTAGAAAACTCATTGTATTAAAAAGAAAGTTATCTCAATTTTATAACACTCATATCAGAACGCCTCCACCAGAGAGAGGCATGGACACATTTTTCAAACATCAGGCCTCTAGATGGAAACTCTGCAAAGTAATGGCCCTCTTTTAATTCTGTTCTTCATTCCCCTGATAGGTAAGAATCTCTAGCCCTCTGACACTTGCCTGATTCCCTTCAAAGGTCTTTCAAATTCTCCAGCTATCATGCATCAATAGGTACCCCACATTAAGAGTTCCAAATCATGGAGATGGATAATCATATTCTTTTAGGAAATACCAGCCTGGGGATTCATAATACCTAAATTTATCTGACTCAGGCTCCCCATAAGTCACAAAATTTGAGCCTTCTTCTATGTTTTGAGTGCCTACAGAGGCAGTTCTTATGCTCTTAGAGCCCTCATAATTATTGAGTTGATTCATACCTTTCTCTTCTATTCCAGTTCTCTTCTTTAAGAGAGGTCATTGTCATGGACAAGACAGCCCCTGACAAAGGCACCATCACTCCTACCAGAGCTGCTAATACCCAACATCAAAAATTTTGTGCCCCTGTGCGTGTGCCACTGTGAGTAAAGTCTTGCATCTCCAAGGTGTGGCCATGGATGTTGAAACAACATTCTCTTATTATAAACCTCTGTAAACATTTGACTTGGAGGTTAATCTCAACACCAGTAATTCTGCAGCTAAGAAAACATCCAATTCTGACCCACAATTTTTAGAACTTGTATAATTCTTGGCTTTCTCTGACTTAAGCATAAATTATTTCTGGGCAGCTTCCTAATCCCTCTTCTAAATAGTTTCTTAACTGCCCCCTTCTCTACCACCAATCCCAGCCAACTGGCATACCAGACATTTCTGATTATCAGGGGACATCTAGCTGACATTCATTATAGATGTTCCTAAAATTAAGCCCTGGTCACATAAATTAGAAGTATCCAAAAGCCCAGCTATCAGTACAATCTTAAACTCCATCAGTGTAATTTGAGTTATAAAATGCACAGACATGAGTGGTGTAGTTATTTATTCATTCTGGTGTGGTGTACCAGAAAGAACATTGAAGTGAAAATCAAGAAATGGATTAGGGCTTGTTGGTCCCTGAATTAGCTCTATAAGCCTGGGCAAGTCTCAAAATTCTTAGCTCATTTGAAAAATTAGGGGGTTGAACTCAAAATCTCTAAGGTTTCTTCCAGGTTCCTTTCAGATCCAAATGAAAACACTTCAAGGAAACTTATTTTGAGGATCAACAGAGAGAACGTGCCTGACAACAGAATTTGGGTTCTTTCATTTAATACTGGAGCATCAGTTTGCATGATCTGTGCTAGCATAACCAGAGGGGGAAGCTCATCAGCCAGATGTTGTATGACACACTTTCGAATTTTTGTTTCAAAGCTTGTAGGAGGAAACAGGCTTTAACATTGCTTTCAGGTTATATTTATATCTATACAAGAGAAAATAGGTCTTCAAAAGAATACTAAAGTCTGAGGACTGTCACAATGCAATTTAGGAAAAGATGGCAAGCAAAACAGTTTAAGAATACAATATAAAGGAGAGAGCCAAATTCAAAGAAAAAGACATTTATAAGTTTAGCAAGAACATTTGGCCACTATTTATTCAATGAATATAAATCTTTTGAAAAAACTCCCACTGAGATTCAAATTACATAGAGAAAGAGAATATATGAGTTATTTAGGGCAGTGTTACTAAGGTAAATGCAAATGGCACTACAAAATGGCTGTGTTCATAATAGTGTTATGTAGGTTATATAATTTTTTTTTTTTTCCAGCATCTACTACTGGATTTGAAAGTAAAACTGCAATTACAATTTGAATTGAAGACTGAGAAGTTTTCCTACCTGGAAAAAAGATTAATCTCTCTTTAATTGACTCTTTGATCAGAACAAGGATTTATAAGAAAAAAATGCAATATGCCTTTGATAAGGAATTAGGAATGATGAATGAGGGAGTCATTAGCATTATGGGATTCCGGGAAAGCGTAAGTTTCAAGATGAAGTAACCTTTATTGAAGCAAGATAATTGAAGAAGTGAACCTGTTGGTTAGATTTGAATTTATTTGCAAAGTACTTCTTAAACTTCACAGTAACAAAATCCCAGTTCTCACATTGTTACAATAGCAATTTAGAACAAGTTCTTCTCCCCTTTATTAGGTACTTGACAAAAGCTCAGGGTAGCCTGTAAAGCTCCATAAAAGCAGGGAGAATGTTTATATTTTCCATAAAGGTCTCAGCTCACTATGAATGCTAAGTGGATGCTAAATCCTCATCATGAAAATGTCTCTCTAATGAGTACTAAAGAATTCCCAGAGTAAGATAATGTCTTTGTAACCAGTGTCAAAAATCAACCTTTCCTGTTTTTGCATCAAAATGGTTCTCAGAAGCTCTCTGCCCATAATCTTTTATCATCCACAGACCAGGTACTGGGTAAATGTTGATTAAATTAATTTGAGAGTTTTGTTCAAATAAGATGGTCCAGCAAAGAGAGGTCTTAGTAGAACCCAGATTTCCAGCTCTACTACCTTAATGAAAAGTTGTGGGGTTTTTTGTTTGTTTGTTTGTTTTTTAAGCTATGACACAACAATAGTAAAATCCCAGCTTCAGTTTCATGGGCAATCATTATAATCAATCCCTGCACACAGTCCCAACTTTTTCCCCTTTTGTTTTTTTTATTCTACTCAATTTACAATGCTAGCCCTGGTTAAATTCTACCTTGCATCTTCACCCACACAGCTAAACATGGTTGGAGACTAGAGGCTATGCTGGCTGGTCTCATTTTAAATTCATGATTACTAACGTCAAGTGGGCCCCTAATGCTACCCAGTGGTCAGAACACATTTTCCTAATCTAATTAGTTTCTCTCCCTCCAAGAAAACTATGTCACACTTTCTCTTGTCTCCTCAATCATCCCACATATTGGCTCCCAATCTTACTTTCTGCTAATGACCTTGTGTCCTGTTTCACTTAAAAAATAGAAACAGTCTCACCATTACATCTACTCACATAATGGTATCAGTTCAACATATTCTGCCATCTCTCCTAACACTGTTGGTAAAATTTCCCCTCAAGGACATTGCTCTAGCAATTCCCCCCTCAATCCTCCAACATTTTTTCTCTCTTTCTACTGGATCATTCCTAACAGCATACAGACATGCTGTTACATGTCCCATATTAAAAAATAAAAACAAAACAAAACAAAAATCTTTCTACTTCTCTCTTTTAAAGAAATTATTTATTTACTTGAAAGGCAGAGAGAGAGTACAAGCAGTGCAGGGAGGAGCAGAGGGAGAGGGAGAAACAGACTCCTCGCCTGACATGGGGCTCGAACCCAGGACCCTGGGATGATCTGAGACTAAAGCAGATGCCTAACTGACTGAGCCACCCAGGTGCTCCTCTACTTCTCTTAACCCTACTCATCCAACCACATTCCCTCTTTCTCTTTGCCCTATAATAGCAAACCTCCTTGAAAGAACTGTTTATGCTTGCATCTCTAACTCCTCTTCTCCATTTTCCTTTGAACCCAGTCTAAAGAGGTTTTTGCCTCTACCACTCCACTGAAGCTACTTTGTGAAGATCACCATGACTTCCATATGTTAAGTCCAATGATCAATTTACTCCTCCTCTGACTTGACCTGTCAACATCATTTGAGAGTCACCCCTCCTTCATCTTTATTCTTTTTCTTCCTTGTCCTGACTCTCCTAACAACACTTCTATCTCATTGGCCTATCTTCCTCAACCTTCTTTTCTGGTTTGTTGTTTTCTCTCCAATCACCTAAAGTAGGAGTTTCCCAGGGCATAATTCTTTGGCTTCTTCTCTTATTTATTTATGGTTCTTTCTCGGGGTGCCTGAGTGGCTCAGTTGGTTAAGCGTCCGACTCCTGATTTCTGCTCAGGTCATGATCTCAGGGTCATGGGATCAAGCCCCAGCTCTATCTCTGTGCTCAGCGTGGTCTGCTTGTCCCTTGTCCCTTTTCCTCTGATCCCCCTGCCCTGCTCGTGCTCTCTCTCTCTCTAAAGTAAATAAATAAAATCTTAAAGAAAAAAGTCTTCTCTGTATTGTTCCAATTTTAGTATATGTGCTGCCAAAGTGAGCACTCAAATGTCTGTCTCTGGCACTGCATTCTCACCTAACTCCAGACTCAAACAGAGAACTGCACACTTGATATTTCTACATACAAGTCTAATTGGCATCTCAAAATTAACATCCCCCACACCAAAGTCTTAATTTCTACCACTTCTGTTAGCTGCCAGACCTGCAGTTTCTTGAACAAAAATTTTGGAATCATTCTTTACTCCTCTATTTATCTTACACTCCACAGTTAATCCATTAACAAAATGTATTACCTCTACCTTAAAAACATATCCAGGAGCTGACTCCTTTTTACTTTCATATTTAACTCCCCTGGTCCACGTTCTCTACTCTCATGTAAGGATTATTTTACCAGACTCCTAACTAGTCCATCTAGTTTTACTTCTGTGCCATTTATTTTTAATACAACAAGAAGAGTGATCCTCTTAAAAGTTAAGTCAGATCATGACTCCAATAATAAACCTGCAATAAATACTGTTATGACTATCTATTACTGCATAACAAACTAATTAAAATATAATGGTTTTAAATAACATTTTTTAAATTATCTCCTGTGAATCTGTGTGTTGACTGGTCTCAGCCAAGTGGCTCTGCCTGGGACCTTTTATGCAGGTGCTGACTGATAACAGATAGTGATCGGGGCTGAAGTCATCTAAAGGCTTGACTGGGCTGGATGTCCACATGGCTGGCAGTAGATTCTGGCAGTTGACTGGGAGCTCAGCTAGCTGTCGATCATGTTGCCTATCATGGTCTATCCATTTGGGTTGGGCTTCTCAGAGTATGATGTCTTCCAAGAATGAGTATTCCAAATAACAGGAAGTAGAGGATTCCAGTCTGTAAAGACCTGGGCCCAGAGACTGGCATAGACCCACTTCTGTTGTGTCCTATTAGTCAAAGCAGTTACAAACCCCACCCAGATTCAGAGGAAGGGACATGCACCCTACCTCTCCATGGAAGGCACAGCAAAGATTTTTATGACCATTCTTAATCTACCACAGCTTCCATTTCATTTACAGTATAAAGGTATATTCTTATAGTGGTCTTCAAATAACTAACTACATAATAAAAACTCTAGTTACTCCTCTGATCTCATCCTCTGCTAACTTCCCCTTGTTCCACTATGCTTTAACTACATTGACCTCCCAGCTATTCCTCAAAGTTTTAATGTTTATAATTTTCTCTTTTCATATCTCTCAGGTATTTATATATCCATATCCATGGCTTGGTCCTTTTTTACGTATCTGTTCATATGTGACCTTCTCAGTGAGGCCTTCCCTGACAACTCTCTCTCTATATACATATTTTTGGTTTGTTGTCTGTCTTCCATCACTAGAAAGCAAGATCCAAAGGATAGAGATTTTTTACTGTTTTATTTACTGCTGCATCTGTTATGTCTAGAATAGTTCTTGGAACATTGAGGAAGCGCAATAATTTTTTTGAATGAGAGAACATATGCCATATTAATTTAGTAGTTTTATTCCATTCAATTGCAGTAATTTAAGATTTAAGATTTTGCCTACTTGAGTTACTTTGACTTCATTAAAAAACTGTTCATGGAAGGGATGCTCATTCCCCAACTACTTGATCACACTCAGTGAACAACTCATAGTATATTTGGCATTAGGAGATTGACTTGTTCTGAACACATAAAGGTTGAACTATTGACAATGATAAAATGAGAACTCATTAAAAAACAAACATGGTGTTAGGAGATAATAAATTCACTCTCCAACACCACCTTAGAATTTGAAAAATCCAAATAATTAAAATTATTGGGTGTGGTATTTTAAGGTATACAACCCTATTTCCCAGGATTTTTATGTACGTAGACTTAAATCAGGTAAATTCAGCCTAAATGTTATAAGCTCAGAAGCCATCCACTGAAGACTTTGTTTCTCCTGACCTTCAGTCAATCCAGACTTTCTCTCTCCATCCAACAATATTACCTCTAGCAAACAAATCAGGGCCTCAATAGGTGAGCACTCACTTTAAACCTTCACTTATAAGGCCTTCCTAAGATTTCTCACAAGCTCAGCTTGATTTAAAACTACAAGATATAAAAAAACAAAAACTGCAAGATATATAAAGAAATTGTTGAATTGCCAAAACTGTCCTTTTCACCATGGACAAGAGTCATTATTAAAAATGGTAAATTCCACAGTTAATTCAAATTCTATGGTGGCTGATGTTAATTATTTTTCAGAGCAATGCTGTCAATACACCATTGCTTAGAGCATGTTCATTAGTTAACTTACCAATAGTGCAGCCAGAAATATGGGACACAAAATGAAGTTGTCCAAAGCCACTTTTGCCTGAACAAAATTTGACCCTCGATGAGATTTCAGGACTACATGTCAAAGGGATTAAAGAGGAAGTTTCTGGTAAAAACATGTTATTGAAGGGGCACCTGGGTGGCTCAGAGACTGCCTTCGGCTCAGGTCATGATCCCAGGGTCCTGGGATTGAGCCCCGCATCGGGCTCCCTGCTCGGCGGGAAGTCTGCTTCTCCCTCTCCCACTCCCCCTGCTTGTGTTCCTGCTATCGCTGTCTCGCTCTGTCAAATAAATAAATAAAATCTTTAAAAAGAAAAAAAATATGTTATTGAAGACAGAGTCACTGGGCTCTTAGCAACAGGGAGAGCTGAACCCAAGAAATGCATCCTACATTTTATCTGTAGATCAGCATAGAACAGCAGTCTCTGCTCCATCTATGAAAGGTTACACCAATGCAGAGACAGAGTGCAAGTTCGGTAGGGAAAAGGGTGACCCTGCAAAGAATGTCATTCAAAACTGGTTTGAAGGACACCCAGAAACCATCTAGTGAGTCAATTCTCCTGGTATCAGGAGATGATTATTCACCTGGCAGCAAATTCCAGGAACCATTTCAAATTCAGTAGGTCAATATGCTTCAGGATCCTGCATTGATTACAATAATTACAATTTTGTTAACCTTTATCGAGGACTCACTCTGTGCCAGAGCAATCACTGAATACGGGTGTTATGTCATTGATCCTAAAACAATACCAAGCCCTTTAATTTTTCCTTCTAATACATATTAATCTACCCATATAGGTCCATCCTCATGACAAGCACCAGCCAGCTTTGTTTTTCACCTAAGTATCCAGGTGGATCTCCCTGCTTCCGTTCTTAATAGCTTAACCACTTCTCTATACAGGACACAGATTGATCTTTTTACATGGTCATGATCTATCACATGTGAACTGGCCCCTGCCTACCAGGTTAGCTTAATTTCATACCATTTCCCCCCACAGTTTCTTTATATTCTATTTGCATCAGTCTTTTGGTAGTTCCTTGAATGTAGCTTTCCTCTTCCTGACTTAAAGACACTTTCCTATATAGTTGGCATATTTTTCTACTTATTCTCACCCATGTTACCTGGCACACTCTTATTTTTTCATTTCCCCAAGTCTCAGTCTTCCTGTTCAACACTTCCTTAAGTTATCTCTCTCTTTCATAGCACTTACTGTAACTGAGTGTAAAGAGTCCATTTTGCAGCTGTTTTGTACCCATCCCCAATGCACTAAAATATGTTCCATGAGGGCAGGGGCCACATCTCTTTGTGAATTTCTTATATCCCTAGTAAATGAAGGGCCACATGGCTGGGACATGATTAGCACTACATATAAGGTGTTTTTGTTTTTGTTTTCTCTTTAGAGAGAGAGGGAGAGAAAGGGGGGAGGAACAGAAGGAGAGGGAGAGAGAGAATCTTAAGCAGACTCCATACCCAGCACGGGCTCAATCCAACAACCCTGATATCATGACCTGAGCCAAAATCAAGAGCCAGGGGCTTAACCTACTGAGCCACCCATGTGCTCCTAAATGTAAGTTTTTGAAAGAAATAATGGACTTTTATGCCTACAATATAAGGAGGAATCAACATTTTGAATGAGAAGCCTCACTTTCACAAAGAAGATATAACATACAAAAAATGGACACAAGAAAATATTTGGGAGGCACATCTCGCTAATATTATGGTCAATATGAGGTCATAGCAATGCCCTCAAAAGAAGGTGACCATGGAAACTCAGAGTCATTCCACATGTATATGCAAGCTATTGATGCTGTCATCAATTCTTTTTAAAGGGATAACTCTTTCTTCTTCTCTAATTAAAGAAAATATATATTGACATATGAGACAAAGATTAATGATTGTCCACGTTGACTTGAATTTTCTGAGGCTTTTGGCTGTGTCACTTACTCACTTTTGTTTAATATGTTTTTCTTCCTTAGCTGAATGTGCTACTCTCTTCTGTTGTTCTTGGACTTGCTTCCCTGACATGTCGTTCTCATTTTCTTCTCTAATGCAGTGGGGTTTCCATGTTCTATCCATAGTCTTCTTTCTTTTTGTATTTTCTACTCATCCAATCAGATATTCTGCATTGACTGGGCTTTAATCATTAAAAAGTTAGAACTAAAAAAAAATCATATTTTCTTCTTCAAGTCAGCACCTCAGATCCTACTCAAAGTACTTGTAAATGCTCATTGGGTTAGCCACTTGGAATAAAATGGAGATCTGTGTTCTCACTGAGTTACAAAAAAGCAAAAGAAAGACAGCAAGCCAATAAATACAAATATATTAATAAAAATTAAGTAGATTATTATTACAAAGAGAAATGCATAATATGTTATGAGAAAGGAAGACCCAGGAGACCTAAGTTTAACTGGGGTCAAGGATAACCTTTCTGATAATGAGTATTTTCAGCTGATTCCTGAGGGCAGGTATTCTTTAGGTATGCCAAAAACATGGAGAAGAGAGATCTGGCCCAAGGACAAGAAAGGGGATATTGTCTGAGGATGAATAGGAATCGTTGGGCTAGGAAGACAAACCCTCAAAGAACTTTGGTTACCCAAATCTCCAGTCATCACTTAATTAAACTGGGGCATCTGAGATGGAAGTAAGGGAGACAGGATACCTTATGACTAAGAGAGAGGTATGATCCTCTAAGAGTTGTGAGATTTCCAGGGTCCTAAAGGAAATGTGGGGCTCTGAATATGGACAGATCTAATGCCCTGGAGGTGGCAGGAACTTTGATAGCGATAATAGGTGGGTTCCTGGGTGGGCCAGGTACTAATTGCTACAGCTTTGGAAGATCTGGTGAAGTTTTCTGTAGTATAGCTTGACATTGAAAGGTTGAGACTACTGAAATAATTGTTCAGATATTTTCTGGGAAAGAATTCACTATTATAGTGATTAACAAACCACACTGTGAGCCATATCCAGCCCATTGTCTGTTTTTTCACATATAGTCTTAGTGAAAACAACCACACTCATCTGAATTATCTAAAGCTGCCTTCATGCTATAATAGAAGAGTAGAATGCTGTAGGGCCCACAAAGCTTAAAATACCATCTAGGTCTTTTCAGTAGTTTCTAAGCACTGCTCTCATCCATACTTTCTGTATCTTCTGTCTGGATTGTCCTTTATGCCATTTTTTTGACCTATGGAACTCCTAATCATCCTTTAAGACACAGCCCAAGTGTCACCTTGGCTGAGACCTTTATCCCTACACCACAGAGTTGATGGCTTCAGTTATTTCTTGCAATGCACTTATCACACAGTATTACAATTATTATGTATTTCTGCCTCCTGAAGTAATAGGCTTTGAGTATTTTGAGGCCAGACTCTGTGTCTCATTCCCTTCTACATATCTTACAGTGTATCTAGTAAATAACCAGGCACAATAAATATTTGGCTGGGTAAGGTAAAGAATCAATGTTAAATAGTTCAGAGGTCCTTCACTTGAAAGATGTATTTCTCCTGCTTTGATATGTCAGAGTTGAATTGTAAATTAACATTATACTGCACCCATGGGTCTTTTGCAAAATGTTTTATAGTAGTTTGTTTCAGAAAGTTTGAGAGTCAACTGACTCTATTAACACAAATGACCAGGGAGATTTTCAAACAAAAGATTTGTTTTTGTTATTCTGTGAACTAAGTCATTTGGATACTCTTGCATTTCCATAAAATACTAATATATTCACTAATGTAATCCAACAGTCCTCCTCTAGACTTGCCATTAAAGTCCACTCCCATCTCAGCCACCATATATCAGAAACTTACTGGCCCTGAAGGTCATCAGAATTTAGCTCCAACAGAATACAGAGAAAGCAGATGTCCCTTTGTAGAGAATTACACAAATCAATTTGTCTGAACAACAAATTAACAGAAAGCATTATGATAACTCACAAATAGTGCTCAGTTGGAAGGTGGCTTTTAAGATAACTATTTTTAGAAAAGGATTTTAACCATAAATGTTCATTAAATTTCCTATTGATTTCAAATAGCAAATTAGTTGGAACTGATATTCATTGATCAATGTGTGCCAACATCATCAAAATATACTTACCATATTTCCATATTTGGCTTAACATAATTTTTCTGCTTAGCATCAATGAGACACTAGGGATTTCTCATAATAATTGTAGAAAAGTAGTAAAAGAGATGGTCCCCTCAGATTTTCCAAAGAAAGGCTAAGTCTGTCTCCCTAGATGACAATAGAAACTCTCTCAACAGTGACCTTAAAGTGTTAGTTGAGAGACAACAAAATGATCAGAAGTTCCTTTGAGGCAGTAAATTCTGAATAATGAAGCCAGTTATGTTTTCCTTGAAATGTTTATCATTAAGTATTTGTGACATAAAAAAGTAAAAATATAGGGCAAAAGAGATAAGAAGCAAAATAGCCTGGGGGATGCTTTTTTTTTTTTTTTTTGCAAAAGTTCATGTAGCATGCATGTAATTCACACATCTTTAAAAGGTGTGGTATTGTTTATGTACCCATTTCTCCTCACTCCAGAGACAACTGGTTGGAAGGAGAGTCTTGGCCTCAATGCTGGTTCTTTTCCTTTTTTCTATTTTTGTCTTCATATCACTAGACTTCCCTGTTAGCTAAGGGAGACTTTCAGATGCAGGTTTTGATGCCCAGAGATTGATCACAGCACATTAAGACCTTGTTATTTTCATCATAATTTCTTTTTTCGCACTGTAGCTATTCTTGCTGTTTCTTCTGCCCTCTGTGCCTCTAAACTAAACTTCTTTACTGTGCTGCCCTCTGAAACTCCTCAGGATAACAGTTCTTCCTTGATTACCAACCTTAAAAAGAGGTTTTAGACATAAAGGACTCCACTCTTGGTGGAATAGTTTCAATGACCCCACTGATAATGTATCTCTGTACTACTGCTGACCACTCTGACTGCTTGGTTTGCACCACCAAGTCTAACATTGTTGTGGTCTATCTTCCCTTCAACTACCACATCTATCCTTTTTGACTTTTAATATACAACATATTTTCTATATGCTCTGATGGCATGATCGTTCTATGAGGTCGAGGTAATTAGCTCCATTTATCCACTGCAGAAACAACAGCTTAGGGAAATTAAGTGACATGTCTAAGGTCATCAGCCAATAATTAGTTGCCAAACTTAGCATCCAAACTCAGGTATAATTTGAAAACATCAATGAGCTACAACATCAGAAACAAGTTTCATATGAAAACCAGGGTTTCCAGCTTTCTTTGAATTATCAGAAGTTCGTGGTACCTCATGAACTTGGGATAGCCAATTAACCAAACAGAGAGCACTTGTGGTATGCTTCTATGGTGGCCAGGTCTATGACAGGTAGTGTGAGGTTACAGAGAATTTCCATAACACACAGAAACTTCCTTTGGGAAGCCTGGGATCTTATTGAGAATAAACAGTGGTATAAGGAATATTTGATAATCTTATATAATAGTGTAATCAGTTGCTAGAATACTTGGAAGAAAAAAAAAAAAAAAACAAGTGGCCATCAACAATGAGTGGAAGAGGAAATGAATACTGGCCTGAGTATCAGTGAAAGCCACAAGAATGAGGTAACTGAAGGGAGATGTGTTAGTCTGGGTATTAGTGGGGGTTAGTCTGGCAGATTTGTCTGGGTTCCCTTGGAAGCAGGCACTGAAATGAAGAGTTGACTTCAGCAGGCTTATATGAAAGTGGGAAAGTGAAACAGGGAAAGGAAGAGAGTCAGGTAAAGTAAAAAAAAAAAAGTGATAGACCAACTTGTATATGGCAGAATAAGAAGTTCCTACTGTGGACATCTGGGGCTTAATCCTAATGGGTATTGTGGCAGACCCTATACAGCATACTTCACAGTTACCCTGACTGAAGGATAAGGAATTTGAGATATTTATTCACAAAATCCTCATCTGCTATTAGCTATGGGTTACCCCCCAAGAAGTATTAACTGTTTCGTACTGCTGGTTGCCTGAACACAGTTGGAATTGCTTCCTGAGCCAAAAAAAAAAAAAAAAGTTCTTGGGTAGAGAGTTCCAGATGTTAAAAGTATTATCCTCTAGGATGTGGAGAGGAGTGCTGTGAGGATGTGGGTGGGTCACAGATGGAGTCAGCAGTAAGAGGGCCAAAAGGCAAAGATTTTGGAAAAGAGAAGAGGAAAAGAAAAGAACTCTCATATGATAGATGCATAAGTATGCACGTGGAGGTGAAGGTGTTCAAAATAACCACTCTTCTTTAATATCATTTTATAATATATAAATCACTTTCACATATGAAATATTAAATAGAGTAGTTTATATAGGACTATGGGAAAACTAATGAGGCTAAATCTCAAGAGGTGCATAGAAGGGTGATGAGAAGTGAAAGGAAATAGATCTGTGTTCTAGATGCCCTAAAAGACAGGTCAAGACATTGGTCTTTCTCACAACAGAGAAAAAGGGAGGTACTGGTGGATTTGAATATGTAAGGGCTGTGATAAACTTTGCATTTTAGAATGGTGTCTGACAACTGGACAACCATTCATTCATTTGTTGCAGAAGTATTTGCTGATCATCCTTAATATGCCAGATGCTGAGGAAGGATAAAAATAAATAAGACGCGAAAGATATATAACAGTAGGACTGTTTGGATAGGTGCAAAAAAAAAAAAAAGACAAGTATGATGCAAATAAGGGGGTATTGATTGGTGGCAGGAGAAACTGGTGTTCTGAATGTAACTAGTAAGTGTTTTTGCAGTGATTCCAGTGTGAGTCCTGTGGCTTTCTCAATGAAGAAAGTATTGGTAGGTATTATGCTAAGTGAAATAAGTCAATCAGAGAAACACAATTATTGTATGGTTTCACTTATATGTGGAACATAAGGAATAGTGCAGAGGACAATACGGGTAGGGGGAAACTGAATGGGAAGAAAACAGAGAGGGAGGCAAACCATATGAGACTCTTGACTCTGGGAAACAAACTGAGGGTTATGGAAAGGGAGTTGGGGGGGATGGGGTAACTGGGTGATGGGCATTAAAGAGGGCATGAGATATGATGAGCACTGAGTGATATATTCAACTAATGAATCATTGAACTTTATATCAAAAACTAATGATGTATTATACCTTGGCTAATTGGATTTAAATTAAAAAAAAAAAGTATCGGTAGGAAGGAGTGAAAAGGAGGGAAGGTGTGGCAGGCATTGCTAGTTGCTCATGCTAGCAGCCTTGCTAACAGAGTCCCTGGTTGTTTGGGATTGCACTGTGGCCAGTCCAAAGATGAAAGTGCAATCAAAATGATTCCAGTCCCCTTCCCCAATATGATATGTCCAGGCTCCCTTGAAGCTAGAGGTGGCTGTGTGAGCTAGTTATGACCAAGGAGATAATTGCAGAAATAGGGGAGAGTGTAGTTTCCTATGATAAAAGTAAAGATGTTTTGCTCCTACCTTCTCATTCTTGTATTGAAAATAGCTCCGAAACCTGATTCCTAGAGCTGCACTTGCAGCCATGTGCAGAGGCTTGGATGAAGAAAAAAAGGCAATATGATCATAATAACTAAGCAAAAGGGTGAGAAGAACCTGAAATCTTACTAACATGACTGGGTTACTAAATGAGCCCCGTAATTATAGGCCACTGTTTTGTTATGAGTTCAAGATTATTTAGGTTATTCTCCACACTGTTAGTCAATATTTTGTCACATGCAATCATAATTTTTCCTGTCATAATGAGTGAAACACTGTATAAGAACACTGCATAAAAAAATAACAATGGTGGGGTGCCTGAGTGCACAGTAGG
The DNA here is from genome assembly GCF_011800145.1 of Mirounga leonina. Taxonomy (NCBI): domain Eukaryota; kingdom Metazoa; phylum Chordata; class Mammalia; order Carnivora; family Phocidae; genus Mirounga; species Mirounga leonina. Next base: position 66,155,079 of record NW_023270323.1, on the reverse strand, counting down.
TTAAGCCTCTGACACTTGGTTTCCACTCAGGTCATGATCTCAGCATCGTGAGATTGAGCCACCACTCCCCCCACCCATGGCCCCACGCTCATCAGGAAGTCTGCTTAGGATTGTCTCTCTCCCTTTCCCTCTGCCCCCCCTTAAATAAATAAAACCTTAAAAATTATAAATAGAAGGGGGCTTAGTTTGGGACATGTGCTATGCATTATTTTCCTTGGGACATTTTAATATTTAGAAATCAAGAAAAAGAGAAGTAGCCAGTAAGTTAGGAGTGACATTCGCTCAAGAGAGAAGAGTGTTTCAGAGCTAATGAAAGAGCAATTCAGAATGGAAAGCTTTATCAACTATGTGTTATGTTGGTGTGAGAGATTGTTTTAAAAAAGGAATGAGAATTAACCACTGTATGTGGCAAGATGGCAGTAATTGGAAACTTTGTTGATTCTGTAGACTGGTGGCAATTAAGAAATCAAAAAGAGAATTGGATGTAAAAAAGGGAAGGAAGCCAGCACAGAAAAATGTTATTTGAAGTGTATGTAGAAAGTAAAACCTGAAGATATACCTAGAGAAGCAGCTGGTCTGGGGAAAATTTTAAAGATAGATAATATTATAGTACATGTACATACTGATGGGAGTAATATCAGAGAAGGTGATTTAATGAAGAAAGAGGGAGAAGGGATTATTGTAAAGATAACAAGGCCTGGAGTAAGTCAGAAGCATGAAATGACAGTTCTTTATACATACAATGATAGTTCTTCCATTTTAACAGAAAATAATGCGGAACAGATGAGTTCTTCTGAACGTGGGTTTGTAGAAGTGGTGAGAGCATAAAGAAGTGTCATTTTCTTGATGAAAAAAGAAGGAGTTCATCTTCTGAGCTGAGTGGATAGAGTGGAAGTGTTAAAAGTTTTAGGAGAGAGAAAAGATTTAAAATAGCATTGTATCAGTCAGGACAACCATGGGATGCTGAAGTAACAAATAACTCCTGAGTTTCAGTGACTTAACACACAACGTATTTTCCACTTATGCAAAATGACCAGCAGCACTTAGCAGAGAATCACCAGAAGATTAATCTTGATTCATTACTATAATAATACTGACATAATAAGAAGGGAATATGTTCACCAGTGTACTGACTGTAAAATTTTCTGCCTGTGCTAATTATTATGTGGGTTACAAAATAAGTGTGGCTATATAGTATAATATGCACATTTAACTTGTACAAATTCAAATATATGTTCTTGACTGGAAGTTAAGAGTGTTGATTGCATCATATAGCTATTTTACAATAGATATAATCAATGTGTTGTAGTAAACCTAAGACAAATAATTTTATGGCCATTTCCTGATCATTAATAGTGCTCATACTTTGTAGATAATCTTTTCAATGGAAAATTTGGATTGATTTTTCACTCTAACTATTGATTTTATAATCTATTCCTCAGGTAAGATGCAACTGAACTACTTATTATCTAAATGACGATCTTATTTGGTCAAAATATTTGACTCCACAAATCTTCAAAATAACTTTAGTGAGAAATGATTTTAAAGATTTATCTAGAATTCATCTTCACCAAATAGTCTATTTTGTTCACTTCTACATCCAAATGCTTACCACTGTGTTCCTCATACATACTGAATTCCATAAAGTAGAAGAACCTAAGTTGTGTGTCTAGTGAAGGGTAAATAAAATCTACATGGTAGAAGGTCACTTACCACAGCAAACCAAGGCCGACTTAGGGCATATTGTCAGTAGGGAGTATTTCAATTAATGGAAAGAGTAATCTGTTGGAGAAATATCAGCAAGAACCCTGAAAAGAAAGAAAACCTTAAATCAGAAAGAAACCCAAGCTCAACTTCAATATCTTAGGAATTGACTTCCAAATAGAGAAACAGAGCTAAGTATACATACCCTGTGACCCACTGAGATAAGAGGATGGGAAAACCATCTCACATTATCTGAAGCACATGATATGTAAATATCAGAGAGAAAAAGGAGTTATAAGGGGTGATCCATGTATACAACACACACACATATATTATGAAAACACTCTGGCAGGAAAATCAAGGAGGCATTGAGCACAGAGATTAATCTCTCACAAAAGCATTAGAAACTCAGTTGCCTGAACAAATTAAAACTGAATTGACCACAATGACATTTTATCTCAGCTAGCAAATAAGGCTCAGGTAGGAAGGAGTAACCAATGAATTATTTCCCTACTTAGATATCAATGCTTCTGTGAAATGAATTTGCAGAAATCAAAGCACTACATTTCCAAATATTATCTATTCATCTATTTCAAATAAAGGATTGTTTCCTTCACCTTCTCAGTGTGGGAAGAGATTCTGTGAAATAAATAGAGAGGGACGCCTGTATGGCTCAGTCAGTTAAGTGTTTGCCTTCAACTCTGGTCATGATCCCAAGGTGCTGGGATCGAGTTCCGCATTGTACTCCTTACTCAGGAGGGAGCCTGCTTCTCCCTCTGTCTGCTGCATCCCCTGCTTGTGCTCTCTCTCTCTCGGACAAATAAATAAATAAAATTTTTAAAACAAAACAAAAAGGGAAAATAAACAGGAGAAGGGTGGTACTTATAGAGGTAATGGCATTTGTAACAAAATAGAGCATGAGAAAACCCAGTGTGCAAACAGACTTTCAAGTAATTGATAAGAGAAGAACATAGTTGGATTAAATGAATGGTGAAAAATAATATTGGGAAGATAAGTAAAAATCTCCAAATTCACTCCAGTTGCTCAGAGAACCTCAGGTTATAAGGTCAAGATTAAAACCAAGTTGAAGTAATGAAAACTTCCCATTTAAATTTATCAGTAAAAGCATCAAACCTGCGCATAGACATTGGAAAAAAGACCCATTCAGCCAGAATACCTACACTGATTACTTCAATCAAGTGCTGCCTTCATTGCCTCAGCCATATGTTACTAACAACAGAAAAATACCTGAGGAAAGTCTACGCTCTTTTTTTTTTTTTTTGGAAAGTCTACGCTCTTTATATGATACTCTAATGTAGAGTCACAGTATTTATGATATTGTACTTCTTGTCCAATAAATGCAATAAGCCACTCAGCCACGTTAAGTTCACTGATGAGTCTCAGATCACACATCTATGTTCCTTCAAACCAGTCAAGCTCTGAATTTTCTTGCAACTTGAATCTTAATCTATTTAAGAGAGAAATGATGTGAGAATTTGAAAACAAAGTTTTAAATTCTGAAACTTGGTAGTTACTACTTTCAGATGCTCCTTTTTGAAACATCTGCTTGGGCTCTGCCTGTTTTCTCTGTTGCCACAACAATGCATTAGAATGATATAAAACCTTTTTTTCTTTTTAAAAGCAAGAGAAACAGGGGTGCCTGGGTATCTCAGTCACTAACGTCTGCCTTCGGCTCAGGTCATGAGCCCAGGGTCCTGGGATGGAGCCCCACATCAGGCTCCCTGCTCAGCCGGAAGCCTGCTTCTCCCTCTCCCACTCCCCCTGCTTGTGTCCCCTCTCTTTCTGTCTCTTTCTCTGTCAAATAAATAAATAAAATCTTTTTAAAAAAAGCAAGAGAAACTAAGAGAATAAATAAATTTAAATAATAAACATTTTAAAAGTAAAAAATGTGCTTAGCACAACCTAAAACTAGAAGGGAATGGCAGGCATCACCTCTACTTTTATAGGTAATTTTTCCACATCTTGAAGCCTTACCATGCAGTATGGCTTGGTCTGTCTTGCTGCTATAACAAAAATACCATTCGATTGGCTGGGTTTAACAGCAAGTATTTATTTCTCACAGTTCTGGAGTCTGGCAGGTTCAAGATCAAGGTGGCAACAATATTCAGTGTCTGCTGAAAGCTTGCTTCCTGGTTCATAGGAGACTGTCTTCTCTCTGTCCTCACATGGTGGAAGGCGTAAAGGAACTCTCTGAGCTCTGCCCTCATGATCTAACCAACTCACAAGGGCCCCAACTTGTAATACCATCAAATTGGAGGTTAGGATTTTGACATATGACTTTTGGTTTTAACACAAACATTTTGTTTATAGCACATTGGAAAACACTACTCTGAGCTACATAATACTGATAAAATATTAATTTCAAGTATAGTGTTTTAAAGCAAACTGTAAATAGTACATATAGCAGTTCTTGGGATGAAAGAGAAGTGGAGTGGATGTAGTTAGTTTATGGTGTTAGGTATAAAAAGTGCTCCTATTGTGGGTGAAAAGAAAGAAGCAAAAAGGGGGATGTCACTGGCCATCAACCAAAACTCAACCCTAAAAGTTTGGCATTTCCAAAAATCTGCTTTGCCATTTCCCAAAGCAATATAAGGTTTGGAAATGAGATGATTGTTCCTGGAGAGGAAATGGGTGTGGGTTTGTGGTTTCCAGACAAGCGGAAGGGAAAATCATTGTGTTTCATTGCCAGGGTCATGTTTTCTCAGGCTTGAGAATGTTGATAGTACTTAGGCAAACGCAAGAAGACAACCAGATCATTGGCCTTTCATTGTTCTTCACTCAGGTCAGCCCACAAGCAATTTGGTATGGAGAAAGGCAGAAGGAAAAGTAAAGGTGACCCATCTTTTAACCTCTCAAAGCCTGATTCAACATGCCATAAAAGTAGCTGCCAGAAATGAAGAGAAAGGAAGTCTATCAGAGTCTAAGAAAAGCAGGAAAGGAAGGGAGCCTTCAAAAAACCACCATAATATTCAATAATCCATTTGACATCTGGTGAGGAGATACATCTGCAGGAGGCAACAGGGATGAGTAACTGAACTTTGATTTTTACATTTTGACTGAATGTGTATGTTTAGCACCTAAGTTTTAAACACAGAACGATTTTAGGAAATGTGCTCTTCTCCAAACATTTGTTTCATGGAATACAGGAAACATCTGGAGTAAGATCAAGTAGGTTTAATGGCCACCCGGGCAACTGGTGGTTGTACTGTTTTGTTATGGACCTATAATGGGTGGTTAAAATTAATTTGAGGGTGTCCCTAAATGTATATGATTATGCCAGTGCTTCTCAGAATCAAGTCTGGAATAAGACAAAAGGTACCCAAAACACATGTCAGACAGGGGAACAGCATCTTAAGCTGAGGACCTACAATGAAAGACTAATCTATTTAAAGTTAAAGGGGGCTTTTTTTTTTCTTAACATATATTGCATTATTTGTTTCAGAGGTACAGATTTGTGATCCAACAGTCTTGCACAATTCATAGCGCTCACCATAGCACATACCTTCCCCAATGTCTATCACCCAGTCACCCCATCCCTCCCACCACCCCCCCACTCCAGCAACCCTGTTTGTTTCCTGAGATTAAGAATTCCTCATATCAGTGAGGTTATATGATACAAAAAGAAGTTAGCAGGAGGGGAAGAATGAAGGGGGGGACATCTGAGGGGGAGATGAACCATGAGAGATGATGGACTCTGAAAAACAAACAGAGGGTTCTAGAGGGGAGGGGGTGGGAGGATGGCTTAGCCTGGTGATGGGTATTAAAGAGGGCATGTTCTGCATGGAGCACTGGGTGTTATGCACAAACAATGAATTATGGAACACTACATCAAAAACTAATGATGTAATGTATGGTGATTAACATAACAATAAAAAATTTTTTTAAAGCATAAAAAAACAAAGTTAAAGGGGGCATTCAACGTATTAGAATTGCTGAACAAGAAGTCATTTATTTCAACAGATCTTGTAATATTATGAGGAATACCTATGTTAATCAAAGTTAATCTATTCTTTTATTCCCTAGTTTCAGATAACCTATAGCAAATGGAGTCCAAAATCAAGATGATTTGCCAAAATAGCCTTAAGATAGTTTTTTTGAGGATCCATCTTTTAACCCTATATAAAGATAATTTGCTGGTTTATAATTAACCTCCCAGATTTTGCATCTCCCCCGCAAAAAAAGGCCAGAATATATACACAAGAAGGAAACAGGACAAAAATATTTAAAAAAACAGCATTTCTTAAGTACATACTTTAATAATTACTATGGTATTATAGAGGAGGAGTCCTAAAATAATGAATATTCTTTGTTAAGTTGAACCAAAAAGAATCATATGCAAAGTTATCCATCACAACATTATTATTTTTTTTTCCGTCACAACATTATTAATAACAAAGAAAAATTGAGATCAACTTAAGTATCTAAGTATCTGTCAAATGATTCTGGGATTAATATGGTGGGATGTTATATTCTAATAAAAATTATATCCTTAAACACTAAGTGAAATAAAGTGAGCATACTCATAATATGTTAAAAATATTTTCCTTTCAGATGGATATACAATTATGTATAGCATGACTCCTATATTCTCTGTGTGTATGGGGTGTGTGTGTGTGTGTGTGTGTGTGTTTAGAAAGCACGATTGTGCATGGGGTGTCACTCAGTAAAGAAGAATTATGTTGTAGGTAGTCTGACTTCAGCCTGCAGCACTTTTATACCTGCCATTATGCAATGCTAAATTAAACTGTTTAAGTGGAAAGTATTTTTTCTAATCAGGATTAGATAGCATTTTTGGATCTGTGTGAGTAACATGCAATATGGTCAGAGCTCCTAAAAGAAGGAGTTTTTTCACTGTAGAAAATGTCAGAGGACTTAAAAAAATAATAATAATAACAATAAGGAAAAAAGGAATCTGCCATTGGCTTTGGGTAATTTGCTTCATCTACTTCCCAGGTTCCCAAAACTCTGATCCAGATAGGAGTGAGTGACCCTTCAGGGCTGGAGAGGCAATGGAGAAAGTAGAGGGGGCATGTATCAGATTATCAGATAGAAGGGGGCTCAGAACTTTGCAAATCTTTTCAATAACTAATTTTTGTTTTTTGTATGCTGAAAATAGCAATGTCCTGGGGCAAATCTGCATTCACCCCATCCTAGTTGCTAAATTGGTTTGTGAAACTTGGATAGCTACATAGCTTGTTAGTGCTTCTGTTATTCTTGTTATCCAATCACACAGAGTATGATGCAATTGGTCACATTGTGGTTTTAAGGCTTAAGTCAGAGTACACAGTTGTGTTCTGCTCTTATTCCTATTGGGGAGAAAAATAAGTCAAGGGCAATAAAGGACTGATTTGGTATAAATGGGAGTTTCTATTCTTTATGAATTTCTGAGGATTAAACCACAATGAATATAAGAGTGTCAAGCACAGGGATAATACCACAGTAGAATTTCAATAAATTCAAGATTCTATCCTTCTTCCTGACCTTCACCAGACCCATTTCCAAATGTATCCAATTATTCTCCTCAAGTCTCCATATGGACTACTTCATATGATAAAATAATTCAAAGGTGTTGATGTTTGGTGTCCCTATTCACTCTCTAAACATTTACAGAGAACCTACTATGTGTCAGATACTGTGAAAATCATTGGGTATATGGATGTTAAGCAGAAAGACATGTTCTCATTCTCATGAGATGATTACCTAACTTTTCAGGAGTGATAGGGGGCAGAAATGGAGTGCATGGGTGCTCAAGCTCTGCAAATAGATCACTTAGTCCAAATCTAAAACCCATCGCATAGTGGCAGCCATCTTCGAGCAATTGACTTGATGTCTTCCTGAGTCTGCTGTATCTATGAAGTGGGGGTAGGGTATTTGTTAATTTATATGGCTGTTTAAGAATGAAGCTAGTTAGCAATGTAAAGTATTTATAGTAGTACTCTGGTACCTAGCACCTAGTAAATGTTCTTGAAAGGTTAGTATATTAACTTATTCCAGGAAACATTTTTTTAAAGATTTTATTTATTTATTTATTTGAGAGGGAAAGAGACCACAAGCGGGGGGGGGGGCAAAAGGAGGGGGAAAAGCAGACTCCCCGCTGAGCAGGGAGCCCAACATGGGGCTCAATCCCTGGACCATGGGACCAAGACCTGAGCCAAAGGCAGATGCTTAACCCACTGAGCCACCCAGGCGCCTGCCAGGGAACATTTTAATGGAGGCCTTTGGCTTGGTGTAGTCATGAGATGAGATAATCTGGATTAAAGAAGACCCTTTCTAATCCTCTGGAAACCTGGTTTCCTCATAAGAAGCTGCATCCTGTACTTGGAGGCAAGAAGAAATTTTAGTGTTGGATTAAAGACTGCATAGAGATTTTAGAAGATTTTGTGATCTTGTGGTTCCTAGTAGTAACACTAGTCTAGACATTGCAGAATTATGGAAAGAAATACAAATGACAGATGACAGAAAGGGATTTTAGCCAAGGCACTAAATAACAGCTTGCAATTATAGACTGCTTAGTTTGGAGAAGTTACTCTTAAAAACACTTTATGGGAATTAAATTGCTTAATGCTCACAGTATGGCTCTAGTAGTGGGTTTTAAACATTTTATGAATTAGAAATGGAGGGATAAAGAAGTCAAATGATGTAGTTAAGTTTACACAGATAGAGGTGGAGTCAGGTTTCTCACCAAAACAAACTGAACCAGAGTTTTAACCCCTATACCTACTCTCCTTGCTTGCTAATGCAATAAGGAACAGCGCAGAGGATCATAGGGGAAGGGAGGGAAAACTGAAGGGGAAGTGATCAGAGAAGGAGAAAAACCATGAGAGATTCTTAACTATAGGAAACAAACTGAGGGTTGCTGGAGGGGAGATGTGTGGGGAGATGGGGTAATTGGGTGATGGGCATTAAGGAGGGCACTTGATATGATGAGCACTGGGTGTTATACACAACTGATAAATTGTTGAACACTAAAAAAAAAAGGAAAAAGAAAAAAAATCAATAAAAATATTCAAGAAAAAAATACCCAATATGCTATCATGCTCTGGTGGGGATGTTAGACCATGAAAAATATGAGTTATTTCTCTCATGTAGAGAATATAAAACTGCTATTTTGAAAAGCAAAGACATTACAGTGCATGTATATAATATCCAGAAGAAACGCTGTGGACAAGAGGAAGACATTTCATAAATATATAAGTTCCATACTGTGAATAGATATGAAGTAATCACTAAATGAAAAGAAATGAGAGTAAGTACATACCAAAGGAAATACTAATGCAGGGTCATTTTTGTTCACTTTGGTTCACTAATACTGGGTCATGATGAATCATTTAGGTTGTTTCACTGATAAGGAATTGATTTTTGCAACTGACCTGAATCGTTCAGCTAAGCATTCACCAAAAGTAGGAACATTAAATCTGGCTCAAAAGTTGGAAACCATAGGGTTGAACTTTATAAGAACGTCATAAGAACCATACTTATCCAAATCCTGGTTGTATCTGAGGGAGTTCATGAACCAAAGCTCATGAGGATATGAAGCTAGCTAGGAGACCCTTTGACTGAAATATTACAGATCCAGAATTGGGTAAGCTATTTACCTAGCTGATCTACAAATTACCTTCTAAGCCAGAGTCAGAGAAATCATTAATTCCTTCACTCATCAAATCATTCTTGAGAATCTATATATTCATCCCTGTGCTGAGTACTAAGAAAACAAGATGTGGCCCTTTTTAAACCATCATATTATCATATCTATAAATATGGTATCTTAGTGACACTGAGATTTTTCTTCCTGATTTGTGCATACCCTTATAAGTCACGTACTTAAACACCTACCAAAAAAAGAAATTATTGCATTTTGTACCTTTTTTTTTTTTTTTTGGCAGAGGAGGGTGGGAGGGGAAAGGTTTTCCAGAAAGTAAATGTGTCAGCTCAAAATAAGGAAGAGAACTAAGAATCCTTAAAGAAACGAACTCTACAACATGTGGAAAAAGAAAGAGCACTTATGAAGAATGACATCCATTTCCATATTTCTGCTGCCAAACACATGTGTGCACATGCTGGAAGGCACAAGAACAGTCAAACTTGGGCCATGTGCAGAACTTAGACTGGGATCTAATACAGGAACCCATCTGCATGTGAACAATGAGGTCATCACACTCTGTTTTTCTGACATTTTATTGACTGTGTAATAGCATGTGATATTGCTAAGACATGGCTATTCTAGAAGCACTGATGCATTACAGCAGAGAGGTGCATTGTGTATGATGAGTCATGCTCAAGAAATTTGTGGTCAGTCTCTATAGGGTAAGAAAAATAAAAAGAGCAAGATTGAATAACAGAGACCCGGGCAAGCGAGTTCTCATCACAGGCACAAGGCCATCTCCACTTTGTGTAAGTTGGAGAAGGCGTAAACAGACTCAGTTTTCCACAGAGTTCCAGGAATCTTCAATAGTTCAAGTCCTGGATCAAATATTAGTCTAGTAATATTTCCACAGGAGAAAAAGCACTTCACTTTTCATCGGTGAGTCACTATGCAGAAGGGATAACGTCTAAACATTGTAGCCTCTTTGGTTACCAGGAGGTTTGGATGCCTGCCCAAAAGGAAGTACAAGAAACAACATGACCAAGGCAAAAAGTTCGACGAAAACCCCCCAGTATTTTTGGAGGGAAGAGAGGAAAAACAATCTGAAACATGAGTATATAGATTAGTTCATTTATGTAACCCATGGTGACTAGCAGGAATTTTCTGGCTTTCATGAGCCAATCCTCAAATAAGAAAATGGACACACCTCATGAGAAAAGAATCCTCAGAAGGAAATGTATGTGACCTTCTTCACCACTTAAAGAGAAGAAACCATTGCCTGCTACCATAGTCATTATTTGCTAAAGCAAATCTGCTTAACACATCCTCCCCCACCCCAGCCCCACAAACTCCCTTTTATTCCGTAGGGTGAGGTGCAAACATCTTTCCTGATACTTGTGAACCTTTCACTGTCCGTTCCTGCTTCTCTTACCTATGTTCCTTTCTTGACACCATTTCTTTCGATTTCTCTTACACTCCAGTTATGGGGCACTAGGAATAGTGTTTGAAGGAGCCATTTTCACACATCAACCTTGGGTATGTGTTCATCTCTAGTCAGAATTCCCTCCACATTACCCACTTGGCAAAATCCTATTCTCTCAAAATACAGCTCAAATAATCTCTCCTCTGGGAAAGACTTCCATGGGCAGACCCCACTCCACCCCAGTTTATCCTTCACTCCATCTTTTGTCACCACTTAAAAGCAAACTGTCTTGGCACTTACTTTGTACCAGACACAACTTTATAAATTAACCTAGTTAATTCTCACAAGAACCCCACAGAGTACATACTAATATCTTCTCCATTTTACAGGTAAGGAGACTGAGGCATAGGGAGAATAAATGATTTGCCTAAGATTATGCCATACATACACAACAGAGCTGCAACTTGAACTCAGAAAGTATGGCTTCTCCACCCAGCTGGGCTGCCTCTTCCCTTGGCTCATACCCCAATGATATCACAAATCACAATTTATTTCAAATATTTGTTAGGTGTGGGTGCCTTGAGGGCAGAGTCTGAGCTATGTCCATTTGTATTTTGAGCACCTTTTGCAGGAACTGTAGGTAGTACTAAGAATAGAGAGGGAGGTGGGTGTAGCAGACAAGTTCTGAGATAGAGATAAAAAGCATGAAAGCTCGGGGCGCCTGGGTGGCTCAGTTGGTTAAGCGACTGCCTTCGGCTCAGGTCATGATCCTGGAGTCCCGGGATCGAGTCCCGCATCGGGCTCCCTGCTCGGCAGGGAGTCTGCTTCTCCCTCTGACCCTCCTCCCTCTCATGTGCTCTCTCTCTCATTCTCTCTCCATCAAATAAATAAATAAATAAAATCTTTAAAAAAAAAAAAAAAAGCATGAAAGCTCATCCTGGGAAACCAAGGTTGTTGTGATTTGTATATGTTTGTTTGTGATTTTTCCAAGTAAAACAGAGGCCATAGTGAAGATGTGGCAGACAATTAAGGAATGAGTGAAGATGTGAAGGAAGGATACACTCAGAAGGAGTTAGAAGAGGGCCTGTGGCTCTGAGGAAAGAGCAGAGCACCCAGCTGGAGGGGAAGGTCCCAGAGCCACCACCATGTGATCTCTACTTGGTGCTTGGCTATGGTGGCAACAGGTTTTGGGCAAGGGCAAGTGCTGGGAGGGCTTCCTCTGCAGGGAGGTGCATGGTGCAGTCACAGTGGGGCAGGGCATTGTGGTTTGAACAAAGGAGAATAAAAATTCTCTAATCTTGGGAGAAGTGGGAAACCTTGAGGACTAGGTCTGTCCTTTGCCCAAACTACATGATGGGAGCACCCTCCAGCCTCCTTTCATAAATGATACCCTGGGATGTGGGACACAGGTGACAAAGGGCCACATAGACCTGGAAAGAGTATTCTTTCCACTCAGGTGAAGATGGTTTGACAGCTACCCAGTAAAACCCACAGGAAATGTGGCAATATGGGCATTGATAGGAAGCACTCATGTTTTCCGTGGAGAAGGAACTTCAGCAGTGATTGCACTCTCTCTAGAAAGGCCTATCCAAAGAGTGTCTCTTTCTCTCTCTCTCTTTGTCTCTCTACCACCACCCCACCACTGCCTTCCTTGTTAGAAGGGGCGAGCTATTTGATAGGTGGGAATGCCCAGAGCTGGATTTCACTTGTTTTGTGTTTACCGTGAGGTACATTTCTTAATGAAATTCTGCTGGGTCATTCCTTCTCTTGTATCTTTTGTTGTTGTTGTTGCCATCATCTTGTTCTGTTTTGTCTTATTTGTACTGCCCAAGCTTAGGGAAGGATGGAGTTCCCTTGAACTCATTTTTCATGTGATAAACAGACCAAAAATGACTTGCTGCTGGTCTCTGCTTTTTATGACTTTTTTTTGAGACTTTTTTTTATTATGTTAATCACCATACATTACATCATTAGTTTTTGATGTAGTGTTCCATGATTCGTTGTTTGTGCATAACAGCCAGTGCTCCATGCAGAACGTGCCCTCTTCAATACCCATCAGCAGGCTAACCCATCCTCTGATCCCCCTCCCCTCTAGAACCCTCTGTCTTTGAGAGTCCATTGTCTCTCATGGTTCGTCTCCCCCTCCAATTCCCCTCCTTCATTCTTCCCTTCCTGCTATCTTCTTCTTTTTTTTTTTTTCTTAACATATATTGCATTATTTGTTTCTGAGGTACAGATCTGTGATTCAACAGTCTTGCACAATTCACAGCGCTCACCACAGCATATACCCTCCCCAATGTTTATCACCCAGCCACCCCATCCCTCCCATCCCACCCCCCACTCCAGCAACCCTCAGTTTGTTTCCTGAGATTAAGAATTCCTCATATCAGTGAGGTCATATGATACATGTCTTTCTCTGATTGACTTATTTCGCTCAGCATAACACCCTCCAGTGACATCCACGTCGTTGCAAATGGCAAGATCTCATTCCTTTTGATGGCTGCATAATATTCCATTGTGTATATATACCACATCTTCTTTATCCATTTATCTGTCGATGGACATCTTGGCTCTTTCCACAGTTTGGCTATTGTGGACAGTGCTGCTATAAACATCAGGGTGCACGTACCCCTCCGGATCCCTACATTTGTCTTTGGGGTAAATACCCAGTAGTGCAATTGCTGGATCGTATGGTAGCTCTATTTTCAACTTTTTGAGGACCTCCATAGTGTTTTCCAGAGTGGCTGCACCAGCTTGCATTCCCACCAACAGTGTAGGAGGGTTCCCCTTTCTCCGCATCCCCGCCAACATCTGTCATTTCCTGACTTGTTAATTTTAGCCATTCTGACTAGTGTGAGGTGATATCTCATTGAGGTTTTGATTTGGATTTCCCTGATGCCAAGTGATGTTGAGCACTTTTTCATGTGTCTGTTGGCCATTTGGATATCTTTGGAAAAATGTCTGTTCATGTCTTCTGCCCATTTCTTGATTCGATAGTTCTTTGGGTGTTGAGTTTGATAAGTTCTTTATGGATTTTGGATACTAGCCCTTTATCTGATATGTCATTTGCAAATATCTTCTCCCATTCTGTCGGTTGTCTTTTGGTTTTGTTGACTGTTTCTTTTGCTATGCAAAAGCTCTTTATCTTGATGAAGTCCCAATAGTTCATTTTTGCCCTTGCATCCCTTGCCTTTGGTGATGTTTCTAGGAAGAAGTTGCTGTGGCTGAGGTCGAAGAGGTTGCTGCCTGTGTTCTCCTTTATTATTTTGATGGACTCCGGTCTCACATTGAGGTCTTTCAACCATTTGGAGTCTATTTTTGTGTATGGTGTAAGGAAATGGTCCAGTTTCATTCTTTTACATGTGGCTGTCCAATTTTCCCAACACCATTTGTTGAAGAGACTGTCTTTTTTCCATCGGACATTCTTTCCTGCTTTCTCAAAGATTAGTCGACCATAGAGCTGAGAGTCCATTTCTGGGCTCTCTATTCTGTCCCATTGATCTATGTGTCTGTTTTTGTGCCAATACCATACTGTCTTGATGATGACAGCTTTGTAATAGAGGTGGAAGTCCAGAATTGTGATGCTACCAGCTTTGCTTTTCTTTTTCAACATTCCTCTGGCTATGCGGGGTCTTTTCTGGTTCCATACAAATTTTAGGATTATTTGCTCCATTTCTTTGAAAAAAGTGGATGGTATTTTGATGGGGATTGCACTGAATGTGTAGATTGCTCTAGGTAGCGTTGACATCTTCACAATATTTGTTCTTCCAATCCATGAGCATGGAACGTTTTTCCATTTCTTTGTGTCTTCCTCAATTTCTTTCATGAGTATTTTATAGTTTTCTGAGTACAGATCCTTTGCCTCTTTGGTTAGATTTATTCCTAGGTATCTTATGGTTTTGGGTGCAATTGTAAATGGGATTGACTCCTTAATTTCTCTTTTGTCTGTCTTGTTGTTGGTGTATAGGAATGCCACTCATTTCTGTGCATTGATTTTATATCCTGCCACTTTACTGAATTCCTGTATGAGTTCTAGCAGTTTTCGGGTGGAGTCTTTTGGGTTTTCCACATAAAGTATCATATCATCTGCAAAGAGTGAGAGTTTGACTTCTTTGCCGATTTGGATGCCTTTGATTTCTTTTTGTTGTCTGATTGCTGTGGCTAAGACTTCTAATACTATGTTGAATAGCAGTGGTGATAGTGGACATCCCTGCCGTGTTCCTGACCTTAGGAGGAAAGCTCTCAGTTTTTCCCCATTGAGAATGATATCTGCTGTAGGTTTTTCATAGATGGCTTTTATGATATTGAGGTATGTACCCTCTATCCCTATACTCTGAAGAGTTTTGATCAAGAAAGGATGCTGTACTTTGTCAAATGCTTTTTCTACATCTATTGAGAGGATCATGTGATTCTTGTTCTTTCTTTTGTTAATGTATTGTATCACGTTGATTGATTTGCGGATGTTGAACCAACCTTGCAGCCCAGGGATAAATCCCACTTGGTCATGGTGAATAATCCTTTTAATGTAGTGATGGATCCTATTGGCTAGTATTTTGGTGAGAATTTTTGCATCCATGTTCATCAGGGATATTGGTCTGTAATTCTCCTTTTTGATGGGGTCTTTGTCTGGTTTGGGGATCAAGGTAATACTGGCCTCATAAAATGAGTTTGGAAGTTTTCCTTCCATTTCTATTTTTTGGAACAGTTTTAGAAGAATAGGTATTAATTCTTCTTGAAATGTTTGGTAGAATTCCCCTGGGAAGCCATCTGGCCCTGGGCTTTTTTTTGTTGGGAGATTTTTGATGACTGCTTCAATTTCGTTAGTGGTAATAAGGTCTGTTCAGGTTTTCTATTTCTTCCTGGTTCAGTTTTGGTGGTTGATACATCTCTAGGAATGCATCCATTCCTTCCAGGTTATCTAATTCGCTGGCATACAATGCTCATAATATGTTCTTATAATTGCTTGCATTTCTTTGGTGTTGGTTGTGATCTCTCCTCTTTCGTTCATGATTTTGTTTATTTGGGTCCTTTCTCTTTTCTTTTTGATAAGTCTGGCCAGGGGTTTATCAATCTTGTTCATTCTTTCAAAGTATCAGCTCCTAGTTTCGTTGATCAGTTCTACTGTTCTTTTGGTTTCTATTTCATTGATATCTGCTCTGAATTTTATTATTTCTCTTCTCCTGCTGGGTTTAGGCTTTATTTGCTGTTTTTTCTCTAGCTCCTTTAGGTGTAGGGTTAGGTTGTGTATTTGAGACCTTTCTTGTTTCTTGAGAAAGGATTGTACTGCAATCTACTTTCCTCTTAGGACTGCCTTTGCTGCATCCCAAAGATTTTGAAGAATTGTGTTTTCATTTTCATTGATTTCCATGAATTTTTTAAATTCTTCTTTGATTTTCTGGTTGACCCATTCATTCTTTAGTAGGATGCTGTTTAGCCTCCATGTATTTGAGTTCTTTCCGACTTTCCTCTTGTGATTGAGTTCTAGTTTCAAAGCATTGTGGTCTGAAAATATGCAGGGAATAATCCCAATCTTTTGGTACTGGTTGAGACCTGATTTGTGACCTAGGATGTGATCTATTCTGGAGAATGTTCCATGGGCACTAGAGAAAAAGTGTATTCCATTGCTTTGGGATGGAATGTTCTGAATATGTCTGTGAAGTCCATTTGGTCCAGTGTGTCATTTAAAGTCTTTATTTCCTTGTTGATCTTTTGCTTAGATGATCTGTCCATTTCAGTGAGGGGGGTGTTAAAATCCCCCACTATTATGGTATTGTTGTCAATGTGTTTCTTTGCTTTTGCTATTAATTGCCTTATATAATTGGCTGCTCCCATGTTAGGAGCATAGATATTTACAACTGTTAGATCTTCTTGTTGGATAGACCCTTTAAGTAGGATATAGTGTCCTTCCTCATCTCTTATTACAGTCTTTGGTTTAAAATCTAATTTGTGTGATATAAGGATTGCCACCCCAGCTTTCTTTTGGTGTCCATTAGCATGGTAAATGGCTTTCCACCCCTTCACTTTCAATCTGGGGGTGTCTTTGGGTCTAAAATGAGTCTCTTGCAGACAGCATATAGATGGGTCCTGTTTTTTTAATCCAATCTGATAGCCTGTGTCTTTTGATTGGGGCACTTAGCCCATTTACATTCAGAGTAACTATTGAAAGATATGAATTTAGTGCCATTGTATTGTCTGTAAGGTGACTGTTACTGTATATTGTCTGTGTTCCTTTCTGGTCTATGCTACTTTTAGCCTCTCTCTTTGCTTAGAGGACTGTTTTCAATATTTCTTGTAGGGCTGTTTTCATGTTTGCAAATTCCTTTAGTTTTTGTTTGTCCTGGAAGCTTTTTATCTCTCCTTCTATTTTCAATGACAGCCTAGCTGGATATAGTTTTCTTGGCTGCATATTTTTCTCGTTTAGTGCTCTGAATATATCATGCCAATCCTTTCTTGCCTGCCAGGGCTCTGTGGATAGGTCTGTTGCCAATCTAATGTTTCTACCACTGTAGGTTACATATCTGTTCTCCTGAGTTGCTTTCAGGATTTTCTCTTTGTCTGTGAGACTTGTAAGTTTTACTATTAGATGTCAGAGTGTTGACCTATTTTTATTGATTTTGAGATGGGTTTCTATGCCTCCTGGATTTTGATGCCTGTTTCCTTCCCCAAATTAGGGAAGTTCTCTGCTATAATTTGCTCCAAGATACCTTCTGCCCCCCTCTCTATTTCCTCTTCTTCTGGGATCCCAATTATTCTAATGTTGTTTTGTCTTATGGTATCTCTTATCTCTCGAATTCTGCTCTCATGATCTAGTAGTTGTTTATCTCTCTGTCTCAGCTTCTTTATTTTCCATCATTTGGTCTTCTATATCACTGATTCTCTCTTCTGCCTCATTTATCCTAGCAGTTAGTGCCCCCATTTTTGATTGCACCTCATTAATAGCCTTTTTGATTTTGACTTGGTTAGATTTTAGTTCTTTTATTTCTCCAGAAAGGGTTTCTCTAATGACTTCCATGATTTTTTTCAAGCCCAGCTAGTATCTTTAAAGTCATGATTCTGAACTCCAGATCCGATATCGTACTAATGTCTGTATTCAGTAGGTCCCTGGCAATCAGTACTATCTCTTGTTATTTTTGTTGAGGTGATTTTTTCTGTCTTGTCATTTTGTCCAGAGGAGAATAGATGAATGAGAGAACAAAATGCTAACAGGGTAACAATGTCCCCAGAAAACATACTCTAAACAAATCAGAAAAGACCTGAAGCCATGGGGAAAGAAAGGGAAAGAAAGAAAAAAGAAAAAGAAAGAAAAAGATAAAAACAAACAAAAACAGAACAAAACAAAACAAAACAAAACAGAATATGATCATATATGATCAGTCTGGTGCATAGATCAGTGCCACACACTAGATTTGGGGTTTATTTTGGTCTGTTAGAAGAAAGTGCCTCCCAAAATTTTAAAGAAAGAAAAACTTATATATGTACAAATATAAGGGTTGATATGATGAAGGGATGGAATATGACTGTAAAGATGAAAATTATAAAAAATTTTATAAAAGGAATTGATAAGAAGTTGTTTGAAAAAAGAAAGAAGAGGATTTTAAAAAAAAGAAAAGGAAAAAAAAGGGAGAGAATGTGATCAGGCAGGAGAGTAGAACAAAGCCATACACTAGAGATTTAGGGTATATTTTGATCTGTTAGAAGAAACCGTATCTCAAAATTTTAAAGAGGGAACAACTTATATATATATGCCAAAAATCAGGGTAACTACTATGAAGGGATAGAATATGACTCTAAAATTGAAAAATAAAAATGTTTTTTAAATAAGGGATTGATAAGATGTTGGTTGAAAAAAGGAAAAAGAAAAATTCAAAGAAAAAAAAAAGACAGTTAAAAAAAACTAACTGTGAAAGACTGAAGAATCATGGTAAAAAAGCCATGAATTCTATGTGCAGTATTCCCCTAGCGCTGGAGTTCTGACATTCTCATTGACCAGTAAACTTGGTCTTGGCTGGCTGTTCTTGCTGATCTTCTGGGGCAGGGGCCTGTTGCCGTGGTTCCCAAATGTCTTTGCCGGAGGCGGAATTGCCCCACCCTTGCCAGGGTCCGAGCTAAGTAATCTACTGGGGTTTGCTCTAGGGAGCTTTTGTTCCCTGCAAGCTTTCCGTGCAGCTTTGGAGGAGGAGAGTGAAAATGGCAGCCTCCCAATCTCCACCCCAGAGGAGCCAAGAACTCAGGGCCCTGCTCCTCAGTGAGCTCCCAGAGAAAAGCAGTCAGTCACTCCCATCTGCCCGGTCTCCGGCCGCACTCTGTGCTCACCTGGCCTGTGACCGAGCATTTCTATCTCTGGCACCCGACCCCTTGTGGAGTCTCCAAACCCAGCAGATCCCTGTGGTGCGCTCCCATGCCACTCCTCCCGGGGGGAGGAAGGTTAGTCTCCCTGGATCTGCTGCTTGTTGGGTCCCTGCTGGAGGACCAGTGGCCCGACTGTGCCACGGATCACAGTTTTTGGCAACCCCGAGCTGAGAGCCGATGCCTCGGCTCCGTCTCTGCAGCCGGCTTCCCCGCTCTGATACCTGGGAGCTCTGCCACACTCAGGCACCTTGGGTCTTTCTGTGACGCCAAGGGTCCTGAGACCACACTGTCCCACAAGGGTTCCACCCCCTGTTTAGCCACTGGAGCAACGTCCCTCAGCGGAGCTGACTTCTAAAAGTTCCGATTTTGTGCTCTGCGGCTCTATCACTTGCCAGAAGTGGCGGATGGAGGCCCCTCCCCTGCCGTCTATCCTCCCGAATATTGCCTCAGATTCACTTCTCCGCACATCCTACCTTCCAGAAAGTGGTCGCTTTTCTGTTCAGAGAGTTGTTGCTCTTCTTTTCTTCGATCTCCTGTTGAGTTTGTAGGTGTTCAGAATGGTTTGATCCCTATCCTGCTGAATTCCTGAGACCAGACGAAATCCAGGTCTCCTACTCCTCTGCCATCTTGCTCCGCCCCTCTGGTCTCTGCTTTTTATTTATTTATTTTTTAAGATTTTATTTATTTGACAGAGAGAGACACAGTGAGAGAGGGAACACAAGCAGGGGGAGTGGAGAGGGAGAAGCAGGCTTCCACTGAGCAGAGAGCCCAATGCGGGGCTTGATCCCAGGATCCTGGGATCATGACCTGAGCTGAAGGCAGATGCTTAACGACTGAGCCACCCAGGCGCCCCTGGTCTCTGCTTTTTAGATTTAGATTTCTCCACTTGAAATTGGATGGGTAAGAAAGGCAAGCCTTTCATTGGGCACCTCGTTTTTTCAATATAGGAATGATTGGTTAGATCAACTCTTTCAGCCATGGGCACAAACTGGATGTTCCAATCAAAATGTTAACAAGTTTATAATTTAGTTCCTATATGGCCCCTTGTTTGTATTCCCACTATAGATTAGAACTTGGAGGAGGGAGGGCAGTTCCCTGGCACATGGGGCCTTCCCCCTGGGAACATCAGACCCAGAGGACACTGGGGAGTCACCTCCAGACTGCAGAAGGTGTTCACAAGGTTGCTGGGAGCAGGTAGCAAACCCTGAGAGGTGAGTCTGACTGACAGAGCTCATGAACAGGACTTCAAAACATAAGTAAGAAGACTTTGCTGGGAACTATGTGGTTAGGCAGGGGCAAAAGCCAATGAAATGTAGGTTTTTCTATTATGATTAGTACCCCATACAGAGCCATCGACTGGTCAGGCCTTGGGAAATAACAGTGTCACATCAAAAGAAAGCCAGGAGTAAAACTCATGGCAGATAGCCTGAGCTGGCCTTGTGATTCAAAAGGAGAAATTTGAGATGCTGAACTCTAGGAAACAAACTGAGGGTTGCTGGAGGGAAGGTGAGTGGGAGGATTGGGTAACTGGGTGATGGGCATTAAGGAGGGCATGGGATGTAATGAGCACTGGGTGTTATAGGCAACTGATGAATCACTAAATTCTATCTCTGAAACTAATAAAAAAAGAGGAAAAAAAATGAGTGAATTGTTACATGAGAAGCAAAGCCTTGTGTAAACAGTGACTCTGACTTCTCTTGGTGAGAGAATGAAGTTTGGAGATGGACAGATCTGAGTTCAAATATGAAATCTCCCATCAGGAGCTATGTGGTTAGATGCAGGTGCAGGCCCCATGAGCTCTCTGAACACCCTTTCCTAGAGAAAATTTGAGCTCTGTAATCACCCTCAGCCTTCTCTGAACATTCTGGTAACCACGATACAGGTCGTGGTACCTTGACATTGCATTCTGTCGGAAATTATAGTAAATGAGAAATCTGGTGTATGAGAATTTTCATTATTATTCTTTAAAAAAAATTTAATGTCACATAACTTTACTGGATCAGATCACAGACTTCAGAGAAAATCATAGAAAAATCCTAAGTGAAAGAAGACTGATTTGCATTTGAATCTCCACTGTGCTGCTTTTAAGTTATAAGACAGGTTGAGTTAGATAAGAAATTCAGTTAGCTCATCTGTAACATGGAACAAATAACACCCAGATTAAAATCCTGAATGCTATGATCTAGCCTCATCTGAGCAGCTAATGAGCAATAACCTTGTGTAGCTCAAGCCTTCATTTTTGCTTCTGAACAAAAGAGATCGAAATATCCAAAGGCAACGTCTGGTTATAATGTTTGGTGGAACCAAGGATAAAGATTTTTCTTTTCTGCAAGTGATTTAATCTGGTTTACCCTGTGGGAAAGCACTAAAGGCTATCATTTTGTTTTCCTTAGTTGAAGCTATTAACCGTAATTGCTTTCGTTAATAATACTTTACTTATTATAATAATCAAAACTCAATTTTTGTACTTATACCCTGGAGCCAGCTTGCAGAGGCACAATTTATAAATGGATGAAAAACAATTAATAACAACTGGAAAGAGCATTAATGATCTTATCAAAAAGTGCTACATAATCTTCAATTGCAAAACACACACAACATATATACAAAAGAGCACTTGGCCTCAGCTAGTGCTGTGGGCTCCGCTCATATTGACCAAACACAGAGTATTTCAATAGTGGAAAAATAATACCTCCGAGGACATTCTCCTCTGGGCTTAACAGGGGATGTTTCTATTAATCTACTAAAGGTCAGTGCAGCCTATTACAGTTCCTGTGGGGTGTGAGCCTTCAAAGAGAGAAACCACAATAATTTAAAGAGGAAAATATTCTATTTTCTTCCCACACCAGCGATCCCTCACTGTGACCAGCAAGGTAGTCTGTAATAAGACTACTCCCACCCTGTCATACTAGGCCACCTCCTTGCCCCTGAAACACCCCTTTCACTCCAGACCCCACTTCTATTACTGAGACATGTCGCAATGTTTTCTGTCGAGAGTCTTTCATTTACTCTCTTTTGCCTGCAGTAATGTTTCCATGAAGGCCTCCTTCTTGTATTCAGATCTCAGCTCTGAGTTACCTCCAGCTGACCCCCTTCCCGATGCTGCGCTCAGAAAGCCAGTCACTCATTGGTACAGTGTCTATTACTATCTGAAATTACTAGATTACTCAATCAGTGTCTTGTTTACTACTGTATTCCCAACACCTCGATCAGGGCCAGAATCGTAGCAAGTAAATACTCAACAAATATCTGTTGAATAAATGGACTTAGATGAATTAATGAATTCTCACTAGCTGTTGGGACAAAGTCAATAATTACTTTCTTATGCCTTTTCTGTTGGGAGAACATCACTTGCCAATGGTTCTTTCATCCCCTGCGCTCTCTCATTCCACTCACCTCCTTTCTTTTCCCTCTTACCCATACTTTCTCACTAACAGCATAGACTCAGGTGTCCAGAGCCTATGTTTGACTTTAGACTGCACTTGGTTGTAGCCCATGAATACAAGTGTTTGTAGGCTAGGCAGATGCCTAGTATTCGTCACCAAGTGAGAAAAAAATTTGAATAAACACTTCCGACTTTTCTACTTTCTAGTTGAGTGATATCAGATGTTACTTAACTTCTCTAACTTCATTTTCTTCATAAGGAACAATTTAAAAATACCATTTGTCATGTGGGGTTATTGCAAGGATCAAATGAGGCCATATATATTCAGAGAGAGTAAGCTTTCAATAAATGATAATGGAGTTATTATTAAAATATCCTCCATTCATAATTAAAATATAATTAGCTTTGATCTAATCATTCTGTTTGGATATGTCCATCCCTGCTTCAGTGTATGGCCTCTCTCCCAAGGAACCAGGCCACCAACAAAGAAACATCTTCCTTTTCCAGCTTTGAAGGTGTACAGACCTCCTCTGAGCTGGGGTTCTAATTCCTAGGCCAGCTGTAACCTGAAGCAGGAACTTGAGAGGACCTCAGCATTTGGAGTTGGGGCTTGGAATGTCACTCACTCTCTCTGGCCACTCTAACCAGCTTCCCAAGACCCAAGACTTTCCCCATCAGCAGGGCCCCCATTCTGATAATGGATATTTACTTCCCCCACCTGCAGGGCCACTGTTCTGATAATGGATATTCTTACTTTGATTTTGTGCATTTGCATCCTTATCACATAAGACTTCTTTGATGCCAAGTCTGAACGAGTCTCATTAAATATTGGTTCAAAAAAACCCCCATCATTTCTTTATCTGTTAGCTCTTATCATAAATCCAGATGCAAAACAAGCATCCAGACCTCAAACCCAGTGTAAGAAGTAGCTGCAACTTCACACATGTGCATAATCACTGGTACTGAGCTGCTTCTGCGTGTGCACACCATCCTGCACAGGTCTCCCTGGCTGTCTTAGAATACACTTTTTCTGCACAGGGCTAAGGCTTCAATATGCTTCAAGCTTCAGAACAGGCAGTATTCCCTTTGTGGAAACTTCAAAGTCTCAAAGAAGGCAAGCAGGACTCTCTTCTACACACCTAGAGCTCTTCATAAATTCTTTCATTTGACATTTTTGTTTTTAGAACCTACATGTTGTGGGCACTCTTTTAGACATTAGTTGTACAGCTTTGAACAACAAAATAGGGGCACCTGGGTGGCTCAGTCCATTAAGCATCTGCCTTCGGCTCAGGTCATGATCCCAGGTTCCTGGGATCCAGCCCCACATCAGGCTCTCTGCTCAGTGGGGAGCCTGCTTCTCCCTCGCCCTCTGCCTGCAGCTTCCCTTGCTTGTGCTCCCTCTCTGTCAAATAAACCAATAAAATCTTTAAAAAATAACAACAAAATAAAAGAAAACAGGTAAAAATTCCCATCTTCATAAACTTTACGTTATGATAGGGGAGAAAGACAATAAGCTAGAAAAATAGGTAAAATTAAAAAAAAAATGTTTACATAGTTTCTGAGCAGAAAGGTAAAGCAGATAGGGATCTAGGAGATGTCCAGGGAGATGTAATATGACATAAAGTGGCCTGGAAAGCATCCCTGGTTACAGTGGCATTTCTGTAAATATCAGAAGGAAGGGAAGGGTGAGCCATGCATATCCCCATCTTATCACTAAATACATTATAGTAATGTCATCTACTCATGTTCCATTTACTACCAGTGCCATCCCAATGTAAGTCCTCAAAAGGGAGGGTCATGTGTACTCATAATCCCATCTCCAGAACTTAGCCTAGGACAGAGAATATATTACGTGCTCAACACAAATATGTGGACTCCACTGCTGTTCTGTTGATTGTAGCCAAGAGCTAGGACCTGCTTCATCTTGGAATACTTTCTAGGTATGCCCACCCCCCTGCCTCTCTTGGCATTTCTATGTATGAATCGGATTCCTCATCACTGGGTTTCACGCACCTTGTTGGGGTACATGGTAGAAAAACATTACTGGAAATATAACTCACTGGACAAAATGTATCTCCAGTGCATCTTCTTTCTGTGGTTGGAAAGATCAATTTGATAAGCTGTAAAGAAGTGAGAGTTACTTTCAAGGATCATGCTTCTTAATACTTGATCATCATTAAACTATGCATTAGTCCATTCAGGCTGCTATAACAGGATGCCATAGAATGGGTGGCTTAAACAACAGGCATTTATTTCTCACAGTTCGGGAGGCCAGAACATCCAAGATCAAAGTGTCAGCAGATTCAGTTCCTGGTGAGGTCTTTCTTCCTGGCTTGTGGAAAGCTAATTACTCACAGTGCCCTCACATGACAGAGCAAGAGAGAGGGAGAGCTTTGGTCTCTCTTCTTTTTATAAGGACACTAATTCCATCATGGAGGTTTTCCCTTAAAACCTCACCCAAACCTAATCACCTCCCAAAGGTCCCCATCTCCAAATACTGTCACTTTGGGGGTTAGGACTTCAACATGTGATTTTGGGGGTACACAAACATTCAGTCCATAACAAACCACCTTGGGAAGATAACTGTAAATGATTATGATTAAAAAATGTATCACTCCTAATCTTTCAGGGTTGTAAAGGAGTGAGGAAAAATGGAATAAGTGAAGCCCCTAGCATCACTCAGTTGGGCCAATTTATTACCTAACTTTGGGTCTTTGAAGTCAATACTTCATTCATTATCTACCTTAGAAAGCAGAGTGTCACATAAGTGGATTCACACTGAAAATAGTGTGAACCAGTCACTATTATAATAATGTTACTTAATCAAATACTATCAAATCTTAAAAGCACTCATAATAAGCAATGATTTTTTTTTTTTCACTCACACATCAGTGGTCAGCTGGGATTCAGCTGATCGAGGCTGGTCTTGGATGCACTTGACTCTATGAGTTAGACAAGTGGCTACCCTAGAAATGTTCTCATGGGGAAAAGCAGGAGCACATAAAGGTAAGTCCAATTGTGCAAATGCGCTGCAAGCATTTGCACATTCTACCATCACATCTACTAACATCCAAGACTTTGGATGACCCTTAGCTATCCAAGACACATCAAACCCAAAATCAAGGTGCAGGAAAGAATACCCCACCCACCAAAAGACTGTGGCAAAGGTGTAGAGGTATAATAATACTGTAGAATAATGAAGAATTGGCATCACTAATTCAACCTACCACATAATTGATATCATTTTAAGGGTTCATCCAATAGTTATAATGCTTGGGGTCAGGTATTTGAAGACTAAATTTAAGTAATAACACAGTGAACTCTGTACATTTCCAGGTGCTTGCAATTTACTTATATACAACTACATTATAGTTTATTTTTTAGTATGGCTAAGATTTCTTAGACTTTCTAAAAACTTTTAATCTTTTTATCACAGAGGCGACATCATACTATGGAAAGGATGTTAGTGGGAATTCAAACACCCAGGATCCAATCCTGTATCTGCCACTAATTAACGCTGAGACTATCAGCAAATTATCTCAAGTTCATTTGACCACGTTTCCCTTTTCTGTAAAATGAGAGCTTGGACTAGGTAGTTACATTTCCTTCCATTTCTTCAACTGCATGAGTGCATGTTTACTCACATGGTTGTAGACCAATAGACCTTGTCTCATCTTTCTTTTTTCTTTTCATTTTAATTTTATTGTTGCAGCATATTAAGAGTTCCCTGCACCAAAAATGCATTTGAAAAATAAAATGGGGGTCTTGTCTAAGGTCACGGACATCATTTAAACATCCCCTTGGGTGGAACCAGAGTGAAATGGGTCATGCACTGTCAAATGCGGAGGATCCCTGACCAGGAGATAAAGATCACCCATGATCCTGAAGTTCAAACTGTGTCCAGAACAGAGAGATTTGCAGAGTTGGAATGAATACAAAAACATGTTTATTTGTATCTCCTAGGTTTGCATGGAAATCCAAAGTACATTTTGTAAATGTGATGGTATTTGTCTTTCTGAAATCAACACAAATTGCATGTTTGTAAAGTTAATAATATCACATATGCTTCTTTCAGTGACATATCAGCAAACTGATTGCATGGAGCATTGCATGCATTTCTACCACACCACAGCTGAGGTCTGATTCAAACTGGAGCCCCAAGTGACTATAAACCAAACAATTATTTTTTTAGTCCTAATGTGTTTGCTTCCTAATGACCCACAGCCTAAAACTCACACTGGGCAGGATGGCAAAACTTTCTTTTTTTATGCTCCAGGCCCCAACAGGGCAAGGCACATTCTGAAAGACTAGTTGTGGGTGACCAAAATGCAATTTAAAGCATCAGCAGCCTTTGATCAGGGCAGCTTGCTTACTTTTAATTGTTTCCAGAGTGCTTGTTTGAAAATTTGTAAGATTACACATCACATGCAATGCGAATTGACGGCTGAATTCACTGCCTTAATTCTTGGCTCAAAAAGGAGTTATGTTTATTTCAGTTACACTTAGGAAGCTGAGCTTTTGGCCAAGCAACATAAAGGTGATTTCAGTTGCTGTCTCTTCTCACCCATACCCAAAACAACAAGAAATGAACTGAGGGATCTTTTAGGAAAGTGTGAGGTAATTGGTTCCTGGCTATTTTTCTCCAGCTGTGCTAACTTTAATCAATTTTTTTCTTTCTTTTTTTATGGTTTTACGGATGTTAGTGGATACGAATACTATAAAGCTGTCCCTTGGACAAATTTGAGCAGTTAGAGCACAATCAGCATCAAAGGAAATTTTCTTAAAACCAGGTCCGTCAACATCCTTCAAAGCTGGTGGGTGAGAATCTGTCTGTCCTGGCACTAAGTAAATGAAGAACCACAGTGAGTGAGAGAAAAACTCCCTTAGTGTCTCATGCCCAACACTTTCTTCTTCTATCCCTTAGCATCTATCTAGGTGACCTCACACAAGTCCCACAGATTCAACAATGACTTTTGTGCAGATGACGGTTAAAGTTTTATTTCTAGCCTCAAGCTCAGTTCTTCAACCTACACTTCAGAGCACGCACTAGACATCACTGACCAGACGGAGGTCACACATGCACCCAAGTCCATTGTAGGTAAGGACAAGCTGATTGTCTTTACCCACCCCACCTCCCATACCCAAACCCATCTCTCTATATGTCTAATTTTGTTAATGGCTCCAACATTCTACTATTCGAACCATTGCCAAGAACTTAGACATTATCTTCCACTGTTTCATGTCCCCTGTGTCCTACCTTCAATCTGTCACTAAGGCTTATTTCTTCTATACTCCCACCAACATAGTTTTTTTTTTTTTTTTCCCCTAAATTCAACCTACTTTTCTGTTCACCATGCCCTGGAAACAGATTTCTAACAGGACCTTGAGGCTTCTAACTTGTGTCAATCCGTCCTATATTTTAATATCAGAATTACCTTCTTTGAACCCATTTGATTATGTCACTTCCAAGTTACAGTTAGGTAATACTGTCTATAGCCCAATGGCGAAATGCCTACACTCTTAAGCATGACTTAACAGACCTCCATTTGCCAGTCCTAGATTGTATCTTGAAACTTTCTTTCTCCTGACTATGCACCCTGGGTGGCAGTGATAAATTATTTGCACACTATTTGATATGCTCTCTAATCCATGTTTGCACCACACCTGCCTTTTCTCTTACTGGGAAGCCTGCCTCCTTCAAATCCTTACTTCATCTTTCAAAAATCTGTTCAAATGTGACATCTTTTCTGAATCCTTAAAACCCCACTGGCAAAGTCAAATATGCTCCTCTTCTGTGCTCTCACAGAATCTACTGGAAGCACGTTTCGGGGTGACCAACAGTCCCTGATTACATGTGACTTTCCAAGTTTTAGCGTAAAAAATCCTGCACGCAGGAAATGTCTCAGTCCCAGGCAAGCTAGATCAGTTGGTTCACCCTTGACCCAGTGTGTGGTCACTGTTGGCATGTGCGCCTCTGTCCATCAGATTGTGAGATGCATGAAATCAATGAAATAGTCTAATTCATTTTTGTACCTCTAAAAGCTGGTACTGTGTCTGCAAAGTGTTGATTTAATAGTGGAATTAATATTGTAATGTTTTTCTCTTTTCTGTTTAACCCTCAAAATCTTTAAAGGATGTTGATATTAACTCCAGTTTTTTATACATGAAAAGAATATATCCAAGAGAAATT
Source organism: Mirounga leonina (assembly GCF_011800145.1). Taxonomy (NCBI): domain Eukaryota; kingdom Metazoa; phylum Chordata; class Mammalia; order Carnivora; family Phocidae; genus Mirounga; species Mirounga leonina. Next base: position 66,126,425 of record NW_023270323.1, on the reverse strand, counting down.
TAATGATCTTCCCAAAGTTACACGGGCAGATGACACACAGATGTTTTTCTGATTACTAAACTATGCTATTCCTCCATGAAAACTGAGTAAATCATTGACTGGGATATTCTGTGATGTGTTAGATTGAGTATTTTCCTACACACAAACTGATTTGAGGGAGGAAAATGATTAAAATCAGATAAGCAGTTAATTACCAGCCCTTCCACTCAATTAAATTTTGAAGTAGTTATTCGTTTGAATTAGACATCTTCAAACAAGATTAACTATGTAGATAGAACTAGTGTAACCAAAACAACAGAAAATGGAAATAAATGTTATTTTCAGAAGAACTAAATGAGATAATTTAGAAAATGAGACCACTGAGATTTTCCAGTTAACATATTTGTAAGTCTCTGTCACACACCTTATTTAATACAGTGGTTCTCAACTGGGAGAAATTTTGCCCCAGGAGACAACTGGCCATGTCTGGAGATATTTTCAGCTTTCATGATGAGGGAAGGGAGAGAGACCAGTGATGATACTGAACATCTTACAGTACACAGAACAGCTCCCCACAACAAAGAACTTTCCAGCCCCAAGTTTCAGTAGTGGTAAAGTTGAGAAATCCTAATTTAAACTGCAAGATAGGTGAAATAAAGATTATCACATATATATTTTAACTAACTCTTTTATACGTAGTGTAATGTTAACAGAAGTTTCCACAATGTGTTGAAAATGTTGTCCCTTGTTGAATAAATGCTGGTAATAAATGTTTATTTGAAGTGAATGTTGAACTAATACAATCATCCCAGGAACAGGTCTTAGGTAGGAAGGGTTTTCATGTGACAAATAACTGCACCATTGCATCACAAATCCCATTATTTCTTTCCTCTCAACCCATGGGGGTCACTCTCATTTGATTTGGCATTAGTGAACAGTGAGTGAAGAAGGGTGCAGATAATTCATTCTGGTAACCAGAATCCAGTTATTATATATAATAATAAAACTAAATTAAAACTAATCAAATTATATATATAAGATTAAATAGTATTAAATATACTATTGTATTGTATTTACTATATAATATTATATATTAACATATAATATATAATCATAGTATTCTGAAACTCTGGCTTGCTGGACTCTGGCTTAGCAAAATATATATAACTTTACTCAAATAGAAAACATTGTTTAAAAATTCCTATAATCCAAGCATTGAAAAGAAATGAAAGCATTTGATTATATTTGCTTTAGTTGGTAATTTGCAAAATTAAAAAAAAGTTTTATTATACTTAAAAAAACAGTTTTGAATCATGCTTTCTTTACTCAACATTATATCATGAATTCGCCTTCTAAAAATGTCATTTCACTATTGAACGAATTCCATCATATGAATAGAGCATAATTTATTTAATAAATCTCCTGAAGTTGGATATTTGGGATTTTTCCTCTATGTTTTGCTGTAATAAATAACACCATGATGAACATTCCTGCACATAAATCTTTAGACCCTTCTCTGATTATTTACTTGGGATAAATTCCATGAACTAAAATGTTGGGGTCAAAATAAAGCCATTTAAGGTTTAGGGTTTCAGTGATATAATCCATAAAATAGAAATAATAAACCATGGCCTCTCCCTAGTCCATAGTATAAAAGAGTCATGGAACAACGATTTATTAACATAAACCATAGACCAGACATCTGACTATGAAGTTATCTCTACATGTGCGAATATAGGTGGGGGGCAGAGAATACACAAAGGCCCTGTTAGAGAAATAGACTTGTCCACGTTTATTTTTGCTCTGGTTCAAAAGCTATGAGTCATACGACCCCCTTTTCAGATATAATGTGGCAAGCAGAATCTTCTGAAGAGAGCTATATGTTTGATGCCTACTTTTCCCAAAGGTAGAGCAAAGAAAAATGCATTTCCAGCTCATACTTACTGTAACATGCATGTTGTATATCATTTGGTACTCATTTAATGAAAAATTAGCAAAATTATCCCAGACACTGTGCTATCTTTACATTCTTTATTGCACATTTTGCTTCTGATCTTAGAACATTTCTGAAGTAGGTATTATTTCCATTTTACAGATGAGGATCTTGAGGATCTGAGGACGTTAAGTAAACTGGCCATATAAATGGATTAATAAGTGAAGAGGGGTGCCTGGGTGGCTCAGTTGGTTAGGCGGCTGCCTTCGGCTCAGGTCATGATCCTGGAGTCCCTGGATCGAGTCCCTCATTGGGCTCCCTGCTCCGCAGGGAGTCTGCTTCTCCCTCTGACCCTCCCCCCTCTCATGTACTCTCTGTCATTCTCTCTCAAATAAATAAATAAAATCTTTAAAAAAAAATAAGTGAAGAATCTAGTATCTAATCTCTCATCTTTATGACCCCTAAGCAATTATTCTTAAACTCAATACTGACCTTCATGTGTATAATATTCATAGCTCTGCATATGGATCTACTAAATGTAATTATATAGGTACAGAGAATTAATATCTTATTTCCCTCTATTTTATATGCTTCCAAGCCTGACTATATCTATCACTGCAGCCCATCAGACTGCACTAGGCCTTCTCCATGGGCTTTACAAAGCAGATTTCACCCAATCTTGTTTATGGTGAAGTCATCCACCCAAGGAAATACACCAGCATTCCTTCTTCAGAGGCTTCACTGCTGGATGAGAACTTAAAGAATGGTGTTCCTTTTAGGTTATAGCCTTGGAAACATGGTGCTGTTCTTCATTTCTCTCTAAGACCCTGCATGTGTAAGGAAACCATTTGCAATAACCTGGGGTTCATTGTCCTGAGAATAAGAAACCACCACCCTGTGAGAATGCTTTCAAGTGCAGATTGTGCACTGGCTGCCAAATGTAGAGAAACTATGTGGGGTCTGAGTTTCGGATTTTGTTATTGATTTTATTTTATTTTATTTATTTATTTGACAGAGAGAGACACAACAAGAAAGGGAACACAAGCAGGGGGAGTGGGAGAGGTAGAATCAGGCTTCCTGAAGAGCAGGGAGCCCGATGCAGGGCTCCATCCCAGGACCCTGAGATCATGACCTGAGCCCCAAAGGCAGATGCTTAACGACTGAGCCACCCCGGCGCCCCTTGCTTTTGATTTTTTTTTTTTTAGAAATTGTTTGCACTCAAGAACTCCCTTTCTTCTGAGTTTGTCTTTCAAAGTCTTTTTTCTGGACAAATATAAAATAAGGATGTTTTCTTTTCTTTTTCCTCCATTATTTCTCTTCAATCCAAGATAGAGGTACACTTCCCAGCTCCCTCCCTTCTACCTACTCATCCATTTGTCACTTGGGGTGGGGGGTGGTTTGTTTTTCTGACTGAGTTCTTTAGGCTCTCCCCCATGATCCACATTCATATAGGACATAGTGACTATGTTTTTTGGATTTATCTCCTGATTGTACACACTTTCTCCCTTAGTAAACAATTTTCACACATCTAATTCAACTAATTCTGGTTTCTTCTCACATCTTTAGAGCCTTTCCTAAGTCATTCCCTTTCTTTCCTCTTTGACTCACCCATCCTCCCCATGGAATCTAGGTTCCCAAGTTATTATTTTCTGAATATCATGATTTGGCCTATAATAGATAAAATATGGGCACTTTATAAATGCTGTATTTAAAACTCCTTGGATAACTCTAGCCTCCATTAACATGTAATCAGTGAATATAAACATATCTAAATATGTAAACATTCTCCTTAACCCTTAAAACAGATATTCAGACTGTAATTGTCACTTACATTTAACAGTTCCCTAGTGCCTACCATACGGCAAAAAATGTGCTAAGTATTGGAAATGCAAGCATCCATGGACTAGGAATCACATCCGATAAGGTGAAGGGACTAGCCCACGATCATCAACAGCTAGGACTTTATAGATGTGGCCTTGGATCTCATTTGGGCTTTTAGAAACATCCACTACAATCACTTTCATGCCAGAGTACATTCTCCCTCTCTGTCTTTTCTACCTTCACTGTTCTCCATAGTGAAATCCTTGAAAACACAGTTTACACATCACCTTTTTTTGAAGTCTTCCTCTGCCATTATCCCTCCATCAGTAAGGGCTACCTACATCTTGCTCTCTCTAACAGCATATTGCTCTAGTAGAGTAGTCATAGTATTGCATTAGGAATATCTAGTCTCTGTCAGCCTTCCTCACCTTCCTCATTGTCCTTACTCATTTTGTACCTACCTTGTCTGGAAACATGTTGTCTAATAGACATTTTCTTGGATGAATTACCTGATATACAAGGCTCTGAATTTGAAAGCTCCTGAAGAAATTGCAGTTATAGTCTCTGCTTTTTGGATTCAGCACAAGATCTGTATCTTAGTCTGTTCAGGCTGCTATAACAAAAATATAGACAGGGTTGCTTCAGTAACAAACATTTATTTCTCATAGTTCTGGAGGCTAGGGATCCAAGATCAGGTGTTGGTAGATGCAGTGTCTGGTGAAAGCCCATTTCCTGGTTCACAGACCACCCTCTTGCTATGTTCTCACATGGAAGGATTAGGTTGCTCTCTGGAGACTCTTTTATAAAACACTAATCCCATTCTTGAAGATCCATCCTTATTACCTAATCACCTCCCAAAGGTCCCACCCCCAAATACTATCACATTGGGGGTTAGCTTTCAAGATATGAATTTTGTGAAAGACACAAACACTCAGTTCATAAGCAGTCTGACAGAAACAAACAAAGATAAGCCCCTCATACTCCAGGTATTGGGAGTTAATTGAGATTATATAGTTGACTTATCTATTCAGCCAAAACAGTCAAATAGCTATGCTTGGTGCTGATTTCTTTGGATGCCCCATGAATGATGCTTAGAAATCTTCCTTTGCTTTCTAGTTTAGTGAGCTGATGACTTTGGTAAGTAAGGCTATGAAGTCATCTATCCTGGGGTAGAAGTTGATGGCATGATCCCAGGCAAGTTAAATGGACTTACTCAGTTTTGTTTTTGTTTTATTAAATCTATAAAATAGGATTAATATTATCTCCCTCCATTCACAGGGTTTTTGAGTGTCATATGAAACAAATTTTAAAACAGGTGACATCTTAGCTGTAGAAGGCAGAATAATGGCCCCTCAAAGAAGTCCTCAGGATCTGTGAATATGTTGCCCTCACAAGAGGGACTTTGCAACATGATTAAGGTTAGAAACCTTGAGATGGGAAGATTATCCTGGTTATCCAGGTAGGACCAATCTAGTTATAGGAGTTCTTGAGAGAGGAGTAGCCTTCTGAAGCTACTCAGAAAGAGAGGGAGCAAGAGAAGAATGGCTAGAGAAATATCACATTGCTGGGATTGAAGATGGAGGAAGGGTGGCCTCTTAAAGCTGGAAAAGGCAAAGAGACTGAGTCTTCCCCTAAGCATCCAGAAAGGAATGGAGCCTGGCTGATTCCTTGATGTTAGCCTGTTGAAAGCCCTGTCGGACTTCTCACTAAGTATAATATATTTCTGTTGTTTTAAACCACTAATTGTGGTAATTAAATGTTTATCCTGGCCTTATTTAAATGCTGCTTCATCATATGGACTTCTAATGAAAACAAGAAGGGCAGGCACTTGAAGCTTATAAAAAGTTCATGAACTATATTTTTATCTAGGCTGACTATTCAAGTGAACAATTGCTTGAGTTAATGGAGTGAAGACTTGCTCAATGACCATTGCAAGCACTCTCTCTCATGGTTTGCATTAGGGATTTGCAAAAATCTGTAGCTTCTGAAGGGCTTAATGTTATGCAATAGATTAAGTGATGAATATTAAACTCCAATTATTTGCATTATTCATTCACTTACCATTCTGCAAATACCTGTTGAGAATTTAACCAAGGAAAAAAAGCATTACAAATTGAAAAATGCACTTAATAAACCCCTTCTGCCCTCATGGAACATCCAGACCAGTAAAACACAAATAACCAAAATGTAATCACCTGAAAGTCTTACTCACCATTGACATTCCAGGTCTCAACCCAGTCCCTGGCACATAGCAGATGCACACAAAGTAATTGGGGAGCTTTGTTGAATTGACTGTCATGTATGCCATAAAAAAATAATTCAATAATTTACCAGAGGGACAATAAGCAAAAGCTTCATAAAAGAAGTATAATTTTAAATATGCTTGGAAAGATGAGTAGGAACTGAGAAGGAAAAATTGAAGAACTTGGCCAAGGTCCAAGGTCAAAAAGAAGGGAGAATGCTTAAGAAAAGCAGATAATTGAATTTGAAAGTCTAGATGGTGTAGGAAGAACACAAAAATGGAAAATGGGGCTAAAAAGTAAGCTGCAGGGGTTCCTGGGTGGCTCAGTCATTAAGTGTCTGCCCTCTGCTCGGGTCATGATCCCAGGGTCCTGGGATCGGGCCCCATAACGGGCTCCCTGCTCCGCGGGAAGCTTGCTTCTCCCTCTCCCACTCCCCCCTGCTTGTGTTCCCTCTCTCGCTGTGTCTCTCTCTGTCAAATAAATAAATAAAATCTTAAAAAAAAAATAAGCTGCAGACAGATCATAAGAATCCAGCTTTCCATAGAGAGTTCCACACTAGAAATCTGAAAAATGTTTCTAAGGAGCAACAACAAATGTTTCTTTAGTCAAATAAATTGGACTGGATTAAACAAAGTTAAGCAAGTTTTTTCAATGCAATTTATTTTTAGGCCTTACAAAGCTAACGTACATTAGGCTTTTCTAGCAAAAGAAAATATGTCTGTATCCATTGCTCAATAAGCACCTACCCCAAAACAGTGGCTTTAAGTCATGCTTTATGATTTCTCATGACTATGGGTTGCCTGAACAGTTCTGTGCTCACTCATGTATCTGTACTCAGCTAGTAGATGGGCTGGGGTCTGGGATCACCTGAATGGTGGTCCCCAAGCAGCCTTTTTTTCAGTTGTTTTTATTCTTTTTTTTTTTTTAACCTCAAGCTCCTTCACATGATGGCAAAAGTGTTCCAAAAAGGTAAGAGGGGAAGGTGCAAGGTTACTTGAGATACAGGCTTTGATAACACATGGTATCATTCTGTCACACTGTAGTGATCAAAATAAATCATAAGGCTAGCCCCAATTAAGGAGGTGGAGAAATAAATTATACCTTTTTAAGGGGAAGTGGTGTATTAGGGTTTGTGCCCCTCATAAAATTCATATGTTGAAATGTAACCCAAATGTGATGATATTTAAGATGCTCCACCCTTTGGCCACTAATTGTAGGAAGTTTGTGTATTCTCTCTATAGCTTGTTTTTCTAATCTTGAACAAGTAGCTACTATCTATCTCCCAGGATTAGGGCAATTCTTCAGTAAGGCAAAAGATTGAATGTTTTTGTCCCCCTAAAATTCATGTTGAAATCTTAACCCCTCAATATGATGGCATTAGAAAGTGGGGCCTTTGGGAAGTAATTAGGTCATGAAGTGGGGCCCTCATGAATAGGACTGTGTCCTTTAAAAAGAGACTCCAGAAAGTTCTCTCACTCCTGTGCCCATTAAAGACACAGCAAGAAGATGGCCATCTATGAACTAGGAAGTGGCCTCTCACCAGACACTGAATTTGCCAGTGCCTGATCTTGGACTTCTAGCCTCAAGAACTATGAGAATAAATTTCTGTTGTTTATAAGCCACTCAGTCTGTGTTATTCTGTTATAGCAGCCTAAACAGACTAAGAGGAATAACAATACATAAAGCACTAAATACAAGGTCATGAATCTTTTGAGTGTTTAAGACATGGTAGGTGTTGTTATTTCATTGTATGTATTACTATTTATTATTATTATAATCTTATATTCTACTATATCTCCTGATGTAGTTTATTTACTTAGCTGTTAAGCCAGATTAAGTTTTTCTTTCTAAAGTATCCTGTATTCCCTTACCTTAAGACTTGACTTATTCTGTTCCTCTGTATCAGATGCTCTCCTTTTTTTGTTTATGTACAAAATCTCTCCGTAATTTAATTCCCAGCTCAAATGTCAATGCCTTTGTGATGTCTTCATTGAATATCTACTCACCCCCTAAATTCAAAGGTGACCTCTCCATCCCATGTTCCCACATACACTGCCTACACCTTGTCTTGGAAATACTTAGCTTTTCTCTCCTCAAAGACTTTAAACCTTTGAAGATAGGATCCCATCACTCCATTTTCATGGATGTTTGGTGAATACATACCCTTATTTACCTAATTATAACAAGAACTGACTCTAGTCCAAGGAATAATTAATATGAAGTTCACTTCCTCTAAATCTATTCAAATCACAAATCTGCTAAGACAAATGTAATAACTTCAGAAGGTACCTAAAGTGATATATTATTAGTTTAATGGAATTAAAAATGGAATAAAAAGAGTTAAGGTTAAAGACACCAAAGCCTTGATGTTATGAGAAGAGAGCATATTATTAGATAACTCAGGTTTTTATAATATAGCAGGAAGCCCAAGGATTTGCATATGGTTAAGCTTAAACACCACTTACATGCTGTAACAAAAAGAGAATTAACTGTTTTTATCAAAACACCTCACTTCTTAAGCAATTTGCTTAATATGATTTGCATAATTTTTCAAAATATGCAAAATGAATTTAGTATCCATTATTCATGATGATCTCAAAAAGAGCTTTTGACAATTTGCTACTCTGATATTTTTTCTCATTTGTAATCCATATCTGAAAAAAAATTAACACTCAGAAGCTATAAAATACTAAGACTTGGTGATAGCAAATTCTCAAAGAATATGGGTTTTAGAGTCATCAAATATTTTCCTACAGGAGGTGCACATAATACACTTCATCCTTTAAATCCATCAGGTTAATTAAAATAAAATAATTGAGATGACTTTGATGGAAATAAAAAAGTCTCAGAAAAGGGGAAAAAATGAAGATACTAAGAACTGGAGCAGCTTGAGAAATGGAGAATAAAGACTGGAAACCAGAGACCTGGTGCACCTTCTATGCTGGTAACTCTCCAGGTTAGTGACCTTGTTCAAGTCATGGTTCACTACTCCTGCCTCAATTGCCCCACTTATAATAGAAATCCCAGTGACGTTTCTCCCATTTCAATATTCTAGGAAACTGCAGAATATTTCCACCAACCCCTTCCCACAAATTATGTGTGTGTGTGTTAGTGTGTATACACATAAACGGTAAAGACATTGGTAGTATTCTAAATGAGTTAGTTGTGGAGAAGTCTCAAATTCTCATTTGATTTCTGTTTCTTCTTTATGAAAAGGTTTTGAGGAAACATATGAGTTTTTTTAATAATCTTTCTGCCTAAGTGACTTCTAAAAATAATTCATAGGCAGACTGGCATGGGGGAAGGTGCCTCAAAGACCCCAGTTTAAATACCTGGTTAGCTACTTCTAGAATCTTGGCTTGAGTTACTTATTTCTCCTCTAACTTTATTTACTTCTTTGTTAAAATAGAGCTCATCAGAGGCAGGCTTATCATAATACCCATGAAGCATATGTTTCAAGGCCTCTTTTGCATGAATTCATCTGTAATGGATTGAATGGCGCCCATCCCCACACCCTCAAAGATATGACCAAGTTGTCCTAATCTCTGGAAACTGTAAATGTGACCTTATTTGGTAAAAGGGTCTTTGTAGATGTAATCAAGTCAAGGATTTTGAGAAGAGATCATCCTGGATTACCTGGGTGGGCCCCAAATCAATGATGAGTGTCCTCATAAAAGTCACCCCAAAAAGAGAAACACAGATAAAGAAAAGATGAAAGCAGAGATTAGAGTTGTACAGCCATAAGCCAGAGGACTCCTGGAGCCACTGGAAGCTGGAAGAGTCAAGGAAGCATTCTCTCAAGTGCCTTCAGAGAGAGCATGGCCTTGCTAACACTTGAGTTTATACTTCTGGCCTTGATGGTTATGAGAGAATAACTGTCAGTTGTTTTAAGCCACCAAGTTTGTGTGAATTTGTTATGAAAGCCCTGGGAAACTAATACACTTCCACCTAGAGGGACATGAGCAATGTGTTCACAGATTTTATGTTTTGTAAACACTTTCTACACTACTTTTCCCCTCGGTCACAATTTCACTTATGTCAGATGATAGTGGAGTGGCCACAAACATTTTTCTGGGTCCAGCTAAGGCAAAGCTGACATGGGGAAACCTTTAGTGGGGGATTGGAGTGATATGTTTATGTGGTTTCACCTAGTTACCATATTACTATTTATCCTGATGTAGAAAGGCTTCCAGGAATGCTCATACAACCTACGGTGTTGACTTAGTGACATGTAGAACAAGTACAGAGGTCAAGGGTCATAAGGATCATGTGCTATGATGCCCTGCACTCTATTTGGGAGTATTCAGAAATTGGCAGAAATAATGTTTGAAATGCACAGAGCCAGAAGCTAATATGGGGAAAATTCTCTTAATCATCAGACACTTAAAATTAGAACCAGAGAAGTTATCGTTGATGCTTAATTAAAATGGAAGTTCACTGCTGACAGAAACACTCTCTGTTGATAAAGGGTCTATGATTATAATTATCTGATTTAATTTTTCTTTCATGGCAAGTATCTAATGAAATAGAATTGATCAGAAACCCTTTGATTTTAGGGCACAAATCTGTAGAAATACTACAAACTGTGAGTGTATCGATGTCTGAAGTCATACATCTATGCATCCTGGCCTCAAGAATAAGAGAAAACGTATTTGACCAACTATGTTCTAGGAAAGACTGATTAAATTTATATTATTTTTATAGAAAAAAGATATCACAAAAACTATTACATGAAAAGGTGATCAAATAATATTCTTCCCCAAAATGCCGGAACAACAACTGCCTTATTGAGGTGTGTCTGGCATTTCATTGATAAAAATATTGTTATTCTTTATCTTGATTCACTATTATATGTAGTATTTGTCAATTTTTGTGATTTTCTTATCATTATAAATATTTGCTTTTATATCTAAGTTCATATTCATAATTTAAAAATTATTTTTTAAAGAAAGTCACTGACATTTTATAAATTTATATATTTGTGTGTGTATTTATATGTACATATACATAAATACACACATTCAATGTGTGTGTGTGTTCTGCCAAGGATCTGACTTGAGTTAACATATATATTCTAAAGTTTTAATGCACATAGATAAAACATCTAGCACAATCATGACTTACTGCATGGCAACTATGATTACATCCTTAATTCTAATCTGTACCATAGTTAATGTTTGCCTCTAGAACAAACAATTCACATGTAACCAACTTGTACTAAAAGATACAGTTGGTTTTCTAGAAGATATAGCAAAAGCAAATAAAAACAAAATGATTCTAGAATTATACATTTACTCACTAGACATTCAGAAAGCATGCACTTTATAACAATATGCAATATAATATATAAAAATTTTAACTGATCACAGCTTTCCAAGCAGATAAACAATACCAAAGCATGTTTTAAACTCTATCACACAATCTGGAAGAGATTCAGATTGTATGAGGCATGACGTTTATATAATTTGGGATACCTAATTTAAGATAGAAAATACAAAGACAGGAATTGATAATTAGATTTGACACATGTGAACACTTCACTAGAGCCCTTCTTTGGTCCTCAGAAGGAGCCCTAGAAGAGAAGAACCCTGGATTTTAAGCTCTGTGAGCTACCTAGTAAACCTACTTCTGTCTACAAGACAGGGCCAATGAGGGTGTGATGAAATAGACACTCTCATGCATTTCTGGTGTCTTTGGAAAATTCATCTCAATTAAATAAACCAACACGCTCAAAATATTTTTATTTCTAAAAATATTTCTATTCATTTCAATGACATCAGTAAAAATGTAGAATCACTTATACAAAATTAAATACCTTTTCATACATAACTACTTCACCAAAGAACTCATAAAAATTGAAAATAAGGCTTAAAAAGATTTTCTAAAACTCTGGAAAGTTTTAGGGAAAACATCAGACTCAGAACAGGCCTATCTGGCATGGTCTGAGCTATTTCCCATGCATTTGTAGCAAAAGTGGAAGAAAGAACAAAATCTTAACAATTGTCCTCTTTTAATAAACACTATTGGTGTTTTCTCCTTTTCTTATATCTGTATTTTTCTAAAACAAGGATGTATTACATTCTCAGTGAAAATTTTATACAATAAATTTTTGAACTTTTTGAGTGATCGTAGGAAAACAATTCTTAAATAAAAGCTTGGTTTATCAACCAGAAGTATCTTGAAATTCTCAAAAGAAAAATTTAATTTTAACTTCCTTTACTGTATAAATCAATTCACACTATCCAGAATTTTTTTTTCTAGGCTGAGATGACATTTGACTTTGGAATAAGTAAACTTCGATGAGGTCTCATAATTCCTAGAAGCCCAATGCAACAAAGGAAATGTGCTGAGAGATTGACTAGCAAACCAGAAGCTTCCTTCAATGCTGGATGCTGCCCATGTCCTCCCTTCATTCAGCACACCTCTGCAGAGTACCCTCTGGAGGGCTCTTCCAGTTGTACTACTTTTCACTTTATCAGGTCTTGTCATTAAAAGACAACTCAGTTGTTTCTTGGAAGTATAAAAATGGACAATGAAATGACAACCAAACAATTTTTCACATTGCAAATAATTTCTTCAGCCCACAACTTCAGCTTTGTTTGTTTGTTGAAACTTATTTGAAACTCTCCCATGTGAAAGTTTGGCGAAATCCAGCCAAGGTGCCCTGATTTCAAATATTGGTTGAGTTGTTTTCTGACTGTGTGACCCGAGATGGTTCATTCAACTGCTTTTAAATTAAATTTTACTCATCTCTAAAAGGAACACGAATGAGTTCTGCAAAGGATCATGATGCAGTCTAAATGAGATAAAGTAGTAAAGGTGCTTGATGCAATAACTTAGTGATAAATCATATTATTTTTTACTAGCTTGCACAAGATAATAATGAGCTACCCATAACATTTTTGCGAAATTCATTTATTTCCTAAATGGGAACGGCTTGCAGAATATGGAGCGGTTTCCTGGGGACATCTTTCTTTCCTATGTTTTTATGTGCCTTTCTCTCTCTCTCTCTCTCTTTTTAATCTATCTCGCTCTTCCTCCATCCTCTGCTTTCATCTTTTTGTACAAACACACATAAACACTCATTCTTGGTCTTACTATTCTCTTTGACTCCAACATACTCTATGCCCCCATCAGTCTTTCTTTCTTTCTCTCTGTCTCCCCTGCCCCTGACACATATGCATACACACACTCACTCACATCCACTCACACTCACATTCAAATATGGTGAATAAAGAGACAAGGATAGAATGACAGTTTCAGCTTACTTTTCCTAGTCTTAGTCTATTCTTCAGCTTATAGAAAGAATGTTCTGGTCCCAAGCCCTTGTGAATAAAATAAGCCCATATGAGTTTTAAGTGAAAATGGACCTTTAGACTCTCTGTCTTTGAACATCCAACAATTAGGATGGTCTAATTCCTGGGACCAGCAGCGACAGCAGCATCACCTGGCAACTTGGAAATGCATAATCTCAGGTGCTACCTCTCTTCTGTGGAATCAGAAACTGCAGGTGGGCCCAGCAATCTGTGTTTTCACCACTCCCCCCAGTGACTATACACATGCTCAAGTTTGAGAACTGGGCTAGAAGAAACTCCATTTTCCCATACCCTCTATGGCAGATCATTGCTTAATGGTTCATCTTGCTGAAAAATGGATTTGCCAAAATGGTGACCACAATCAATGACTTATTAATTATACAATAGAACCCTCTCAGTAGCTAATTTCAATGAGAAACTAATGAGGAGTCACATTATGTTTGTTTTACCAAAACATGCAGAAAATTTAGGACAAATCTAATTAGAGGTTTTTGCTTACCGTGATTGCCAAGAAAGAAACAAATATAAAGCAAACAAATGGGTAAAAGTCATTTAACTCTTTTGGCATTCAAACCAGGAAAACAATCAAAGGAGCAAAAACTTTTTATCCTCCTATTACACATTTAGTGGATTCCAACATGTACAATCATCTTTGGAAATGAGATTTTGCATAATGAGATTTTTTAAGAGGCTGTTTCTTTGGAATTGAATTCTAATCATTAATATTCTTTCAGCAAGAACAGATGGTTCAAATTTATATATCTACCCCACTCCTCAAAGGAAAGTAGAATGTAAGCTCCATGAAGACAGAGTTTTCTTTTCTCTTCTTGCCCAAAGATGTATCCCAAGCACCTAAAACAAAGCTTGGCATAAGGCAGGCGATTAATAACTATTCATTAAATGAGTGATTGAGTAAAAACTGTATTTTATAAATTGGTCTTATCTCTTGTTTTTCCATTACCCAAAAAGCTGGATTCATGGGATTTTCACCAGGGTTGTCACACAAGACCTGGCACTCGGAAGGGCCCCAGTGCTTAGTCTAATGCTCTCTTGTTACCATCTTTTAGTTTTGAATAATTTATTTTTGAAAATGTGTTTTGTAAGGTTTGTGAGGTTCTAGGGGATCATGGAGTAAGGGCATGGCAGACAATATATATAAATACGAATGCCCACTATTACTTGCCATTCCATTTGAAATTAGTGTTCACCATGCCCTATGGGCACAAAATTCCCATGGATCCATGATGTGTGGGAGTTCAGCAAGATGCAGAGTAAGTATGAAGTCTGTCGCCTCTATCACTGAGTAAGCAGGGCCCTCAGGACAGACCTGAGAGGCCATGTTTTTTATTCAAACCAAAACTCTTCTACCAGAGAGAAGGCAATGGAGTTCTAGAAACGCAAAAGACCATGGAATGCCATCATGTCCTTTCTTACTGGTATTATTTCCCCATATCAGCCAACCCCTTATGATGAAAATTATGGCACAGAAGGAAAAGAAAAATAGGGTAACCTATAGTTTTAAGTTCTTTCCTACTCACCAGTGAGCTGCAGATAGTGAATATTGGCTGAATTTGCATAGATCAAAAAGTGAAATAAAACCAGTTGAGTTAGTTTGCATTGTACTTCCACTGTTCTGCATGTATGAGCTACAAAATACAGACAGTATAATTTCAGTGACTTAATGCATTATATTTTCATTTAAAACTGGCATTGTACAATATATAGATAAGAAAAATATATACTAATCACTTAAAATTCCAATTTTCTCTGCTTAGAATGGCATTGGATAGCAAATAAAAACCACCATACAGGTTGAGAGTGTGTGGAAGAAAAGAAAATTATATATTTTAATACTTCTAACAAAACTTTTTTTCTTCCCTTCAAACAAGGGATGGTGCATTATTATGTTTCAAATTATATTACTGGTCCTGACTATCCATAAGTTCTACAAACAGATCCACTTAATCAGTACAACTTTCTAAACAAGACAGTCTTTTCCCTAGTTTTTCATTTTCACATGTGTGATTTCTGCTGTCTGAAAGGCCAGTGTGGAAAACACCCAGTTTTAGAGACAAACAGATGAGTTTTTATATCCTGACTGCTATTTTTAGGTATATGGCTTACATCTACCTCCTTATAGTTTTTACCTCCTTTACTATATGATGGAGGCTTGCTAGTACCTACTTCTTAGAGTTGTCAAGGGAATAAAATAAAATACTTTAGGGAAGTTAAAATAAGACAATATGTATAAAGCTCCTCCTGTAAATGATTTCAGGGCCAGGCAAGAAGAACAGTAGGTTTGGCATCTTGGCATCAGCCAGTTGGTAATATTGAGAACCATCAAGACACTAGAGTGGCAAGCCTCACTTAAAGGAATTCTAATTTTACAAAATGCTTAAAGCATTGTATTTGACTTTATATTTCTGCTACAGTGGAAAATGTAAAAGACTGACAAATCCAAGTTTTGGCAACCATGTGGGCCAACTGGAACCCTCACGCACTCCTTGTGGAAATGTAAAATTGTATAACCACACTGGAAAGCAGCTAGATGGTTTCTTTAAAAAGTTAAGAAATAATACATTATATGTTAAAAAAAAAAAGAAGAAGAAGATAGCAGGAGGGGAAGAATGAAGTGGGGGAATCGGAGGGGGAGACAAACCATGAGAGACTATGGACTCTGAGAAACAAACTGAGGGTTCTAGAGGAGAGCGGGGTGGGAGGATGGGTTAGCCTGGTGATGGCTATTAAAGAGGGCATGTATTGCATGGAGCACTGGGTGTTATATGCAAACAATGAATCATGGAACACTACATCAAAAACTAATGATGTAATGTATGGTGATTAACATAACATAACAATTAAAAAAATAAAAAGCAAAAAAAAAGTTAAGAAATATGTTCATGCAAAATAAATGAAAGCAAATGTCCTTACAAAGATTTGTGCACAATGTTCATAGCAACCTTATTCACAATAATTAATAACTCCAATTGACTCAAATGAAGCAGTGAAATGTTTCTCAATTAAAAAAAAAAGAAATGAACTGCTGATAGTGGCACACCCTGGATAAATCTTACAATCATTTGCTGACTACAGAGCCAGATATCAAAAATTACATATTATGTGATTCCATGTATGTAGGATTCCAGAAAAGGTCGAACTAACCTGTGGTGGCAAAAAGATCCATAGTCACCAGAGGCTAGCAACAGAGGATGAGCATGGTAGCTAAGGGCATGAGGAGAATTTGTGGGGAAATGAAAATGATCTATAGCTTGGTTTTGGCACTGTTTATGGAGGTATTTATATCAATACTTAACAATTTTTACATTTCTTATGTATGCAGGTTATCTTATGTAAACTAAATTTCAATAAAACACAAACAATTGAATGAGAAGACTGACAGCCAGTGGAAGAACTCATGGATTTACCCAAGGTCACCCTGCTGATCAGCACAAGAGCCAGTAAAAAACACCAACTTTCGAATCCTAAGGACAGACAACAAAATTTTTGGCAGGTGCAAACAAATTGTATCTGTAGATTTCTGTTTGCAGGCTTACAATTTACAACCTCTGGTGCAGATGGTAAATGAATTCGTGGGTCCCCTTTACCACTTTTCTCAGATTCACACATCTTCTACAACACCTTTATATGGAAACAATTTCTTCCTCAAGACCTACCAGAACAGTCTTCTCTTTGATCAAATCTTCTTCACCTCCTCCAGGTGGTTGGCCATGACTTTCTGGGCTCTTGCAGCACCGGGTTCATGCTTTTACTCTAGCTCATGTCATAGGTACTGGAGTCAAACTTCTTAAGTGTGAATTTTGGCTCTACTACTTATTACTGCAACACCTTGGACAAGTCATAACTCTTGGACTTCAACTCCTTTATTTATAAAAAGGAGAAAGTAATAAGGTTGTTGAGAGATGATAGAAGGTATGCAAAACACTTGGTATAGATCCTGGCACATGATAGACAGAATTCAGTGGATGTTACTTTTTTCATGGTCATTACCAACATTAACATTTTGGATTTCATCTGCTCATGTCTGCTCTCCCATTATTCTAGGAGTTCCCTCATGGGTGGAGAGTGTTTCTTGCTCATCTTATCCCCAGCATCTGCACACAAGTGCTCTGTAAGGGTCTGATGAATCAGTGAGTGAGTGAGTCAGAACCTTACCACCTATTCTCACTTCCTAGTTACTTGAGAATGACTAATGGGAACTTAGTCGTGCTGACCTTCACAGGTGCTGAGGAAATATTTTTTTTCTTTCCTACTAAAGCAGTCAAGCTTAACCTTCACTTGTTAGACTCTCTGCCAAGAAGAAGGCACAAAACTGTAGTTCATCTAATTTATGAAGACATAGTAAAAGTAAAGGTCCCACAGAGATGCTTAGGGTATGGGACTACTACAGCTAAAGCAGTGAACAACCTAATAGATTCTCTGCAAGTGATTGGGATACCCAAACATCACACCAAAACACCAATGTCATGGTGGAAAAGGAAAGCAGAGTGTGTGTGGATCCTAGTTTAGTCCTTTCCAGAGACGAGAATGATTTACCTTCAGGAAACAAGCTATGGCTCATGAAATGCCATTTTCAAAACACAACAAATCCAAGTTAGGTTAGGAAGTGATGTGATCTGAGGGAAGTAGTAGTAGATGCTATGTACCCAGTAGGGGGGTAATTTAGGGGCAGGGGTTTTCAGTTCTCATGGTCCATCCCCAGAGAATGTTCAGGGTTTCAGTATTATTTTCTGTAGACATGTGTACCTTTCAAATATTAATTTATTCAATGACTTCATATTTTTGTAAAAATTATAAAAGCAACATATGCCTATTGCAAAGCATGAAGAAATATATTGTTGAACATAAAGAGGATCCTCATTCAGAAATGGCCGCTGTTGAAATTGTGATGTGCATTCCTGAAGTGTTCTGTAAATTTATTTTATGTAACAAAATAGAAGTTAACCAGGAAGTTCCCAGACTTCACATTTTCCATACCTATGAAAGAGAATTCTTTTGGAGGGCACCCATTTCTCCTTTCACCACTTTTGTTCAGCCCTCTGTGGAGTGTCCTTCAATTTCTAGAGCAGCCCTTTGGACATGAGGTGTTCCAAATCAGTACAAGTGAGAGGGTTGCAAGAAGTTTTGGCTTGGAGTAAGGGAAATGTTTGAAAGGAGATTCTGGAGGATGAAGCCAAGGAAAAGCTGGGATGTGTGTAGGAAGAGAATGAAAGAGAAAGGGAGCTTTAAAAATGTTAAGTGGTATGACTAATCTTTATGGTGTTTGAGAAAAATATGGAAAATATTTGAGTCATTGAAAAATTATTTTTTTTGGTTTCCAGACTGTGTTTCCTTGAGTTATAGTTATGGTTTATAACAGTTGCTGAGGCAGAACTGAGTGTCAGAGTAACAGCTCATTAATGATATAAAAGTAGGTATCAGTGTGAATATAGAAATAAGCACAAATGCAAGCATAAGCATGAATATAGGATATAGAATATATATTCATATAAGTATCACTGTTAACATTAGTAAACCTTGGATACAAAGAGGTAGAAAATGGAGAGAGATTTGAAACCAAATCATATTAAAGGAGCTTTTTTCAGTAAACATAAAATGAACACAGTTCCATATCAATAAATCCTTCAGATGAGATTTTTTTTTTCACTGAAGAATCAAACATCTACACAAACCAGCACAATTGAACAGGATTCTATTAAAATACATGGAAAAATAAGGGAGTAGAAACACAATAATTTTTTGTTAACAGGAGGTCCAAGCCTCATGGAGATTGAAATTGGAGAATTGTCTGGATTCATAGCAGCCCTGGGATGTTAGCACTCGGAGCTGTGTGAAATGGCACCAGAATGGCGAGGTATGAGTTGGCTACAAACTGTCTTTTCTTTTTTTATTCCAATCAACTATAAAATATACCCTTGTTTCTAATTTAAATTTCTAAGATATATAGGAGAGAGAGAAAGAGAAGCTGCCTAATCTATGAATCTGATTGTGCTGGATATTAACTATCACCTCAATTTGAGAACAGAATTTGTCACATAAAGTCATGGCACAGATAGCTGGCAGCATAAGTATACGTCATTGCCCTGGGCTGAGGGGATAAGGGGAATATGGTCACAAGATACTTGTATTGCTCAGAAACCCTTGTTGCAATTGAAATTAGAAAGGAGAAAAGGGATTTACCAGCTCACATATCTTAGGAGTTCATGGATAATCAAGGTACAGATATGGCTGAATATATGTGGTCAAATTATATCATCAGGAATATACTTTGGCTTTCATTTCCCAGTTCTGCTTTTACCTGTCTTTCCATCATTCCTTCAGGCTTTTCCCTTGTGGTGACAAAAAGAGCCACCAGAAATATTAGACTTTCAGTCTATCAGAGGAAAGATCCACATAATGAGAAGAGATTGCTTCTTTTCCTTTAACTATAGCAGAATATCAATGCTTAACTCTGACTCACCCAGTTTGACAGGTTATACACACACCTCAAAGTCAATCAACATGGCTTGAAGAATGAGGTAATCATATTAGTCAAGTTGGGATTCTAGACATGGGTTAGCTTCACCTAAGCCAGGTGGGTTCAAAGTCAGGGAGATGCAGTTAATGAATACTGGACAAGGATAATCAGAAAGGAAGCAGGTGCACTCAAACTGGACAGGTGCAGTATGATCATGGACTATTGACAAAGGTGTGGACAGTACTTAGTAAAAGTAACAACAATGGTGTAATGTCTCAGAGTCATCACAGACAGCCATTACTCCTTTTAAGTCCAAAGAGGCAAGGAAGAAGCAGTTCCAGAACCCACAGAAAGCTGTAAAAATAGGGTTGCCTTAAATAGAGGGACACAGCCAATCCATGATGATCTAACAAGACAGAAAACATTGGAACAAATATTCTGAACTCAGTCTCCTTATATTTCTTCTAGGTACTTTGGTTGCCTCCCAACCTGACTGCAAACCAGAGAGCAAGGATGCTGATTGTTGTTTGCTTTTATTTACTTTTTGTATAAAGTTAAACAAGATAATCTCCCAGAGATAAACAAGGTAATGTCCCAGAGATAAACAACCCTAAGAGTTTGATATACAAAGCTTCAAACTTCTCTGTTTCTATAAAGTACACATCTACAAATACACACTCATGTACGTACCCACATTCGTATGTGTAAATAAACACATGCACATACAGTACATATGAAAAATCATATATACGAACACGTGTATGTGTGTGTCTTACAAAGAAGGTTATGTCATATGTATTGTTTGCTAGATTGGTATTGTTATACAATTTGGATATCTTTCCAAGTCCATATATTTATATTTCTGTAATTATTATACATATAAAAATTTTATAACTTCATCATAATTTATTTTGCCATTTTCTTGTTGAGAAAGCTTTTGTTTTTTTCTGTGTTTCTGCTGTTAATGCACATTGCAACAATATAGTCCCTTGCACATATCTTTATGAACTCCTGGGGCCATGGAGTTGTGGTTACAGAGATTTTTACGGCATTCTCTTTCTTAATTATCCTCCAGTATTCAGTTTTGTACATTTAAAAGTGAAAGGTAGTGTGCTCCCTACTTCTTTGAAAAATCTAAATGTTACCCCTCTGAATTAGTTTCCTAGGGTTGCCTTCACAAATTACCACAGACTTCATGGCTTCAACAAATTCTTCACAGTTCTGAAGGCCAGAAGTCTGAAATCAAAATGTGAGCAGGGTTGGGTCCTTCCAGAGGAAGGTTCTAAAGGAGAGTCTGTTCCATGCCTAGCTTCTAGTGGCTGTGGACGATCCTTGGCATTTCTTGGCTTGGAGCTGCATTGCTCCAATCTGTGCACCAATTTCATGTGGCTTTTTCCTCTGCATCTCTGTGTCTTTTCTTTTTCTAATTTTGTAAGGACACCTATCATTGGATTCAGTGTGGGCCCTAAATCCAGGATGAGCTCAACTCGAGATTCTTAATTATATGTGCAGAGAACCTATTCCCAAATAAGGTCACATTCATAGGGGGAAGGGCTTAAAATTTGGACACATCTTTTGAGGAACACAGTTCAACTTACTATACAATCACCTCTCTTTATTATTGCTGCTGTTGGTTTATTTTGTCTTTCTTTACAATTATTAAGTGTCAGATTCTTTTCATGTTGTTTTTTGTACATTTATGTTATTCTTATGTGAATTGCCTGGGTGTTTTTGTGTACGAATGTATTAGTTTTCTTTTATTGTGGTAAGAATATTTAAAATGAGATCTACTCTCTTAACAAATTTTTAAATGTCATATTATTGTTGACTACAGGTGAAGTGTTTCAGCAGATTTCTAGAGCTTACACATGTTGCTTAACTGAAGCTTTATACCCCATTGATTAGCAGCCCACCATTTCCCACTCCCCTGTGCCCTGGCAACTACCATTGCATTCTTTGGTTCTATGAATTTGACTATTTTAGACACCTCATAAAAACACAATCATGCAGTATTTGTCTTTCCATGATGGGTTTGCTCCTCTGTGCTTTTCAATTATTATTTCTTGTTATTAATTAGTAGAGGGTTTAAAACATAAATAGTAGATCTATATTGTAAATTTCATTCAAAGCATTTTCTATCCTTTAGATCTTTTTGAAACATATAGTCTTATGTCACACAAAATTTCTATTTTTTGGATAATCAAACCTGTCAATTTTCTTGATAAATTTTGGAGTTCACTTCATGCTTTAAAAACCTCAATTTTATTAGAATACTCTCCTGTTGCTCACATGAATGTTTTTTAGCTTTTAGATTAAACCTTTAGAACATTAATTTATTTGGAATTTAATTTTTGTGTACGCTGTGTAGAAAAGAGTTGACATTTTTTTCAGTAGGGACAACATTTTGTCCCCCCAATTTTTTATTATTATATTATTTTCTCACTGTTTTGAAACATTTCATTATAGATTGCTCTGTTTCTGGATTATTGAATTAGTTCCTGAGATTCATTTATCTATATCTGTGTACACTCATTTAATATTATTTTCTGTATAGTATATAATACATTCTAGTAGCATAAGTGCACCTTCATTGGTCATATTTTTCAATATTTTCTTGGTCTCAGGTGCCTGAGTGGCTCAGCTGGTTAAGTGTCTGCCTTCAGCTCAAGTCATGATCTCAGTGTCCTGGGATCAAGCCCCCGCATGGGGCTCCCTGCCCAGTGGGGAGCCTTCTTCTCCTCTCCCCCTCCCCTCCCCCACACTCGTTCTCTCTCTCTCTCTCGCTCTGCTCTCTCTCTCAAATAAATAAATAAAAATCTTAAAGAATATATATTTTCTTGACCTCTCTCTTATACTTACTCTTCTGACTGACATTTGAAATTTCTTACAAAATCATCAAAAGATGGAATTCTGATTTAAATTGAGTTAAATACACATATTTTATTTTAATGGAGAGATATCATCCCATCCCAGAGGATAGTATAATTCCCCAAATCTTCAAATCTTATTTAAAATTTTTAGTAACATTTTATAGATTTCTTAACATTGGTCTTACATAGATTTATTTAAATGTATATCTTCATATTTTATAATTTTTGCTTAGATTTTAGTTTGTTTTGTATTTTAGCTTTTGGATTTGGTTTGTTTCCCGATATATGTTCTGATTTGCCATCATAAACATAAATAAAATAATGTGAATTTGTTTTCCTTCTATCCAGTCATGATTAAATTTTTTAAATTTTTGGTTAAAATATAGGGTAATGACAATAATTATGAGTATAATAATAATGGCTAATATGGTTAATAGCCTTATTATTAATTAATAACTGATTAAGTATCAGACATTTTGCTAATCACTTTCCAAGGTTATTAGATTGAATCCTCATAGTACTCCTAAGTGAGGGAAATCAGGTCTTCTTCCAGGATGACAACTTGAAACGTACAAGGGTTAAGGAATTACCCAAATCTTCAAGGTAATAACTGTCTGTCCCAGAATCAGAACTAGAGTCTGCTTCTGACTTCTGAGGTCATATGGCTAAACACAAGGTTATAATGCTGTCTCTTTAACTAGAAACTCGAAGCCAATGCTGAATAACACTGGTGTAGTGGTGATAGCTAGCATTCCTATTTGATCTTGAAATTTAGTGGAAAGTAATAATACACTTATGATGACATTTGTTGTTGTCAAACTGATATTCTTTCTCAATTTTTTTTTTTAGCTGTGCAACTCAATTTGTTGTTTTAAATTTCCATTCAAAAAATTCATTCTCTTAGTGGACAGTTCTATGAGTTTTGACAAATACATAGAGTCATGTAACATATGCCATCACAATCAATTATACACAACAGTTCCATCATGCCAAAAAATTCTGTTATCCTTCTCCTTGATTCAACTTCTCCACTCATCCTCAAACAATGGAAAGCAGGTATCTGTTCTCTGTCACTATAATTTTGATTTTCAGGGTGCCTGGGTGGCTCAGTTGGTTAAGCGACTGCCTTCGGCTCAGGTCATGATCCTGGAGTCCCGGGATCGAGTCCCGCATCGGGCTCCCTGCTTGGCAGGGAGTCTGCTTCTCCCTCTGACCCTCCTCCCTCTCATGTGCTCTCTCTCATTCTCTCTCTCTCAAATAAATAAAATAAAAATCTTAAAAAAAAAAAAAATTTTGATTTTCACAGAATGTTAAATGAATGGAATCATATAATAGGCAAACTTTCAAGTCTGACTTCTTTCACTTGTAATGAATTTAAATTCATCTATGTTGTTTTGTATATCAGGAGTTCATTCCTCATTATTGGTCAGTAGTATTCCATATACTACTTCATGTACCACGGAGTTGTATAACCAATAACCATATACCAATAACCATGGGTTATTCTTTCAACAGTTGAAGAACATTCCAGTTTCTAGTTTTGATGTTATGATTCTCCTATATGAAAAGAATCCAGGTAATTTAGTCAGGATTTGAAGGGTGTCATACTTTATTTATTTATTTTTTCTTTATTTATGTATTATTTGTTTCAGGGGTACAGGTCAGTGATTCATCAGTCTTACACAATTCACAGCGCTCACCATAGCAGATACCCTCCCCAATGTCCATCACCCAGCCACCCATCCCTCCCACCCCCCTCCACTCCAGCAACCCTCAGTTTGTTTCCTGAGATTAAGAGTCTCTTATGTTTTGTCTCCCTCTCTGGTTTCACCTTCTTTCATTTTTCTCTCCCTTCCTCTATCATCCTCTGTCTTGTTTCTCAAATTCCTCATATTAGTGTGATCATATGATAATAATCTTTCTCTGATTGACTTATTTCACTTAGCATAATACCCTCTAGTTCCATCCACATCGTTGCAAGTAGCAAGATTTCGGGGTTTTTTGATGGCTGCATGATATTCCATTGTGTGTGTGTGTATACACACACACACATATCACATATTCTTTATTCATCTGTTGATGAACATCTGGGCTCTTTCTATAGTTTGGCTATTGTGGACATTGCTGCTATAAACACTGGGGGGCATGTGCTCCTTCGGATCACTACATTTGTATCTTTGTACTGTATACACAGTAGTGCAGTTGCTGGGTTGTAGGATAACTCTATTTTTAACTTTTTGAGGAAACTCCATACTGTTTTCCAGAGTGGCTGCACAAGCTTGCATTCCCACCAACAGTGTAGGAGGGTCCCCCTTTCTCTGCATCCTCGCCAACATCCGTCATTTCCTGACTTATTTTTAGTCATTCTGACTGGTGTGAGGTGGTATCTCATTGAGGTTTTGATCTGGATTTCCCTGATGCCAAGTGATGTTGAGCAATTTTTCATGTATCTGTTGGCCATTTGGATGTCTTCTTTGCAGAAACGTCTATTCATGTCTTCTGCCCATTTCTTGATTGGATCATTTGTTCTTTGGGTATTGAGTTTGATAAGTTCTTTATAGATTTTGGATACTAGCCTTTTATCTGATATGTCATTTGCAAATATCTTCTCCCATTCTGTTGGTTGTGTTTTGGTTTTGTTGACTGTTTCCTTTGTTGTGCAAAAGATTTTTATCTTTATGAAGTCCCAATAGTCCATTTTTGCCCTTGCTTCCCTTGCCTTTGGCAATGTTTCTAGGAAGAAGTTGCTGCAGCTGAGGTCTAAGAGGTTGTTGCCTGTATTCTCCTCAAGGATTTTGATGGAGTCCTATCTCACATTTAGGTCTTTCATCCATTTTGAGTCTATTCTTGTGTGTGGTGTAAGGAAATGGCCCAGTTTCATTCTTCTGCATGTGGCTGTCCAATTTTCCCAACACCATTTGTTAAAGAGACTTTTTTTCATTGGACATTCTTTCCTGCTTTGTCAAAGATTAGTTGACCATAGAGTTGAGGGTCCTTTTCTGGGCTCTCTATTCTGTTCCATTGATCTATGTGTCTGTTTTTGTGCCAGTACCATGCTGTCTTGATGATGACAGCTTTGTAATAGAGCTGGAAGTCCGGAATTGTGATGCCACCAGCTTTGCTTTTCTTTTTCAACATTCCTCTCGCTATTCAGGGTCTTTTCTGGATCCATACAAATTTTAGGATTATTTGTTTCATTTCTTTGAAAAAAGTTGGTGGTATTTTGACAGGGATTGCTTTAAATGTGTAGATTGCTCTAGGTAGCATAGACATTTTCACAATATTTGTTCTTCCAATCCAAGAGCATGGAACATTTTTCCATTTCTTTGTGTCTTCCTCAGTTTCTTTTGTGAGTAATCTATAGTTTTCTGAGTACAGATCTTTTGCCTCTTTAGTTAGATTTACTCCTAGGTATCTTATGGTTTTGGGTGCAATTGTAAATGGGATTGACTCCTTAATTTCTCTTTCTTCTGTCTTGTTGTTGGTGTATAGGAATGCCACTGATTTCTGTGCATTGATTTTATATCCTGCCACTTTACTGAATTCCTGTATGAGTTCTAGCAGTTTTGGGGTGGAGTCTTTCGGGTTTTCCACATAAAGTATCATATCATCTGCAAAGAGTGAGAGTTTGACTTCTTCTTTGCCGATTTGGATGCCTTTGATTTCTTTTTGTTGTCTGATTGCTGTGGCTAGGACTTCCAATACTATGTTGAATAGCAGTGGTGATAGTGGACATCCTTGCCGTGTTCCTGACCTTAGGGGAAAAGTGCTCAGTTTTTCCCCATTGAGAATGATATTCACTGTGTGTTTTTCATAGATGGTTTTTATGATATTGAGGTATATACCCTCTATCCCTACACTGTGAAGAGTTTTAATCAAGAAAGGATGCTGTGCTTTGTCAAATGTTTTTTCTGCATCTATTGAGAGTATAATATGGTTCTTGTTCTTTCTTTTATTCATGTATTGTATCACATTGATTGATTTGTGGATGTTGAACCAAACTTGCAGCCCAGGGATAAATCCCACTTGATCATGGTGAACAATCCTTTTAATGTACTGTTGGCTCCTATTGGCTAGTATTTTGGTGAGAATTTTTGCATCCATGTTCATCAAGTATATTGGTCGTAATTCTCCTTTTTGATGGGGTCTTTGTCTGGTTTTGGGATCAAGGTAATGGTGGCCTCATAAAATGAGTTTGGAAGTTTTCCTTCCATTTCTATTTTTTGGAACAGTTTTAGAAGAATAGGTACTAATTCTTCTTTAAATGTTTGGTAGAATTCCTCTGGGAAGCCATCTGGCCCTGGGCTCTTGTTTGTTGGGAGATTTTAAAGGCAATTTTGTTTTATTTCTATTTTATTTAATATTTTTAAAAAGAGTAACAAAATTGACATAATCATAGATTAAAACATTACAAATACCAGGTGGTTTCCTAGAGTTTACCACCTTGCATTTTTGAAATAAACTCTACTTCCACTTGGTATATTATATCAATATTTCCCTGAATGCTATTTGTGTATTCATCATACTTTTCTTCATTTATGTTTTCAGAATGACTCTTCCATTGTTTAAATTTTTCAGTGCCATCTTTGTCACATTTTGTTATAAGGTTATGCAAGTTTAGTAAGACATCCAAAGTTCTCTATGTTCTGAAATGATTTTCTAACATGCATATTTCTAGTCTCAAAAGGTTTGATAAAATTTACCTGTAGATTCACCTTGGTTGGTAGATATTTTAGATTTAGACCTCAAAAGTCTTTATACCTTTTATATAAAAATTTATCTTTTCATGCTTTTTATCTCTGAACTTATTTTGGAGAGTCTGTTCCATGTCTAGCTTCTAATGCTGTGGGCGATCCTTGGCATTTCTTGGCTTGGAGCTGCATTGCTCCAGTCTCTGCCCCAACCTCACATGGCTTTCTCCCCTGCATCTTTGTGTCTTCTCTTTTTCTAATTTTGTAAAGACATTTATCATTGGATTCAGTGTGGGCCCTAAATCCAGCTAGTTTTTAATTCACAATTTTGTATAAAATGCTCAATTCTGGAGTGTTTACCTTATAATTTAATTCTAAGCAAATCATGAAGCATAAGGAGGCTTCACAGATACTCTATTAAAAACTCTATTCATCAAAAGGCTTAAAACCACAGAGTAATAAAAGGCAGTATATGGATCCCTATAATCTTTTTATTGTGTCATCACAGTCTGTCTCTGTAATATTTGTTTTCTAGTAGGAAAAAAAAAACGCATAATATTTGGATGTCTTCCTCTAAAGAACTACTTAAAAATACTCACCTTCAAAACTGCACCCAAATTGTAAATGTTGAGGAAGATTTCCACACAGAAATAAATGCCACCCCATTTTTAGTCTTTCCCTTCAGCTTTATTTCCTGGTGAACTGAAATGTCTTTCAGGGAAATTTTCATTTTCTCTAACTTTGTCAAAATCAGATTGGGAGAGGAGAACAAAATAATGTGAATGGGAAAGAAACTTGCCAATACAGCAGGAAAATAAAAATTTTCAGGGCTCAGAGTAATTCTTGGCAACATCTATTGCAACTCTGAACTTTATGGATGTGGAAATGAAGTCTGGAAGAGGTTGGACAGCTTGCATGAAGTTGCATTGTTTCAGTAAGATTACTAAGGCCAGAGCCAAGAATTTCCTTCTTATAGAGACGAACCTGGCATAGAAAAAGGACACACAGGTTTCTCATTGGTGGGGCTGGTATTCTATTTTGATATCACACATACTAATCCAAAGACAGACATACCTGGCTTTAAATCCCATCTCTTCATGTATTAGTAGTGAAAACTTGGTAAAGATACTTAACTTCTAAGCCTGAATCTTCTCCAAAAATAAGTAGGATGTGCTCTGTTATCATGCAGGAACATTGTTCTAAGGAACACACTAGGCTGCATGTACAAAGTGTCTAGCACTGTGTCCAGCACCTAAATACTCCTCAACAAATGTTCATTTCCTTCCCTCTCTCCTTGACTAAATAGGTTCATACTGACTTTCCATGGGTCGGATTAATTATAGGAACAATGCCTGTGTGCCAGTGTTGGAATCCAAGGCACAACTGGTTGGGACAGCTGAAACTCTGGAATAATGACAATGTAATCTTGGAAAGTGGGCTGGCCAGCATGAGGGGAGCATTAGAAAGTTAGAGGATTTTATTCTCCTTCTTAACCAATTTCTAGGAAACACTTCAGTTTTCCTCCTCAGGCATGGAGCTCAAAGATAACTTTCCATTTTTCATAACTCCCAGAAAAGCCTAGGGGTACCAGTGGGAATCATCAAAAAGAATTAAATTGTTATGTTTCCCAGAGTTAGAAAAAAAATGAAAGAAAAAGTATATACAAAAGTCTATTTCATGCAATCCTGCCATAACATCATTTTCAAACAATCACTTAAGGTCTCATTAGTACGACCTGGGAATAGATTCTGGCATTGCCTGAGACTAACCCTCAGGTTAGACATCCATTGATTTTAGCTTCCATTGCTCTGTGAAACACATCTGGGTTCTTAATTAATAATTTGCTAGTTGGAGACAAATTTGCCATTGCTTGAACATGCTTGATTGAAAGCACAGACATAATGCTCATAAAATGTTGGGGAAAAAAAGTAATTGAAAGTAAGATTATAAATTACTCTTGGCTTTAGGCTTCCCTCAAGCTATGGAAAGCAAAAAGCAATTATTTATCTTTGGAGATAGAATTAGCCTTTTTTTTTTTTCCTGTTATCTAATCAAAGCTTGCTAATCTTCCCTGCCTGGTTCTCTCATTGGTTAAAGAAGTTAAAAAGAGATCCCAGTTTGCTCAGGCACTCAATCTGTTCCACATTTCTTCATTTCTTTCTTTGTAAAAATTCTTCTAAAACTGACTGTTGTTTAGCACACTAGGGCTTGAATATGTCAGGCAAACAGTTCAATATCTATAATTAGTGACCTAATTGTCAGTCTCTGTCACAAATGAGATTTGATTTATTAACACACCTGTTCTATTAAATGACTGATGAATAAGAAGCATCTGCATTAAGCATTTTACAAGACAAAATCCAGCCAGGTCTATAGAGGCAATTGCATTTAAACACACAGTTGACACTGCATATTTTGTGCTAAAGTTTGAGGTTTTGCTTCTGTGACATGGACATACATTTGTTTTGTGGACCTGATCCTGTTCAACCTAAGGACGGTCAAGCAGAGAGAGTGCTCTCTGCAGGTAGGCACTTTCTAAAAGGAAAGCTTATTAGTATAGTATCATTAGTATTTGTCAGAGTTTGGCAGCAAACAGAAACTACGCCAGATGGCTCAAGCAAACAGAAGGAAATTTTATAGGGTACTTCAGTGAAGAGACTATTTTTAGAAGTGAGGTCAGGGTTCAGGAAACAAAGGATGGAGAGACACCAAGAGACCAGCAAAAGGTAGAAGCTGTTAACCACCATTAGGGCTTAAGGGATAGGGAAGGAAACCTTGTATTTGGAGTCATGAAAACTAGGCCCTTAGGGAAAGAACCCTGAGTAATAACTATCACTGTAGAAAATATAGCTACTTCCAGAGAAGTGGGACTAAGGCAGGGAGGAATTTGGAAAGAGGAAAGACATACTCTGACTTCTCTCTCCTCTTGCCTTCCAATCTCCTGCTGGTGGATTTCATTGGTTAAACCCAACAAGGAGCCAGAGGGTGATGTATTCCATGGGAGTCAATTCCCCACCCTACCACTACCAAACTGGCACATGGCAGGCTGAGGAGGGTGGAGATTGGATCTAATGGGAAAAATAATAGCTAATCAGATAATTGATCAACCAGAAACAATACAATTCCCACTGAGAGGAATGGAAAAGGGTGAGGAGGAGAAAGACTGGGTAGGGCAGGTATTCAGGTGGATTTTTATTTTTCTGATTTTTAAAAATAAGAATGCAAGGCAACCTTGAGCATATCTAAGAACATACACCCACTGCTTCAATCTTTTCCAGTCAACCCAACTCACACAGCCAATCATGACATCTACTAGGGCCTTCACTGGTCCATTCTGTTCTGGAGATCTTTCTGTGTCCCTGGGCCTTTGAACCACTCACCTTCTTATGCTGTTCCTTTTCTTTATACCATTTCAAACAGCATCCACTACTGAGTGGTACCAGGAGTTTCACCCTTTCTTTCTGACTCAAGCAAGGCTGTTTCCTCCACATCTGCTTCTTCTAAGCTAATCTCAAATTTAATTTAGCCACTTCCATCATTAAGCAGTATAATTTAGTGGTGAGGAGAATGGACAAAAAAGTTAGATGTAGATGTTCTCTATAAATATACCTACAGTGTCTGTAGTCATCTAATCCTTCTGAGACATTTATCTATTAGGGATAATCCCTCTGTGATAAGGTTGCTGTATGGGCTAAACATGATAATTTTGAGATAATGTGTCAAATTCTTAACATGGGACCTGGCACAGAGGAAGCCCTCAATAACCAGTAGTTACTGTCACTCACCAACCTATGCATATGGTGTGCCCTTTCTGCTGGAGCCAAATATTCCTCTCTTCTCCTCAAGTCATCCTCGGAAGAGTGAGATGCAGGAGAGGGAGGGTCATTGCATTAACTTTGGTTTGGTCAAAATGTTCTATTACCTTTTTTTTTCTTTTTTTAATAAAGGCAGATGGAAGTATTAGAAGCACTTTGCTAGTATTTTATTATATCTTTACTTAGAAAACCAGCTTAAAGTTTAAAACAAACTCACTTTTCTTCATTCTCCATTAACCTTTGACAAATTGCAAACCCCACAGTTTCTATAGGCGTGAATGTGGCCAGTCAGGCCATTACCCAGGCCTGTTAAAATATGGTCTTACAGGCAGCTTCCTGTGTGCTCTCACCCCAGCCAGAAATTCTTTTGATAGAACTTATCATGCATTATTTATGTTTCCCTGAACCTCTAATGCAAATTTATGGAATATAATGGAAACATCCTGTACATCACAGTGTTCCCCTATCATTCTATGTCTGCCACAAGAGACTTACAAAATTACTTCTGTGGACTAATCCTATATAAACTATTACAGCTCAGCTGTAATTCCTGGGAACATTTCAATTCTTAGCTTTTCCTTCATTGTGCAGATTGTATTTCTTCTTTCACTGTCCAAAGTATTTATTGCCCATCTCATCACAGCACACGCATAAGAACATATCTCCCTTGGAGCAGGAAGAGTGCGGTGCGTTACCAGTTTCCTTTCATTTAGTGAAGGCTACTGGGGGAGGGGGAAGTTCAAGAAATTTTGCCTACATGCTGTATAGATCTGTAAATTCCCTTGGCACTTTATGTGGGTTGGGGACCTTGTCATTCTAACCACTATAGCCATGTGACATGAAGGAAGAATGGGGGAAAAACTTGATTGTAAGCATATCCAACCCAACCATCTTAGAATTTTGATTTACAAGAGCATTCAACCCAGTTTAAGGTTTATCTCAATCTCTAAATTTGTAGTTGAGAAAAGGATTTAGGCAGGAGATAACCTAAGTAACACTTTATTTGTCAATTTTTTTCCAACATATTTTATCAGTTGACCACCAGTCTGGCCTACATTAAGACCAGCAAACAACATTGCTTTGTCAGAAATAAGAAGCCCTTTATACATTAAGGACAAAGGTAGGGAGTCAAAGAGACCCACGAGGAATAATTTGTTGGTTCTTCACCAAGGTAGAAGTCATTTTGTACAATCAGGCAATCTGTTACATCTACACAGAACATGTGAATTATTGATGGTCCCATTCATCATTTCATTTCTCTGTGGCAGCCAAGTAGGTCTTCCTTGTTACATGCTTTTGTTGGCTTTAAAATTAAATGCATTTCTCTGACTGAGGACACATAAGAGCAAATAGGAAGTTAATATGTTTTCTAAAGTCTACAGCAAGGCACCATATGTTGCAGGCAAAAGTCAAGAAAGGAAATCTGACAAAGAGTAGCCATTTATAGGCCCAACCGAAAAGATTCTTCATGATCAAACTCCATATGGCATGAAAGATAAAGTTCTGTGTTTTTTTTTTATCCCTTCCACACATTTCAGGGATTCTTTATTCTCTTCACCTTTCTCTTTTTAAAAAATGTAACATTATTGTCCTCTGTTTATTTCTTCAGACTTCTCAACTATTATTGGTCCTAAGGGTAAATTGTAATGCCTAGAAAATTAGCTTGGGTGCCTTCCACCTCTTACAGGCTCATTTCTGGCCTTTGGGTAGCTTTTCTTCTGTCTATACAAACTCTCATGTTCTCCTGTGGTCCTTTGTTGGCTCATGTCTGCTTGGGGAATAACAAAAAAATAAGACTGGAGTCCATTTATTATAACAATAACTATACAACGTACATCACAATTCCTCATGGCCTTCTAATATCAGCCTTCTGATAAATACAACAAAATGTTATCATTTTGATTTTCAAACAAGGAAATTGAGGTTATTTGTTCAAAACCAGAAAAAAGATCCCCCCACCCCTTGCTTAAAGCTACCAGCTCTTGATGGAATCTTGACCTAAAGTCATTAAGTACCAACTGGAGACATAGCAAAGACCAGGTTTTAATGTCTGTGTTGAAACTGCTGGTGGAGATATTGGGGGAAAAGGTCACGTCTGGCTTAAGAGTTCTTTTAATTTCCTCTTCTATTCAAAATTCTATATCTAACCTAATTCACCAAGATGACGAAAACCACATTTAAAATAGGTTGGATTTTAGTTAGAATGCTTCTTCTAGACTTTTGTTTGTTTGTTTAATCTTTGAAATGACCTGTTAGTCCAGCTCACCTCAACATGTATTTTTCAGACACATATTAGATGCTGGGTCTTGTATTAACCACCAAGGACAATAAAGGTAATTAAATAATAACTTGTCCTAGAGATGTCACTGTGATGATGATAAGCAGAGTGATCAACCCTTGAACTGGATTGTTAAGACTGAGGAGGACCTCACTGGTGAATTAGGAGGAGATGGTGTTTTTGAGCAGAAGGAGAACATATCAGGCAAAGGACAAGGTTTGTGCAAAGTATATGAAGCAGAAAACAGTATGACAACTTTAAGGAATTAAATCAACTAATTCTGTATAGCAGGAGTATAAAGTCCAGAATAGAAATGGCTGCAGAAGTAACCAGGTTTCACATTGTGCTTGGTCTTGCCAATAGTGCCGTGACTAGATTTAGGGGACCCTTGGTGAATGGACTGAATTAGGTGGTGAAGGAGGGGGGAAGAAGAAGGTAAAACCAAAGACAACAAAACAAAAGACACTGATGTCCTGAAAGGGGAGATTGGCAATTTACATATCTTGTTTTCATGACAGGAACATATTGCTCTTTTTTTCCTTTGTCAACTCAAACTCATCTTTTCTCAACTAATTTTATTCCAAGATGGGCAGTTCATCTTTTGAAATTCTGTAGAACATTTTTTTAAGATTTTTTTTTATTTATTTGAGAAAGAGCAAGAGAGATCACAGAGGGAGAAGGAGAAACAGAATGGCTGCTAAGCAGAGAACCTGACGTGAGGCTCGATCCCAGGACCCTGAGATCATGACTTGAACCGAAGTCAGACGTTTACCTGACTGAGCCACCCAGGTGCCCCACATTTTAATAGTCAATGTCCGATAGCTTATCCTACATAATAAATAACTCCAAAATCTTAGGGGCTCTCAACAACAGATATTTCTCTCTCTCTTGCATATTGGCAGGTCGTCCCTGAGTCTCTGCTTCAAGTTGACCTCCGGTTTGGGTCTGCTGCACATGCCTTCGTTCTGAAGGTGCAGCTCTGATCTGAAACAGCATATTCTCATGGCAGAGGGATGAGTGAGAGACACAGGTGTCCATTCGGATGTGGCATATGCTCACATGACATTGGATATCATATGTGACCAAACCCCACAATGGGGTGGGGATGTATAATTATTTTATGGCGAAGGTGAAAGTATCACATTTATTTTATATTTTTAATTTTTATTATTTTTTTACTGTTGACTGATTTTATTATTTCTCACAATATTGATATATATATTTATTTATTTTGATGTATTCTATGATTCATTGTTTGCATATAAAACCCAGTGCTCCATTCAATATGTGCCCTCTTTAATACCCATCACCAGGATAACACATCCCCTCCCTCCCCTCTAGAACCCTCAGTTTGTTTCTCAGAGTCCACAGTCTCTCATGGTTAGTCTCCCCCTCCAATTTCCCTCCCTTCATTTTCCCTTCCTACTATCTTCTTCTTTTGTTTTTTTTAACATATAATGTATTATTTGTTTCAGAGGTACAAGTCTGTGATTCAACAGTCTTACACAATTCACAGCACTCACCATAGCACATACCCTCCCCAATGTCTATCACTTAGCCACCCCATCCCTCCCACCCCCACCACTCCCACAACCCTCAGTTTATTTCCTGAGATTAAGAGTCTCTTATGGTTTGTCTCCCTCTCCGGTTTCATCTTGTTTCATTTTTCCCTCCCTTCCCCTATGATCCTCTGTCTTGTTTCTCAAATTCCTCATATCATTGTGATCATATGATACTTGTCTTTCTCTGATTGATTTATTTCACTTAGCATAATATCCTCTAGTTCCATCCACATCATTGCAAATGGAAAGATTTCAGTTTTTTGATTGCTTCATAATATTCCATTGTATATATATATGCCACATTTATTTTATTTTATTTTATTTATTTTATTTTTTTAAAGATTTTATTTATTTATTTGAGAGAGAGAATGAGAGACAGAGAGCATGAGAAGGAGGAGGGTCAGAGGGAGAAGCAGACTCCCTGCCGAGCAGGGAGCCCAATGCGAGACTCGATCCAGGGACTCCAGGATCATGACCTGAGCCAAAGGCAGTCGCTTAACCAACTGAGCCACCCAGGTGCCCCATATGCCACATTTATTTTAATAGCTATCATTTACTGAGCCTTTCTACACCTGCTATCACTATGCAGTATGCTTTACTTATTTTACACTTAACAATCTGAGAAAATGATTATTTAATATTTTACAAATGAAAAATCTGAACCCCTAGACAAGCCCAAGACCACACAGCTAATAACTGGGAAATTTACTAATTTGATCATTCACTCATTCACTCCCTCACTCACTCATGCATCTGCTATGTGCTATGAACTATTCTAGGCCTTAGGGATGTTGCAGTGAAAAATACAGAGCCCTAGTTCTCATGGAGCTTTTACAGTAGTAGAAGAAGAGAGACCATAAATTAATAAAAAATTAAAAAGTCAAATGATTATAAGTACCATGCAGTAAATTAAAATAGGTTAATATTCTAAACAATGACTGTGACAAAGGAATTTTAGGAATCGCATTCAGGTCTCTTTCATGCCACAGTCCATGTTATTTTGAATACGATGCAGCCAGGTCTACCTTATAACATCGTTTATGTTATATTTCAGAACTGTTATTTTTATTAATTATTATTGTTTAACATTTCTCGTCTTCATCTTTTGTTTCCCCAACTGATTGCAATCAAAATACAGAAATATCCTATTTGATTTAGATATTTGTAGTCCCCCTTATCCTCAGTTTTGCTTTCTGTGGTTTCAGTTATCCATAATCAAACACAGGCCAGAAGCAGATGCATCATCAGAAGGTCAATACCAGCTTAATGCTATCTCATGATGCCTGTGTCATTCACTTCCTTTCATCTCTGATCATGCAGACATTTTATCATCTCACATCATCACAAAAGGATAGTGAGTTCAGTACAATAAAATATTTTGATAGAGAAAGACTGAATTCACATAAATTTTATTAAACTATATTGGTATAATTTTATCAGTTGTTGTTAATCTCTACTGTGCCTAATTTATTTTTTTAAAATTTTATTTATTTATTTGACAGAGAGAGACACCGCGAAAGAGGGAACACAAGCAGGGCAGAGTGGGAGAGGGAGAAGCAGGGAGCCCGATGCAGGGCTCGATCCCAGGACGCTGGGATCACGAACTGAGCTGCAGGCAGATGCTTAACAACTGAGCCACACAGGCGCCCCTCTACTGTGCCTAATTTATCAATTAAATCTTACCAGAAGTCTGTATGTATAGGAAAAATCATAGTATATATAGGGCTCGATATTAATATGCAGTTTCAGACATCCACTGGGAGGTCTTGGAATGTACCCCAAGAAGATAAGGGGAGACCCCTATAATACCTTTTGTTTAATATATTGCAGTCCCCTAATTTATTATAAGGTAATTTCCTAGGTAATCCTTAAATAAGGCCATCATTTCATAAATAATTCAGATATTAAGATAACAACATGCTTTCAACTTGCTTTCATTCACTGACAACAGTTAATGTATTAACTGTGACAATGAGGCTAAAGAGTTTTCATGATTTAGTATGTGCTTCCCTATGTATAAAATTCTGATCTTGCTTCTTTGAGGAGAGAGCATCTTTGAAAATGAGCAGATACAGAAAGTGTTCTTAATTACTTTTACAATTTTTAAACTTTTATTAAAAGATGTGAATGGGCCAATTTCTCATCTGTGTAATAGAGAAATCGTGCAAACATAAGGAAGAAGTAGCTCTTCCTTTTTGCATTCTCTATTTATCTCTTTGTAAGCCTGGAAAAAAGGAAAGACTAGGCCAGCTGCAGTGTGGCATAGAGGGAAAAGATTTATTTTTCGAGTTTTAAGACATAGTTTCTGACCAAGAATTCCATTTCTTGATGTTGTCTATTTGTAGGGTGGAGGATAAATTACTTAATCTCCCTGAATCTTTGTTTATAAAATAGCACTAAAAATGGCTAGACATTCAGAGCTTAAAGGGCTGTTGAGTTAAGAGGATTTAAAATAAGAAATATATATAAAAGCTCATTAGATAATTGTAGGAATAGCAGCAGCAAGAATAGTAACAGTAACCCAAGCTAATATAAAACTAATAACACATGTTTACATGCCAGACAGCTAAATCTTTATCAGGTATTGTAAAGATACACATATGGTATGTTTATGAAATATGTTGAAATAACACAAACAGGTGAATAAATGTGCAAAACCAAGATCACAGTATATACCATATGCATTCTGATATCTTAATTTTTTTTTATAAATAATAAGAGTGAATATTGAAACTTCTTAAAGTTGGTCTTAATTTTTCATAAATAAAACTTGGGGTTAGAAAAGAAATAATATATTAAATCCATAGATTAAAAAATTAAATGTGAGGTGATTTATTTTATATTTCCTATAATCTTGCAATTATTTGAATATATTGCCAATTCTTATTATGTGATTAACTTTTGTGTATGTTTTTAACTTTCTATTATTTTTATCTTTCTGGCTACTAGACTTAACTTCTCTCATCCTTCCTCCATAAGATAAAGAGACATGTAGACTATATATATATAATATATATTATATAATAAATGTATTATATATAATATATTGATATATAATAAATAGAAATAAACATGAATATATAATAAATATAAATATACAATATATATTATATATAACAGTATATATATATATATAATAACTAGTATCACTAGTATATATAGTAAATATATAATATACTAGTATCACTGCTGTGAGGCTCCAACAGAGTACCCATCTGAAGAAAGACTGAAGACACACCTTGCCCCATTCACCACAGGAAAGAGTTGATAAGTATGGATATGGATATGTTCCTCTTTTCAGAGTTGATAAGTATGGACATGGATATGCTTTTTTCAGAGTTGATAAATATGGACATGGATATGTTCTTTTCAGAGTTGATACGTATGGACATGGATATGTTCCTCTGGGGACCATACATCACACATAAGTCGCATAAGGAAAGATTTTTTTCAAAGGCACAACTTTTCTTTTTGTCACAGCACAAGTAAAACCCTTTCCTCACGGAGGATGTGCCCACAGCCTGGATTGAGAATTACTGTCAGAGTAAGTACTGACACTGATGGAGAATGTTGTATACCCAGTCAAAAGGCTTTATTCTAGATGTTGGCCAAGGGTCCTGTGATGTAGACAGTAGTGAGCTTCATGGAGGCGATAGGATTGCCACAGATGTTCATTTACTCATTGTTTATCTAAAATTTGAATTTAAATGGGTATCGTATTTTCAGTTGTTAAATCTGGTTACCCAAGGATTAAGAAAAAGGTGACGTATATTATCAAATCAGGTTTACGATAGTATTCTTGGCTTCTCTCAGGTCCTTGTAATACATTTTGACATCATGGAATACATAAAGAAGCTATTACCTATTGGGTGCCTGGGTGGCTCAGTCGTTAAGCGTCTGCCTTCAGCTCAGGTTGTGATCCCAGAGTCCTGGGATTGAGCACCCCATCGGGCTCCCTGCTTGGCGGGAAGCCTGCTTCTCCCTCTCCCACTCCCCCTGCTTGTGTTCCTTCTCTTGCTGTGTGTGTGTCTCTCTCTGTCAAATAAATAAATAAAATCGTTAAAAAAAAAAAGACCCTATGACCTATTACCAAGCACAGCTGAAAGGATCTGTATATGTAATTACAGAGGCTCATGTATGTCACAAGTTTCTCCCATTGCTGCACTGAGCAGTCCTCTCTTAGGTTAGTCTCAATACATCACTATAACCCATCTTACCCCATTAAGAACAGCAAAGACTTCCAAAGCAATGGGAGAAGTAGACCTGCAACTAAGAATTTTATCCTTCATTCAGAAATATATATTTACTCATTCCCTCAGAACACACTTAGTAAATCATATCAGACATTAATATTTCCTTATTTTCTCATTTGTATTCCTGCTGCCTGCTGGGCATATGGCAAATGTGTGTTAAATGAATGAGTGATTGAATAATGTGCCTTTAGCATATCAACTAGAAAATGGTAAATGCAGGGCGCCTGGGTGGCTCAGTTGGTTAAGCGACTGCCTTCGGCTCAGGTCATGATCCTGGAGTCCCGGGATCGAGTCCCGCATCGGGCTCCCTGCTCTGCAGGGAGCCTGCTTCTCCCTCTGACCCTCCCCCCTCTCATGTGCTCTCTGTCTCTCTCATTCTCTCTGTCTCAAATAAATAAATAAAATCTTAAAAAAGAAAATGGTAAATGCAGAATATTGGAAAGCAAAGGGAACACAGATGATCACCATATCTCTGATCAGTTGCAGTATAACTCACCATAGTTATTTTTAGCAATTTAAGATTCCTGTGACCACTAAAAGTATAATTTTCTCAGAAGAGTTTACTAGTTTAGAATGGACTCAATACCAAAAAACCTGTGTGTAATGTAATATTAAATGTAACATGAAGCATATCCTCAGTCTTGAATCTCAAACCATTTGGGTAAATTAACACAAGGATAGGTTTTTACAAAAATCCTACCTTCCCTTAAAAGCAAAACCCATTTCCTTGAATTTTCACCCTGTTGTGGGACCCTCTCCCAAGAAGGTGGATCGCCTATACTTGTCAAGAGCTTGCTATGTCCTACATACCAGGTCAAACCATCCTGATAGAACACTAGTCCAGGAAGGCTATGTTAATCTCACATATATGGAGCCTCTTATTTCCATAGCTGCAGTCACTCTCATCAGTGAAAAGCGAACCACTCAATTGACCAGCTATTTTTCCAGGTCATCTTCTCCATGCTAGCTGCGAGACCTTCCTCACACTACTGAAGTCCATTCTGCTCAGCAGTCAGATATGGTCAAGACACCTCATTACAGAAAATTCATCACTACTTGATTGGTCTGGGTGCCACACTAATGATTTTTATTCCCTACTCTCATTTCTACAACTAAACTTTTCATAAACTTATAAAGCTTTGATACCTCTATTATTTTTTCCTATACTACCTGTACTCTTAAATTTACTGGTCAATAAATATACAAATGGTAGTCTTATCCTGATGCATGGACTGTCTTCATGAACAATTCCCATCATTACTAGTAGAATTTATCAACAAATTGTCCCATGATTCACATCGTATATTATAATTAAGTAGCCAGATGTATTGTCTTCAAATATGATATTAATTTTTGAAAAAATAACACTACAATATAATGATAATTATCTCACTTGATGGATAAAATCAAAGAATACTTAAAAAAGTCCTTGTAAAACCTCTCTCTATGCAAAATAAAATAAAATGTATAAATCATATTCCAGAGAATTTGGGGTTCAAAATATTAAGACTATTGTAATTAAATGGTGCTTAGGAAAAACTTACAAAACACTTTAAAATAAAAGGAACACTTGTCACTAGGTAACTTTGTTCAACGACAGTACAGCTCACCACAGTAAATGCTATACATTTGATGCATACC
Organism: Mirounga leonina; assembly: GCF_011800145.1. Lineage (NCBI taxonomy): Eukaryota > Metazoa > Chordata > Mammalia > Carnivora > Phocidae > Mirounga > Mirounga leonina. The sequence goes on along the minus strand of NW_023270323.1, from coordinate 66,085,548 downwards.
CAAAAGTGTAAATTAATAAATAGCACTGGGTGTTATATGCAAACAATGAATCATGGAACACTACATCAAAAACTAATGATGTAATGTATGGTGATTAACATAACTTAATAAAAAATAAATTAAAAAATAAGTACTATACTTAACACATACGTTTGAGCTGAAAACAGATCTAGCTCTGCATGGAATTGCAAAATAAGCAATGATTTGATGTACTCCTTATGAGAGTGTCAATTGCTTTCATTTCTTGATGTACTTTAGCAACAATAACTTTACAGTTTCCAATAGCAGTGCTATGAGTATTTTTAAAGGTGGCAGATGGGTCAGGTAAAGAAACTACAATATTTTTTTGAAGTTTTCTAATTCAAATGCATGAACTTATTTACTTCAAGAAATCCATTTGTTAGAGCTGACTCAAATTTTTCCATTTTTAAAATATGATTATTTCAAACTGAAATCCATAGCTGACTGAATTTTAACTGTTCTTTGATCCCCTTTAGCCATTGGTACTGGGCATTTCACACAGTAGGCATTTAATTATTTATTGAATTGATAACATGAAGGCTGTTCTTAGCTTCATTGCAGACTGTGATGGAACTAAGGACTTTCAATCATACCTATCCGTTTTGGTTTGCTTGGGCTATCATAACAAAATACCACAGACTGAGTAACTTGTCTCAGAGTCCTAGAGACTAAGCCTGTAATCAGGGTATCCTTGGGGTTGGTTCTTCTGATGGCTGCAAAGGAAAGGTCTGTTCCTGGTCTCTCTCCTTGGCTCACACGTGGTCACCTTCTCTCTTTCTCTTCACATCATATTCCCTATATGATTGTCTGTCTCTGATTTCCCATTTTTATAGGGACACCAGTCCTGGTAGATTAGGGCCTACCCTAACGACCTCTCAAATATTTCTGTCTTCAACTATGGTAACATCCTGAGGCACTAAGGGTTAGAATTTCAACTTATGAATTTTAGGGGGACACAACTGAATCCATAACAGCCTGACTTTTGATTTTCCCCCAAATTCTTGTCCTTTTCACAATGCAAAGTATATTCATTTTGTTCTGACATTCCCCAAAATCTTAACCCAATTTATTGTCAACTCCAAGTCCAAAATCTTATCCAAACATCATCTAATTCAGCTGTGGGTGAGACTTAGGGTATGATTCATTCTGAGGAAAAATTCCTCTATCTATAAGCCTGTAAGAACAGACAGTTATGTGCTTCCAAAATACAAGGTGGAATAGGCGTAGGACAGACTTCCCATTCCAAAAGAGAGAACTGGAAGGAAAAATGGGGTCATGGACCCTAAGCAAGTCTGAAATTTGGCAGGACAAACTCCATTAGATTTTAAGCTGTGAAAATAATGTTTTTGAATGGATGCTCTGTTCTTTGGGCCCATTGAGGTGGTAGACCCACTTCCTCAGTGGCAGTTTCACCATCTGAAACCACAGATATCTCTGCCTTCCAGAATCCAGAGAATGGCCCTGCTCCCTGGGCCTGTGCCCTCTGGGTCCACACTGGCAGTGACAACCTTGCCAGCCTCTGCACTGTGGCTTTGCCCTCAAGGTCATTCTTCCCTCTGCACTGTGGCTTTGCCCTCAAGGTCATTCTCCTATCATTATAGCCCATATCTATCCCTTTGAATCCAGGCTGATAATGTTTCTGCTGATATAAATTTCTAAAAGTCCTAGTTGGCCTCGTGTACTATTCATGTGAGTCCAAACCATCAGAGAAAAAAAAAAGGTGTTCCACAGATATTTTCTGGGATAAATGCATCTCTATTCCTGGCATCTCTGAGATGGTTGATTGGATCCATGAGTCACACACCAAATCTCTTTAGCAAACAGTTGTCCAGCCACACACTTGGCCCTATTTCCAGAAAACCCTATCTGGATAGGTTGAGAATCTTCCAAATCATTAAGTGCCGATTCCCCTTTGCTTCAGAATCCCTTTGCCAATCTCTCTGTGCTCCAATGTTGCACACTAGGGCTAGGTAGCAAGAAGAAACTAGGCTGTGTGTTTAACATTTTTTTAGAAATCTCTTTAGCTAAATACCCAAGTCCACCATTTATAAGCTCTACTTTCCACCAAGCACTAGAACACAATTGGGCCAAGTTGTCTGCCAGTGTTCTTTCTTATAAGCTTTCAAATTTGTGTTTAAAGTGTTTTAACATTTTCTTTCCCCTCAAGGCTCTGTGAGGTCAATGGACTATTCTATTATGAGAGTCTAAGGATATGAGTGTCAAAGGAGAACCTTCTCGGGCTGCTGTAGGGGGAGAGGAGAGGGAGTCCATTGTCAAATTCCCATACGGATTTATAGGGCATGGGGGTGCCCCATGCCTAGTGTTTGCCAGTCAGACCCAGTCTTAAGGCACAAAGGAATTGACGAGAGTGATGTTCATCTCACCCAGCTCACTTCAAGCCAGAGCAGCATAGGGATATAGTAACGACTTTTCCTTAAATAACCCCTAATTTGAGTACACAGTCAAATCAAGCAGTGATTATTTTTCATAGGGCACAATGGATGTGCCCGTCTGTGCAAGCTGCATGGTATGGCCCAGCTTTCTCTGAATTCTTCAGCCCACCTGTCAAGCAGGCTTCTTATGGAGAAACCCACAACAAAATCAAGTTTCTCAGTGGGTCCTTTACTTTCTGCTCAATAGAGGACTAACATCTCCTGATTTTTTGAAATTGCTGCTTTATGTGCAGTGCAGTTTCTTAAGAAGAACAACTGGGAACTGTATTCTGTGTTCTGTGTTCACGTGGGATCACACCTGGTTTTTATTCCTGTCCTCAAATCATTAGATGACATTTTTGTCTGCATTAATCAAACATGGACAGGTTATGCATTAAGCTTTCTCTAGCAGTTGGTTTAAAAATAAAATTGGTGTATTAAAACAGCTCAACATTCTGGTCTTCAGCCCAAAGAATATTACTTTGTTGTATATTCAGAAATTTGCTTTCTAGAATACTGGAAAAATGGGGGTGCTTACATAAGTATTGAGTTAGGAGATGGGGAAGTTGAGGGCACAGCTGGCAAAGATCGACAACCTAAGTGTGCTCCCCCATCAGCCATCACAGTGAAATATCCCAACATCTGCTCTAAGCCTTCCAAGGCATCCTATATGCTAACAGGCAGGGAAAACCTATTTGGAAAATGATAGAACAGGGAAGATGATAATACTTATACTAGATACATTAATCTTGAAATAAACATACTATGTGTTACACTTACACTATAAAAACAAATAATACATATGAATCTTCTTTTTTCCATAACTAGGATATCACCAAATAACCCTTTTTTGAAATATTTTTGTTCTTTTGTTTGCTTTTTACTTTACATCTATAAGTATCAGACCCCAGAAGTTTACATTTAAAAGGAATTAATTGATCTGGAGTTCAGTATAGTTTCTCTTTTGCTCTTCTTCATAATTCCTATGAATGAATTAAATATTAATTATCAGCATGTAAAACATTATCTTCTTTGAATTGGCCATATGTGGTAGGGAACTGTTTTTGCTTATTACTTTATAAAGTAGTAGGCTACACTGCAAGTACTGAATTCACCTACTATGTATTTCCTGACAAGATAATATATGGCAAATATTATCTTAAGAACTGAAGAAGACTCAAGATGTTTTAAGATTTTGGCTTCAGCATCTATCCCAAATGTGCAATGGAAAACTTGTATGGGAGACAAAATGTGACAGCCTGGAATAGACCCCCTCTAATCTTCAGTGGCTTAAATAGGGAAATGATTTCATTTAATCCACTGCCAGTCAGAATGAAGGGTAAGTTATATAGCCTTCCTGTGGAGGTAATACAGAGTTTTATCAGTTAAACCCAATAATAAAGGCCTTGTACTTGCTTGCCCTTTTGCCTGGAGTGCTCCGCCCTAATGTCTGGCTCCTTCTGGGCATTCAGCCTCAACACAAATACTACTCCTTGAAAGAGATCCTGTCTGTGCATTTCTAGAAGCCTATGATGTTTGCTGCAGTATTGTTTCAGTAGCCAACTAAAACAAAAGGGGGAGAGAGAGAGAGAGAGGGAGAGAGAGAGAGACACCTAAAACATTCAATAATAGTTTGTTAGAAGCATCATGGCATAGCCATGTGATAACATATTATGCAATTACTATAATCATATTTTGGGAAAATACTAATAATTTACATAAAGGGTCATGATGTACTAGTCATGAGAAGAGAATATACAGAACGAATACAAATGGAATATACAGTATGATCTCAATTTTAAAATTTTGCTATCTTTATCCATATAAAATATATTCATGAGCAAAGACAAACACTGAAAAGACACTTAACAAAATAACCATAGTTTTTTTCAGTTCTCTGTATTTTAAAGCAAATTATCTATATGTACATATAATACTTCTTGATTGGGGAAAAAAAGGGCATGGGAGAAATATCCGTATTGAGACTTTCTTGCTGTTAAAGGATCACATACTTCGATCTTAACAATACTTTTTTTTTTTTTTAATCATTGCTTTTCAGTTAGCTGTTCTGTTGTCACAGAGATGCCCTTCAGTTGCTGTGGTAACAAATGAATAATAACCCACACTTGTGTAGCACTTCACAGCTCACACATTCTTTCTCATGCGGCACCTCATTTATGATCAACAAAAACTCAGAATAGGTTCCGAGGAAGGCAGACCCGCTATGCTCCCCAGTTTACAGATGAGAAATTAGAGACTCAAAGAGGGTAACTAAGTGGCGTATGGTCACACCACTAATAACTTAAAGAGCTGGTAAAAATCCAAGCTCTCCCAGATTCTTAATGCATTTCAAAGTAGGTTTCATTCATCTGTCTACTTGTCAATCTTTCTATTTGGTTATATATTTATACGCATCAAATAAAAACCTTTATAAAACCCAGTATATAGTAAAGTGGAGTTGTCAGCTTTCATCAGAAGTGAGGTCCTATGGGATCATCCATTTATTTGTCATTTCTAGGTTTTCTAAATCCTGACATATTTTGCAAACCGCTGTCCCCTCTTTGAGTGTCCATACTTATTATCCCTCTCACAGAGGCATAGAGAAATCTTCATCAGCCTCATATTCAAATGTTGTTCTTCTAAACCGAATCAAGGTGTATGTGTATGTTTGTGTGTGTATGTGTGTGTGCTTCTCTTTGTGCTTACAAATGACCGAAAAATGTGAACTCTCACTAGAGCTACAGCAATTGTCTAACACATCTAATGATCCATAGAAATTTGGAAACAGTGGGCAGATGAAGCTGTCTAGAGCAGGGCTGCCCAATATAGCAGCTACTTCCTGTATGTAGCTATTCAAATCTAAATTAATTTAGATAAATACAATTAAAAATTTACTCCTTCCATCACACTAGCCACATTTCAAGTACACTCAATAGCCACATGTACCTTGTAGATATCATGTTGGATAGCTCACATGAAGAATATTAGTATGATTACAAAAAATTCTTTTTGAAAGATACCAAATTCTAACTACTAAAGGCAAGATGTTTGATTTTTTTTTTTTTTAAGGAGGCTCCATGCCCAACATGGAGCCCAATGTGGAGCTCAATCTCATGACCATGAGATCAAGACCTGAGCTGGACCCTTAATGAACAGGCGCCCCACCAAAATGTTGGATTTAAACAAACCTGGTCAAATCCCAGTTTCTTAGTGGCTCTCTGAATTCTCAGAATCTTTATCTGTAAAAGAAGGATGGACGATACCTATCATAGAGGGTTGTCACGGGATTAAATGAGATACATCCAGTGAATGTAACCAAGATAAATTTGATTAAAGTACGAAGAAGAATGACTATCTTTTTCCATCATGTTCCTCAACTATCCTGTGTTAGTTCTCCCTCTGTATTATAATTTGGACTGGTATCTTGGCTTACATTATGCTGGCTACCAAAGAATAAAAAAACAACCAGTTTTTACAGTTAAGATTCACTTTCAGGATTTATAATTTTGGTTAAGATTTTGACCTCATACCAAAGCTCCAATTTCGCATATAATTAATTATTCTCCAGTGATGGCAACTGAGGCATAATCTTTCTTACTGGTGAAATGCACTTGAGGGAGAGTTTTGGTGTTTTGTCACTGTTTTTTCCATCTTCAAGTACCTCCAGAGACAGAGTCAGTAGAGGTGATAGTCTTAGAAGAAAAGGAACACCTATCACACATCCAGATGTTACTATTGCCATTTTTTTTTCTTAGCCATTATACTTCCATTACAGAAGACTTCCAAATCCAGGCTCTATTACAAGTTTTCAAAGCCACAGCAGAATTCAGTGTGTCTCTTGTGAAACCCCTACTCTTCCCCTCAGATTATGCTTTCTGTCCATTGCAAAATGCTCCTAAAAACGTTTGTCTTAACATTATATAGTTGAGAAGCAAGATGTCAATGTCTACAGTCGCATATATATCCAAACTTCAGTGTACATATGTCAACTTCTCCCAAGAATTTTATCACATTTTCTCTGGCCCCTTGGGGTCCTAAGTTCCATAACTCCATAAAGATTCAACTAGTACCCACCAAATTATTAGCTAGTACCCACCAAATCTCAGTACTCACTACTAGTACCCACCAAATCTCAGAACCCTCCTTCCCTGCCTGGAAGTAAGTTGGAATGATATTTTTTTCTTCCTCCATAACCAGATATTAAAGAGAAAAGCCATGGACTTCTCTCATAGGTAAAAGAACTCCCTACTCCTCTCACTTTTTACTTATAAGTTTAAATTTCTATATTTCTCTTATCAAGCCTGGCAGTAATTAACAGGAGCTGACAATGTCTGGATCAGTTTTACTGTCTTGGGAAGCACAGCAGAGATGTGTCTACAACCTCTGTGTTGCCCTTTGTCCTCAACTGGCAGGCCTTAGCCAAACTTCAGAGACAATGAACAACACCCCATTCAATGTCTAATAAGAGACATACTATTATTATCACCAAAATTGTCAGGAAATGTTTTGTTAGTAGCATCACTGGCAAAGAAATATGTGGTCTCAGAGGCATATATGGGATTATTACAATGATGTAAAATTTATATAGAATAGATGTAATTTCCCAAATATGTGGTTACATGTTCAAATAAGGAAGTGAACATTCTTCTTCTGAATCCTTTCCTGTTACTTAAGACTGAATGAACTTTAAAGAAGATGAATGTCTGGAATGTAGTACCAAATATTATTGCCCTTCCAATGATCTGACAAAGAATCTTACTGTGGAATCATACATTGGAGAGTCCCTGGTGCCCCAGCTATGTGACCTCACACAAATCTCTTACCTTCCCTTGGCTTCTGAGAAAATGGGTGACTTGAGCAAAATATGCTCTCTGACAAACTCATTCAAAGTATCGAGCATAACACATATGTAATTTGCTCAAATATAAGGGGTATTGGCAAAGAAGAGAAAAATGTCACAGAAAAATAACTTGTTTCATTGGTGTGAAGTCTAATATTTCAGCTAGCATCCCACAAAATGCAACCAGTTTTGTCCAGCCATGATAGATGGTCATTTAATAATTTCACATCAAATATGGCTATTTTCTTTGTTGTGTAAATGGAAAACTCCTATTAATATTCATGGAATTATTAATAACAGACATTTCTAGGTGAGGAACACTGCCAGATACTGCACTCTTGTAAGGCCAGTTGTTTCTTGTTGATCCTGCTAACCTATATACTTACTTCAAATAGGATTTCAATTTTTGAGTATCTGTATTACTAACATGTTCTTACTTTTCTAAAAAAGTAAGAACTCTTTGATCTAGAGTTACCATTATTTCCAGACTTCTTAAAATATGCAATAGCATTCGAAGAAAATACAGACCACATTCAGCTTCAACACAGAATGACTTATTTGGGTGACAGAAGAAGCATCCCCAGAGAAAACGGTTATTAATAATTGTAATTAATTTTGGTGTAGCAATATCCACAAAGATATGCAACAGTGAGCTCACTAATTTCTTTCCAGATAATTGTTTCTGACAAATAATTCATTTGGTTTCCTAAGATATGTAAATGAGCTAAATAAAGTGCCCTACATAGATTTCCCGACTGGTATAGAAAATTAAAAATGCCTACCCCTATCTAATCCCCATGTTTACCTCCACAAACTTTTTTTTTTTTAAGATTTTATTTATTTATTTGACAGAGAGACACACAGCAAGACAGGGAATACAAGCAGTGGGAGTGGGAGAGGGAGAAACAGGCCTCCCGCCGAGCAGGGAGCCCGATGCGGGGCTCGATGCGGGGCTCGATCCCAGGACCTGGAATCATGACCTGAGCCGAAGGCAGACACTTAACGACTGAGCCGCCCAGGCGCCCCATACCTCCACAAACTTTTAATCACTAATCAGTTCTCTTATACTATTTAGTTCTTATGATTCTTTCCAAAAGTTTTTGTTTGTTTTAAAAAATGCCTTAACTGGGGAAAAAAAAAAAGCCTTAAATGATCTAAAGAACTGTATAAGACACTGGCTTCTAATTTGGTGCAGGTTTTTTGTTTTTGTTTTTGTTTTTTTCATGTATATGCTTATCTGCCTTAGATTTGCTCTTCTTTTTGGATTTGGATACAACTTGGTGAGTGATGTATGGGAAATGTGTTGATGAGTACTGACAAAAGAAAGTCAAATGTTTCCTTTGCAGACGAGGGGACATTTTGTGTTGTATCTTGAAAGATGGATTTCATGAAAGGAATCAGAAAGCCTGTGTTTGACTTTAACCTTCTCCACTAGCTAGAGATATGCTTTTGGGTAAATCAACATGACCTCAAAAAGCCTGGTGTTACTTTCATAAAATGGAGATAATTATCCTCATTCTAACTACTTACAAAACTTCCTTGAGGATAGAACATGTTTATAGATATAAAATATTATGCAAAATATTTAAAAGTATGTTTATTTTTCTAATATTAAACCTAGAAAGGGATCATACTTCTTTAAAAAATATGTTCCTATCTCATGGCTATGATATGAAGTTGGCAGCAGGCCCTTCCATTGTTGCCTAGTGTTGGTCAAAACATGCAATGATTAATGTTTTACAGTGAATGAGGTCCAACAAATTTGCAGATTCAGGTAACATTAGGATTGGTTGGCTCAAATGTGCATTTATATGTATTGCAAAAATGCTTGTTAAGTAATTCCCTAGTCTGGATTCTTTAATATTAGACATTAGCTATGTTTTAACTCAACAAAATCATTATCTGGATATTATTAAAATTAAAGAAATACAAAAATATAAACCACGTTCATAACATCATCCTTCTATCTCAACACAAAGGTCAATTGTACTTATGTAGACTATCTATTCTGTCTTTTTGAACCTCCTTGTGATTCTCTTTGACATTATTTTCAGTGACCTACTAGAGTGTTTTGGCAAACTAAGGAGTTGGAAGACCACTATGAACTTGAAATTCAGTTTCTGCATGAAGTTAAAAATCCAGAAACTATTTTATTCTCCACTGGTAGCTAGATAATAGATTTAAATATTTGACTTCATTTTTTGCAAATTACTGGCATCCAAAATACTCTTCACAGTACTTCACAGGTCCTAGCATATAGCTATCACTCACTGTAGATTGAACTCTCTCATCCTGATGTGCTAGATCTTTAGGCTATCTGTTTCTGCTTATTTGATTTGGAAATAGCTCTTTCCCTTGAATTCTTTTCCCTAACTCCTCAGTTTCTTGAGGATTATAAAGTCAATTTTTCCCCCAAATCATCCAGTCTGCTGGAAATATGGTCTATTTCAACATTCAAGGTCAAAGGGTAAGGTCATTTATATATCATATTCAGTCTGAACATGGATCTTGAAAGATATACATTTTTCTTTCCCTGATAACACCTCAACCATCTCCGAAATTTCAACTCCCTTTTGTGCTCTAGTGTCATGTACTTATTTCATCTGTGAATATAAACACTATTTCTCAGCAGAAGACTAAACATTTTTAATTTTTATATAAAATTTTATTCACCCTTTCAGAAAACTATAATTGACAGTCAATGTGTGCTTGAATTTTTCTATTCTTTCATTATCTTGGACATAGAAATTGACCTTGTAGAGACATATCTGGTAACAGCATGGAAGGGTCATTCTCAATAAATTCTCAATCTCACCAGTCAAAATAATTTCCTGCTTGGGTATTGACATTTCTAATGTTATCCATTATTTTCCAAGACTATTTGAGTGATTATAGTCATTTGGACATGGATCTCATAGTTTGTTACAAGATAATTTATGAATAAGTAAATAAGATATCATATGCACTGCAAGTGTCAGATCAAGTCAAACAGTGGAATTGCAATTAATGTGAAGAGATTCACTAATGGAGAAATGCCAAATAATAACAGAAAGAAGCCAAATGAAATAAAGTCATCTCTATTATACAAATGAATACACCTTCAATAATTGTCCACCTGTCAAAAGAACAGTGCAGTAACTACCAATACATGTAGTTTTGGCTTTTATTCTAGTCTATATTCTCAAACCATAAAAAGAGCCATAATTAAATACCAGTTCACGATTGATGGCAGTATTCCAGGAAAGCTACCATCATACCTTTACTTTTCAGAAGACAAGGATCTGCTTAATCTTTATGGCCAATTTTATGCTGTCTTCCTACCATGTCTTAAATTGAGTCAAGGTGATTTAACCAAACTATCTTCTGTATACCTTCATGATTCCCCAGAGACCACAGTCATTTCTTTTTTTCAGAAGCCATGCATAGACTGATTTTAAAATTATACTATAAAAATGTGCATTAAATGGAATATTATGCAGCCATCAAAAAGAATGAAATCTTACCATTTGCAACAACGTGGTTGGAACTGGAGGGTATTATGCTGAGCGAAGTAAGTCAATCAGAGAAAGACATGTATCATATGATCTCATGGATATGAGGAATTCTTAATCTCAGGAAACAAACTGAGGGTTGCTGGAGTGGGGGGGGGGCGGGATGGGGTGGCTGGGTGATAGACACTGAAGAGGGTATGTGCTAGGGTGAACGCTGTGAATTGTGTAAGACTGTTGAATCACAGACCTGTACCTCTGAAACAAATAATACATTATATGTTAACAAAAAAAAAAGAAGAAGATAGTAGGAAGGGAAAAATGAAGGGGGGGAGATCGGAAGGGGGGACGAACCGTGAGAGGCTATGGACTCTGAGAAACAAACTGAGAGTTCTAGAGGTGAGGGGAGTGGGGGGATGGGTTAGCCTGGTGATGGGTATTAAAGAGGGCACGTACTGAATGGAGTACTGGGTGTTATATGCAAACAATGAATCATGGAACACTACATCAAAAACTAATGATGTAATGTATGGTGATTAATATAACATAATAAAATAAAAAAAAAGAATGTGTATTAAGTTTGCAATTGTCTGATGGTGATCAAAAAAATCTCCATTTATAATTGTAACTTTGCACTTAGAAATATTAATTCCATGGCAAATTTATAGTAATGATAGATTTTATGCATGCTTGTAGATTTTATATATATATATATATATATATATATATGTATATATATATATATATATATAAAATATAAAATATTTGCAGATGAAGGTGAAAGTCTCCATGTACCAGAATCAGAACACAAACATTGCATGAGACTAAAGCACACATTCAATGAGCTCTATATCCATAAGTTAGAAGAAAAGGGAGGCTAACAGTGCCCTATGTGAGCAGACAGACTGATTTAGGTTTATTGCTAGAAAGCAGAGGCTGGAGAAAGTTCATAAGATGCAGCTGAAGAAATCACTCCACTACTTGATTGTTGGCCATAGATAGCAAGCTGAAATTGTACAAAATCAGAAAAATTGAGACAGCTCTACCACTGGTTCATAGTCCCCAATATCACTTTTGACCAGAGCTTTTGACCCAACATTACAGATTTTGTAAAACTAGTAGACAATTGTGGTAGCCAGTCTCCAAGAAGCTCCCCATCCCTGTCTCCTGGTATTTTTGCCATTGTTTACTCCTCATATATTGAATAGAGCTGCTTCTATAACCAATGAGATATTATGGAAATTATAAAAAATAAAATCATTGTGCATGATTTATTAGGCTAGATTGTATGAAACATATGAATTCCATCTTGTTTTCTTACATCACTCACTCTGGGGAAGCCAGCTGCTGTGTTAGAGATTTCTCAAGCAGCCCTACTGAAAGAGCTCCTTGTTGAAAAATGGGGACCTTCTACCAAGAGCAATTCAAGTGAGCTATCATTGAAGGGGATCCTACAGTTCCAGTCAAGCTCAGAGGACTACAACACTTGCTGATACCTAAAATATAAGCTCATGGAAGACCTCAAACAAGAACCACCCAGCTAAGCTTTTCCTGTATTTTGGACCCACAGAAACTGTGAGATAATAAATGTTTATTGTTTTAAGTCTCTGCTTTGAATGATTTCATAATGAAATCTTTAGGAAAACAGACAACAGAACCAATTATTGGGCTATAAATGCACTTTAGTGAATCTCATTTTTTAGAACATACTGACAAGGATTTTATTTTATTTTATTTTTTTTTTTTAAGATTTTATTTATTTATTTGACAGAGAGAGACATAGCGAGAGAGGGAACACAAGCAGGGGGAGTGGGAGAGGGAGAAGCAGGCTTCCCACTGAACAGGGAGCCTGATGCGGGGCTCGATCCCAGAACCCTGGGATCATGACCTGAGCCGAAGGCAGACGCTTAACGACTGAGCCACCCAGGTGCCCCCTGACAAGGATTTTAAAATAAGTATGTTTGGGAACATGAAAGAGATAAATTAAGTGAAAATACCTATTTTAAGAAAAATACTTTATTAAAGGAAGACAAATGGAAAAAATAATAGGTAGACAATAAAAATAGTTAGCTAAAAATGTTAAATATACTTATTGATTATAATTTTTTATTCAACATAAAAAACAGAACACAAAGGAGTTATGTAATGAACCAGAAAATAACATTAATTTAATAAGAGATATCAGTTATACACCTAATATGTTCCATGTCTTGTTCTATGTACTGAGAATACAACAGTGAACAACACAAACTTCCTGGAGCTGATATGTTAGTAGAAGAAATGAGTCAATAAATAAATTACATGAGGTATAGTTAGTGACACAGAGGAAATATAATAAAGGAATGGCCAATTATATTGGAGGTTGACATTTTAGATAGGGATATCAAGGAAGTTCTTCATGAAGAGGTTGCATTTAAGTAGATATTTGAATGAAGTATGTGAAAGCTATGCAGAAAAAACAAAAAACAAGTACAAAGGCCATGAATTATGAGCAGAGTGAGTGTGCTTTAGGAACAGGAAGAAAAGAAGCTTGTATAGAGGTTGTGTAGTCAGCTAAGAGGAGAGTGGTAGAAAAGGAATTTAGACAGTTAACCAAGGGCAAATCATGTAGGGTCTTATAAGCTATGGTAAGGACTTTGGATTCTATTTTATGTTTAATGTAAAGTAATTAGAAAGTTTGGGAAAGGCTGTGATTTGATTTATCTTTGACAGAATCACTCTACTTGTTTCATAGAGAGTAAACTTTGAAGTAGCAGTCAAGGAAAAAGTGGAAGGAAGGAGATTACTTAGGAAGTATTTTCAGTAGTCAAGGTAGAGAAAGTGTTGGTTTTGATGAGCATGATAGGAATGGAGGTGGTGAGAAGTGGCCAGATTTTATATATTTGTATGAGATAAGCTTAAAAGAATGTTTCCACAGACTGATGCAGAATATGAGAAAAAGAAAGGAGTCAAGAGTAATGTCAATGCGTGGCATATCAGCAACTAGATAGATACAGGAGTAACATACTGAGATGAAGAATTACTGAGTCAGGAACAAATTTGGAAACTTAAGGTCTGGGACATGTTACTCTTGAAATGCCCTAGACATCCAAATAGAGAAGTTGAATAAGCTTCTGAATGTATATGATGGCATCCACGTAGATGGCTAGAGCTTCTGCCTTAAGCTTGATAGCCATCTACAATAGACGTATTACAATAAGACATGAGATAAAGTCACATAAAGATTAAGAGTAAATAAAGAAGCAACGACATCCAAGAACGGTGCTTTGGGGCACACCACTATCTAGAGGTAAAGAACATGAGGAAAATGCTACAGAGGAAACAGCTAAAGATAAACTGTAAGTAGTAACAGCACCAAGAGAAAACAAGCAAAGAAGGTACTTTTAGGAAGAAGTGATTAATTGGGACAAATGCTCCTGAAAGGTAAAACGAGACAAGGACTGAGGATTGATTGTTAGTTATAGCAATATGGACATCAATAATGACTTTAATAAGAATGATTGGGGAATGAACCCCAAAAGGATCATGGAAAGAAAATGATATTACAAATATACACAAACACAGTAAAAAGATATGGAAGAAAGATTGTGGAAATAAAATATATATTTATAATACTTACAGAGAATGGGCAAGAAGAATGGGGTAAATCATTATTTGAATATATTAGTACTGAAATTCAAATGGACTGGGAATGCTAAGTACTAAAACAAAAATCTAAAAATAAATCCACACATAGAAAAACTATAATCAAATTGGAAAGCATTAATGATAAAGATAAAAATCTCAAAAACTACCAGGGAGAAAAGACAGATTGCCTATAAAGGAATGGTGATCAGACTGATAGCAGACTTCCTTTCCTAGAAAAATTGATGAATATCTTAAAATTACAGATAAAATAAAAGTCAACCTAGAATTTTATACCCTTCTAAAATATTATGCAAGATTTAGGGCAAAATCAACATTTTCAGACACAGAGTGAAAATGTATAGAAAACTAGAGGGAAAACCTTGCTAATGAGAAATTTAAAAATACGATCAATTTAATTACTTACTATAAAATAGCTTTGTGGAGAGTCCAATATCTTATGTGTCTAGGAGAAATTGTAGTTAATGTTGTGTCTCAAAATTTTAACAACTAAATATGATAAATATAAACAATAGCTTCCAAACTAGCAGAGGAAAATATAAATGAATTGGTTAAACCTTCCTCAATTCAATAGAAAGTATAAAAAGAGGAGATAACAATAAAATACATTGTGATCAGGAAAATAAAAAAACTAGTAGTATTTGACTAAATCTCAAAACATAATATTGAACAAAACAACCCAGTTTTTAAAAATGTACTCCATGACAGCATTTAAATAAAGTTTTAGAACATGAAAAACAAAATGATATGCTTTACGGATATAGATACATGTGATAAAGTTATAGAAACTACCAGAAATAAATGCCAAATGCAGGAGGATGGAGGTAAATGCCATCATGGAGGAATGCACAGAAAGGCCTCACCTCTCTTTATACATTGCTAATACTTAAAAGGGAAAGGTAGGTGAATGTTAAATAATTATACCTATCATATAATTCTTTTATATAGTTTCATATAATTGACTTTTTATAATTTCAATTATTTGGAATGTTTCTTTTTTTTTTTTTAAGATTTTATTTATTTATTTGAGAGAGAGAGAATGAGAGACAGAGAGCATGAGAGGGAGGAGGGTCAGAGGGAGAAGCAGACTCCCTGCCGAGCAGGGAGCCCAATGCGGGACTCGATCCCGGGACTCCAGGATCATGACCTGAGCCGAAGGCAGTTGCTTAACCAACTGAGTCACCCAGGCGCCCCTATTTGGAGTGTTTCTTAATAAGGCAAAACATGCTATAGAAAGAAATACCACTATAAAATATATGTTTGAGACAAAAGTACACCTAGGGGAAAAAATATGCCGGTCATTCTCTGTTAGTGTCTGCTGATTTCCTTAAGGGTTTCATTCATCAGACTTACTCTGCTTCTCTAGTTTATAGATTATTTATCCTTTAAAGCTAATGCTGACGTACATTTGGTTTCCTCCTGAAACTATATGATAGTATAAAAATGTGAAAGAGACCAAAAACACTTATCCCTTGAAGACCCTACAGTTTAGCAAGCAATACATAAGAGAAAACAGTCTGCAGTAAGATAAATGCATTTTTGGAGGAAGTACAATGTGTGATAAGGCAACTGATGTCGGTATGTAGGACAGGGGAAGGGTTTGAGAAGGAGATGATGTAAGAGCCAAGGTCTGAAAGAACAGGAGTTGGCTGGCCATGCAAAGAGGGGCTTATGTTAAGGTATGCAACTGGAACTGAGAAAATGAATCAATGAATAAAAGGCATAAAGGTGAAGGCACTCATTGAATGGAAAAAAAGAGGATCCAGAGGGAAAAAGACATTTACAGAAAAAATTGGGTAAGGATTTAATTAGTCCAAGAGAAAACGATTGGAAGAACACCATAGGAAGGAGAGACCCATTGGAGAGCATGGGCACACTGAAATGCTTAAAGTTCAAGTTGTCACCAAAATAAGTGGAATGTCCAGCAAGATGGCTTCAGAAATAGAAGAAATAGTTCCAGAACTTTTCTGATGGGCAACTACAATGGAATTGGCTTCACTGCAGCCAATATCAGATGATTTTAATTCAGAAAGGAGTCATGGTCTCTACCAATAGATAGTCTGACACTGACACCCATGAAAAAAGTAGTCTGGATTGATTAGCATCACAGCAGATGGGTCTACCATTCAGCAGTTGTTACAATTCACACTCTTTCCCATCTTTATGTTTAAAAGCAAATCTTGGTGGAGAACAATGCATATAATACTTTGATATTTGACGCAAGTAACACTTCAGCTTTACTTAAATATACATGCTTTGGATAGATTCACAGGTCATAAGTTATTGATTCATAGATTTTAAACACTAATAAGGAACACAATGTGTGGGTGATCTATGAGGAATCATGGAGAAGTCCAGAGGCATCAGAAATCTAGAAACAATAAACATTTGACTCTCAAAAAAAAAGTTTAATCTTGATCCCAGGAAAATTTTTAGAATAAATTATTTAACATCCAGATGGCCCTAAAATATTTAGAAAATAAAAGTGTATTGGGACCCAGCAAGCCATTATTGAGAGAAGGATGTGGTTAGAGGCATGGTATTGTGTAGTAAGAAGACACAGAGGTGAAACCTGATTCTACCATTTACTCTCCCTGTGATATAAGATCCAGGGAGGATAAAAGTGGCAGGAGATGGAGCCAGAGAAGTGACCAGGATCTGGTCATGAAGAGCTTTGTAAACCATGAAATGGACTTGGATTTTGTTTTGAAAGAGATGCCAAGCCATTGGTTGACTTTGAGCAAAATAGTAACAACATCAGTTGTATTTTACAAGGATGAAACTGCGGAGATTGCTTTCTTGCTACATATCTTTCTGCCTTTAGTCCCCCACCCCTCCCCAAACTAGGCTCTTATTGTGTTTAAGAATTTAGTGGAGGGCTGCCTGTCTGTCTCAGTAGGTTAAGCCTCTACCTTTTGGTCAGACCTCTGCCTTTGGCTCAGGTCGTGATCCCAGAGTCCTGGGATCAAGCCCCATATCAGGCTAAGGAGCCTACTTCTCCCTCTCCCTATGCCCCTCACCCTGCTTGTGTTCTCCCTCTCTCTCTCTCTCAAATAAATAAATAAATAATCTTAAAAAAAAGAATTTAATGGAAAAGTAAAAATAAGTTAGTCCTCTGTTAGGGTTTCAACCATAGGGTTCAGACAATAGGTTTATATGCATTTTACACGGGCACTGACAGTTAACTCTAGAGACACTGGGATTAGTGAGGGTCTTCCCTGGAACCCAGCTGTATTTATTGTCTGCATTTAATAGAGTGATCTTTCTTTTCTCTCAGACCTCTGGCTCGTCTATAGACTTCATCCCTGATTTTCAGAGATTTCTACAACCAAGGCCTCAATTCCTTTCAGAGAATTTTGCTGCTTATATACCATCTATCTTCGGGGATTTGCTTTCCAGTAGTGGCCCCTGTTCAGCTTGATTCAATAAGGGCAAGGATATTTTCTTCAGGCTGCATTCAAACTCACCTTTTTTTTTTTTTTCTGCAGCTGTAACAACTTCCAGCTCCTTCGAGACTTTTAAGAGCAAATTGAAAATGCCCTTATTTGTCTAGGCTTAGCTGTCAGCTAATATGCTGAGTGTATTTTATAATGTATTTTCATCATAGTCCTTTGATTGCTTTGCATAAAAGACCCTTTATAACTGTCTCTGCCATTCCCCTCTTGGTTATAGAAGAGAGGTCTGTGCTGGTGAGAAAGACTATTTTTTTCACCTCCTCCAGTTATCACAGCCCCCCCTTTCTAGTTCTCCATTGTTGCTAACAGGCACTTGATTTAGGCAGACTTGCCAGCAGCAATTTCTTTTAACTCCTTCACCACTGCTTCTGCCAGCTCTCTGGATTTTAGGAAGAGCTAGCCAAGATGCATTTCCTACTTGGTTATGGAGGTGTTGTATGAATATACTGTCTTAGAGCACATAATTCTTTCACCTAGGTGAAAATTGGTATCATTAAAAACCAGTTTCACATTCAAAGACTTCCATAGGACAAACAAAATAAATGCTACAACATTGTTGAAATTGCTCATTCTGTCATTGTGCAGCTCATATAGGGAGTATGTACATCCCATTACCCTTGCCATTTCTTACAGGCTCCATCCACACTCAAGAGGGGGGAGTCACACAAAGGCATGAACTGCATGAGGCAAGGGTCATGGTGACCACCTTAAGAACCTGTCAGCCACATAAGTAAAAAGGAATATTAGCAATTCATTAGATTGTAGTGATGAATAACTGTTGTGACATTGTTGGACTCATAGTAAATGATCAGTAAATAGGAGCTGTCTTTTTATTAGAGGTTAAGACATTTTTACTAAAAGTATAATCAAAAGTTCAAAGTGCAATAAGAAATATACAAAGAATCACCTCTTCACTGTAAATTATAGTAATAACAATAATAATAATAATAAAACAAAGTCTTTCTTCATCACTGCCTCCTCTATAAGCAATGGCTTATTTCTTCATAATCAACCTTCTCAAAACCGTTTCTTCATCTGTCACTCAACAAATTGCAGTCTGATTTTTTTCCCTTCAGCTAGAGGTAGGAGTAAAACCTCAAATGCCAAACCCAATAGTCTCCATCCAGTTTATCATATTGAATAACTGCATATCTTTGAACATTGTTGGCTACTCTTTGTTTCACTGCCATCTTTTATTTGTTTTTTCTTTCTTTTCCATATAATTCTTTGACTTCTATTGTCTATTTTCCATCCTTCCATATTAGAATTTATGTTCCATGTGAATAAGAAGTTTGTCTGTTTTATATACTGCTGTGTTTGCAGAGTTAGAGCAAAGCCTCCCATATTGTAAGCATCTAATAATTGATTTTTGAATGAATGAGTGAGTGAAAGAAAAAATAGCTCCTTCACAAAACTACTAGTAAGTCTAGTGGGTGAGGGTGAATAACACCCACCATCATGATTCATCAGAGCCATTCATTCGTCCACACATGGATAGAATCCTTCTTGCTACAACATGATAGAATTTATAAACAGTCTAAATTTTTTTTCAGTATAAACTCTTTTGTCAATAAATGATATGGATAGGACTCACTCATTTTCACTGAGTTCCTCAATTAAGATTCTGTCTACAGAAGGAAGGAAAAAAAGAGAAAGTCTTGGTTAATGTTTGAATTTTTCAGCTACAAAAAAGTGCTAAATACAGAAATTTACTGTGTTTAAGGTAATATCACACAACATTCACAATATGGTGGGTTCTTTTCTCCCCACAATTTTTTGTCATTAATCAGCTAGTATGAATGTGTAATACCATTTATCTTCAAACTTTCATTGGAGAAGAGCTAAATTACTGGCAGATCTGCATATGTCATGAAAATTTATCCTTAGTCTCCACGATTAACTTAAGTTAATTTATTTCAAAACAAGCATCCTTAGTTGGTGTAACAGAGGCATTTTTTGATCAATAAATATCAGTTTGCTCCCTCACATTTCTTAACCTTCTTTTCTGTTTTTTTGGAGTCATGTGACTAATTCTAGCCAAAGAGCCAAAGATATGTGAGCAAAATCAACAAACATCACTTCAAGGATGAGGCATTTGAGAACTGGTATACCAGCTCCATGCTCTCCCTTCCAATCCATTCCAGCACAAAGCTTTCATTTTCAGATGGTGTGGCTACAATTATTACACAGCTTCTTCCAGCCTTAGTCACTGAGTGATTGTGTCTAGTAGATTCCACTTCACACCTCAACTCCTACCCCAGAAAATGGCCCACTTTAGACACATAACATAGCAAAGAATATACTTTTTGTTGCTGCCAGAACATAAAGATTCATGGACTTATTTGTTCCTATAGCATAATTTACCTTGACTAATATAAATACTCATGAAAAATAAAACTTTGGAAGATATTTTTTCTTTCTTTGTGGGTAGAAAAACTCTGAATATTTCAATTTGAATATTTCAATTCAAAATAATAAAGAGATCTATTGCCAGCAAGCAAGCTTCAAAAACATGACTGAAATATTTTTCTTACACTTAATGTTTACATTTTTGTTAAATTTTTAAAATGAAACCCCTGAAAGTATAAATGTAAAGGAATCCTTGTTGGTTGAATGTAGAATTAAAAAGGAATGCAGTGAATAGTTGAATGAACACAGTTTTCAACTACAAACATAGTACAGGTCTAGAAACACATGCTCATAGCAAAAAATGGGATAACACAATCCTTTGTATTCTCTGTAGCCTGAATTCTCTGATTCCATGAGCATAAAAAGACTTCATACCCAATGCCTTTTGTTAAGTTATTGCTATATTGCCAATAGGAAAAAATAAGTAAATAAATAACCACCATACCCAAAAAAGGTAGCTATGTGATAAATATGTTAATTAACTTGATTGTGGCAGTCATTTCACACTGTATATGTGTGTATGTATATATATACATATATATACACGTATATATATATACGTGTATATATATACACATACATATTGTATACTCTAAATATATATAACTTATATTTGTCACTTATACCTCAGTAAAGCTGGGGTTGGGGGAAGAAAAAGAAATAACCAGGTTCTTGATTAGGGTAGGATTTCAGAATCTTGAAACTATAAAGTGCATCCAGGACCTAAAGGAGGAAGATACTTCACAGATATCTCTCTTGAGATTCTGGTAAAGGTCAAATACAAAGATAAGCAACCAACAATTTTGGTATGGTTGTTTTAATTGGGGTTGATTGGCAACTGGAAATAATCTGATGGAGAATGCACATACTTGGACACAGAAGATCTTATTTTGAAGTTCAGCTTTGTCACTAATTTTTTGTGATGGCCTGGGAAAGTTATGTAAATGCTTTAAGAGAAACAGATGGAAAAGAGTCCTCACAGGTTTGAAGTCAGGCACTGACTGCTTTGTACCATGTAGTGATCTGGGCATTGGGGATGAGGTATCAAACCAGACAAACCAGGTCCCTCAGGGAGATTAAATGTAAATGAAATCCATTTGCATAGGAATGTGAATCTCAATGTTCCAAACTTCCACTAGCACAAATAACCTCTCCTTGGGAGAAAAGAATTTATAGCCCCACTGGGTGTCTAACAACAGAAGCAGTAAACAATGGACACAGCTATTGAAAATAATTTCCTTTATATATGATGGTTGATTCTATTTACCTGCTTTGAACAAGCTCACCTTATTAATTTCTTCATTCATTTATTCAATAAATATTTATTGAGCAAATGCTTTGTGCCTCGCACTGTGGTAGGAACTAGGGATTTATGCTTCTTGTTCTTAGTCCAACATGGTCAAACATCCGTAAATATACAGAATAATGTAATCAGATAACTGTGCTAAAAAGGTTATCATAAGATGCTATTGGAACACCAAAAAAAATTTAAAAGTTCTGATGTTGAAGAGATGAGGTGATCAGTGGATGAGGGGAAAGACTTCACACACCTTTTATTTTTTTATTATTATTTTTTACAAATCTCTGAATAAAGCTATTTTTGAGGATGATGTAGAAGTTTCTCAGATCGATGTCAACTTCTGGTTAGCAAGTTTGAGTTTAAGGAGAGAGGAAGATCTTTCAGGACAAGGGAATATTATGTGAAAATATAAGAGATTTGTATTTGGAGAATTTCATGTAATTAGGTTTTTATTATTTTTTTATGGAGTATGAAGTATAGGGTGGGTGGATTATTTCTTGGAATTCAGCCATTCATTTGTCAGGGTTTCAAAATGTCCTTAAAACAGCTAACCTAAAAATGTTAGCAAAGGAAGGAAGAAGTGTCTTTTCTTTCACATTCTTATTTAAAATTCAATTTGAAAGTTGGTTTTCTAGGTTATATTTAGACATTTTAGTGTAATGAAGAGAGAAGCCTTATCATCTCAGAACATCGGCATGCACCTTGGGTTTGTACTTTTTAAAGTAATTACAGGGAAATGTGTGTATTTATAGTTGACTTTGACTTTCTTACAATTATTTAATAAGGCAGGCTCGCAATACTGCTCTCATGATCTAAGAGCCTGTAATCTCTCTGGGGTCTAATTATCTCCCGATAACCTTGCCCCTTGACGACATCTGTATTGCTATTATAAAACATGTTTATTTTGGGAAAGAACATATATTTTGTGGTGTAATAGCATTAAACTGTCAGACCTGAGTGTTAGCAATTTGCCCAAAGAGCTTTCAGAAAAGATCAGCTCAGGCATTATACATGGCTTATCAGACAATCTAAGAGGATCAGAAGTCATTTTTACATCAACTACATTTTTTTTTTTCTTGGAAAAGGAAGCCTTGCTGCACTGAAACCTGGCTGCGATATCCACGATTAGGGCTATCTACGTTTATACTGAAGGATGCAACCAATTAAGATGATACACAAAAGAAACAGAACTGGCATGAAAAGGGAATAGAGACCATATCCAAAGCAATGTTGCTGAAATTTAAGAGTATAGTTTTAGAATCAGAAATATCTTGAATCAAGTCCCAGCTCTGTGCTTATGACTTGTGTAAGTTTATGAAACATATTATTTAATTTCTTTCAGCTTCAGTTTTCTCGCTTGTAAAATTGGATAACAATGAATGAGGGTAGATGATAACATTATTCAACTCACATTATTACATAAAAAATTAAAATAGATGTTAGTTAAATGTTTATCAGAATTATAAGAACATAATCTCTTAAGGTTATGAATTTTATTGTAACTATTATTATTATTCATTCATTATTCAAAAATATGCATTTTCCAGCTTCATGCTAATAACTTATTGTCATGATGTAAGTGTGCAATGGTGAGAAAAACAGACATGTTCTCTGCCATCAAAAGCTAATAATAAATGATTGTATTTCATTATTATTCCAAAGCATTATGTCTTTGAATCTTCAATAGAAATTGTCCTCCAAGACCAGCATTTGGTGTTGAAGTGGGAGAGACTCTCGAGGACCCATATATCCCAGTACCCTATCAATGTACAGTATACCCAGAGCCTTGTTGACCATGCCTTCTTTAAAAGTAAAGAAAGAGGAGAAGAAAAATAAGTTAGCACACTGGGTACTGTATCAGTTGTTTCAAAATATGTCACACCATTACTATTTTTTTGGAACTGCTTTGAAGTAGACATTCATCAAAATTTACCTAAGCATTTACCCATATGGTCTGGGTCCAAAACATTCAATATGGAACTACATTCTAGTAGAAAGACATAGAAAACAAACAGCAACAAAATACATCTAGTATGTCAGATGGTGATGATTCTTATAAAGCAAAATAGAGTAGGGAAGATGGAGACAGTGTATAAGGTGGGTGCTATCTATTAAAGGATTATCAAAAAAACCCTCAGTAATCAGAGACACCCAAGAGGGAGAGAATGCCTCAATTGAAGAAACAGAAGCTAAGAAAAATGGTTTTATTTATTTATGTACTTCTATATTTATTTATGCCCTTTCTTTGTGAATTGTTTTTAAGTAGCTTAAAAACAAATGCAAAATATAGCCAAGAGAAGATAAAAAGGGAGTAAGAAAATTCAGGCCAAGGAAAGATAATGTAGGGAAATAAAACGACAACAAAAGACTTGGGTTTATGTACAAAATTTACTCTCCAAATGCAAAATATTGTCTTTGAGCTTTCTACTAGCCAACGTAAAGAGAAACTAATCAATTGTAAAATTCAAATAAATACCTAACACAAAAACCCAACTGATAATTCAGGAGCTGCTCAAATACTGCAAGTATAGAGATCACAAAGGAGGGTTTGAACAAGATGCTCCACAATATCAGTTATGGTAAATACAGCCACGAATTTCCTAGTGCCATTTATTATAATATTCCTCCAACATCAATAAAAAGCCAAATGCCAAAGTGCAGTTCCATTAATAGTATTCCACAAAAGCGAAAACAATGCAGTCCAGTGATTTCTCTCTAAAAAGACCTAGCTGAGACCCAACAAAGATTTTAGATTATCTCAGCAAATGAAATGAATTTTCTTCAGAAAACACCATTTTATTCAACTAAAGAAATTCTACCATATGTTATTAATGCAACTATTCTATGAGGAATGTGACAATGTAATTTTATAAGGTCTGAACATAACATAGATGTTTTCCGAAAAGTCGACTTTTCGGAGGAATGTAACAATGTAATTTTATAAGGTCTGAACATAACAAAGATGTTTTCTGAAAAGTCAACTATTACATTGAGACAAAGATAAATCAATTTATAAAGGAATACACAGGGAGGGCATGGAACAAGTTTCAAACCCTGTACATCTGACTCTTACTCTTGCATCCCAATTGAATGTACTTCTCCATCTTTATTTAAAATTATGTTTAAATAGCATTTATTTTTATTTTACCAGTAATAGATGCACATAGAACAAAAACAATACCCAATACAATAAATAATAAATGAAATAATACATAAATTGATAACTAAATAAAAATAAATAATAAGAAATAAAATAAAAGTGATAATTCTACGTCAAAATTACATGTTACAATTCAATAAGAATCTTCTTTTACCTGTTTGGTAAAATAAATTTAAATTTATTTGGGATATCCCATATCTGAGACTAGCCAATAGAAGTATGAAAGAAAAAAAGTATGAGGAGACATATGCCAAATAGGACAACTTACTCAAAAGCTGTTATGATTTAAGCACAATGCCATTGGTACAAAAAGGAGAAATAGATGAGTGGAAGAGAATGGAGTCTAAGAATAGATTGAAATATATATTTGAACTTGGTAAGGGCCAACTATTGGCATTTCTATTCATAATATGAAAATAATGGTTTACTTAATAAATGGTGATGGGATATTGTGATATACATTAATAGTAAATAGGTGATGGGGATTAAGGAGGGCACTTATTGAGATGAACACTGGGTGGTGTATGGAAGTGTTGAATCACTAAATTGTACACCTGAAACTAATATTACACTGTATGTTAACTAACTGGAATTTAAATAAAAACTTAAAACAAAACAAAGTAGAACAAAGAAAAATCCATACATTATACAATATACAAACTAAGATGGGTTGAGGACTTTTTTAAGTAAGGGAAATGGAGTTTCCTATTGACTTCAGGTCTACTGGAAAGTCTCACTGTCTTACTATATCTGACTGAATAATGTAAGGAGCTGGCAAGAGATTCCCTCCCTCCAACAATGCCCCTCATTCTTGTTGTTCCTGAATAAATTCTCTTTGTAATTCTTTAATGCAAATTCAGAGGGTTATGGTAGGAGAGATGTAAACACACATATTCAATCTCCATTTGTAACTGGAATCTTCCCCTTGTGCCTCCTTCTTAGAGGGCCCATGGACATAGGTGATACTGTATTATGAGAGAATTGTAAGGGGCTTCATCTAGCACAAAGATCCCCTCCCTAGAATTCCTGGATGGTATTAGTCCATTCTCTGACTCAGCATTTCAAATAACAATTTGCTTATAACTTTTGTTAAAAGACGTGTTCCATTGTTGAGAAACCCCACTAGTCAGATATCCTTTCTTACACTCGCTCCCAGAGACTTCTACTCATTGTTTCTAATTTCTCTCAAATATTTTTTCTAATTCTTATTCATGCTATCTTTAAACCTTTTCAGATTATATATGGTATAAAGAATGAAAGATCTTTTTTGTTTATTTTGTTTTATTTTCTAAATGGCTATGCTGTTTATTTTCTTACATTTTCTAGGAATAAATTACCTTATCTCTATGGCAATAATTATACCTCCTCCATTCCAATTCTTATGTCTGGTATATTTGTCTTGTCAAATTGCCTTGGCTCATAATATGGCAAATAATACATCAGCAATGCAAAACACAAGATTTCTTCAATTATGGGACACTACTGATTTTTAAATATCCCATGAATTTACGTAGTATTAAGTTAGGAAAAAGTTATGTTGGTAAAACTCTGACACATTGCTAAAACGTCATTTATTTCAAAGCACATCTCACTTTCATATTAGAATAGAATTAATTCTGGCCATGGTGGGCTTCATCATTATTTTATTTTTCTGGACTTGGAGGGATTGTGTCCAGTGTTTCATCATTTAGCATGACATTTGTTTTGGATTACTTTTGTGTGGTGTGTGTATTTGTATATGCTTATATATTTTTTTAAAAAATCTATCTACTACTATGTTATTATAATTTTTATCTATGATCTTTTTCTTTTATTTATATTAATGATCATATAGTTTTTTTCCCTAGAATCTCTCCTTTACAAACAGGTATCAAGCTCTTTCTTTTAAAAATTATATATTGCTCTCATTTTAGGAGTATAAATTATGGCTTTATCTACTTTTATAATCCTAATGTACTTATTTTAAAATTCCTTTCAGAGTGCCCATCATCTTTAATTCTGCCATCATCTTCAGTTCCCATCCAGAATCAGATGACAATTTCTGACTGTAGGTTTTCTTGGGTGCATAGTTATTTTGTCCGTTATTTCATTTAGTGATGGTTTTCCTTCATAAGAATCCCATTTTTTCTCAGCTTCTGGAGATAACATTAAGAAGTGCTTTTATATTTGCCTCTGAAAAGTCCCTACAGGGATTTCTGTAGGATTTTCAGGCCAGTTTTAGATTAGTTTCCAGGCTTGAGGTTGTCACACTGCACAAATGATTTGAGGTTCTACACACCCGTGTGGTTTTTCTGGGTGTTCTGATTTCTCCTCAGGATGGTTTCCATTAGTAGCTCAGGGATAGAGGGCTTCCTACCAGGCCAGAATCCTAGGCTGGTAAGTGGAGATTTTCGGATTCTAATGAGGGAAGAAATAACATCTTCCTAGGTTTGAGGGTTATGTAAAGATTCCACATTAAATTCCATACATACATAAGAATCAATCAACACTCTAGCTTCCTTTATCGTAAACAGTGAAGAAAGTATATCCGAAGTTGGCAACTAGCCAGTACACAGTACCAGTTGTTACAACATTAAAATGTTCCTATATCTTTAGCCACTCCAATCATCCCCATCCTTTCATTCTGACACATCTTTGAGTCTCCACACTGTGCTCTAGCAAATAAACCATTCTCCAAGACTTAACTCCCAGAGGATAGGCCAGCATCCAGTTCTGTGCTGTACTAGTTGTTAAATATTTGTAATATTCTCAGTATAATCAACCACAAATCCCCACAAATATTATGATTTCTATTCTATTCCTACTTTGACTATAGATACTCTTTTTGTTTCTAGCCTCTAATCTTTCTATCTTCAAAACTCCATGATTATATCCTTTCAAATATACTTGGCATTGTGTTCATGAATTATTTGAGATATAACATCCATACTCAGCATTGCATATGAGGCTTAAAAATTCTACTCAAGGGGCGCCTGGGTGGCTCAGTCATTAAGCGTCTGCCTTCGGCTCAGGTCATGATCCCAGGGTCCTGGGATCGAGCCCCACATCGGGCTCCCTGCACCATGGGGAAGCCTGCTTCTCCCTCTCCTACTCCCCCTGCTTGTGTTCCCTCTCTCTCTATGTCTCTCTCTGTCAAATAAATAAATAAAATCTTTAAAAAAAAATTCTAGTCAAAATATAAATGCTTTCATCTTTTTTGTTCTTTAGCCAGAGATAATATCACAATTTGGGGAAGAAATCTGGATTTTTTTAAATCTCATTTTCTAAAAAACAAGGAAGTTTCATTAGTTTAGCGACTCCTGCATCACATCTCAAAGGGCTGATGTGATTCTGAAGTTTCATCAATGTCAAACCCAACTGAGATAATTTTCATGGAAAGTCTGTTCAATTCACTTTACATTCACAATACAAATGCATGACTTCCTTATTATGTTTCCTCATTCTAGTTTAAGAATAACAGGAAGAATTAAATTAGTCCTTCACTTACATTGCTTACTTCTGCTCATTTGTGTATTTTCTTATTATTCTGTATTAATTAGGTGGTACATTAACTGTGCCATAACATAGGCAGTAATTAAGTTGAATTACTATCTTGGAGATAGGGTTCTCTCACTTTCTGTGGGAGTGGTGAAAATAACTGGCAACAAATTTTTCAATTTCCTATGACATTTCCTATAACCTCTGAGTCTCCCATGTTGTCCGAGTAATATCAAATCTTTTCACTTTGCCTACATTTCCAGGAAAAACCTTTGTTTAGGGCACATAGTACAAGTTAATATATATTTTGGTCATAAATATATGTTTCTGTTGTTAACTTTGCTGTTGTTCTTGTGTGTGCATGTGTGTGTGTGTGCGTGCACATGTTTATGTGTTAAGGAAGAATGGTACAAAGACACATAATCATGTATGTTGATGATAACAACTATTTTAACCTTCCTCTATGCCATAGAATAAAATTACAGGGTTAAATAAAGTTCATTTGCCTTTTTAATAATTGGGAAAAATACACCTTTTTGAAATACGTAATACTAGAATAAACAGCAAACTAGTACTGTTCTCTCCACATCCCTCTGATGCTATGGAGTACCTTTTCTAGGGTTATGGTCATAAATGAGAAATACTAGATTTTATTGAGCATCTAATATCCTGGCATTGCCAATACACTTAATTTTATCACTTAATCCTTAGAACTACCTGAAAGGTTAGGAAATATTATGCTAATTTTACAAATGAGAAAACTGAGACTCCAAGAGGTTAATTAACTTACTTAAGGTTATATCCTATTATTTGACTGAAATGGGACTTGAACCCCAGTTAGTAGGACTCCAAAATGTGTCCTCTTTCCATTACACACAACTGCCTATAAATTAGGTATCAAGCTTACTAATTTCTGAGCACATTCCACTTCTATGAGAAATTTTTGCCTTTATGTTGCTTTTTCTGGAAGGAATATTCTCATCTCCTTCACTATCTGTTTGGTA
Organism: Mirounga leonina; assembly: GCF_011800145.1. Lineage (NCBI taxonomy): Eukaryota > Metazoa > Chordata > Mammalia > Carnivora > Phocidae > Mirounga > Mirounga leonina. The sequence continues at coordinate 66,056,317 of NW_023270323.1, read as the reverse complement.
TTCTATTGAGAAGAGTAAATCAAGCCCTTTGACTTTGGACATAATAACCCCATATTATTCCCATGATCCACTAATTTCAATAGGGGTGGATCAGGTTTTCCAATTTTCCACATAAATCAGTCCATCCTGGCACATATCTCCTGCCTAAACTGATTGGACAGCCTCTTTCTGGCAAGATTGCTATTACAACATTTTCCCCATGGCCTATGGTTTCCAACTTATTTGACATGTTTTCTTTAATTTGATCAGAATGTCTTGGAATCTACACTGGCTCGTTATGACTGACACTATTTATTCCATAGACTGCTTTTCTTCTGCACTTTGAAACTTGCCACCTATTTAAGAGCTCCTCACCCAAGCTCAGTGTTACTCAACTTTAGACCACTTATATGAATGTATACTATCGCAAGGAGAATGATGCATCTACTCCCTTCACCAGACAACACTGGCTGTATCTGAATTCACCAGGCCTGATTTTGTAAATGCTTTGCTGCTTCAGACAAATAACAGAGTAGAAAATCACCTCTATTATTAAACCCTGTATTTTTTTTTCCCATTCAACAGACATGTACTGAGTACCTACTGAGCACTGGATACTATGCTAGAAACAAGGCATACAAAGGCATGGTTCTTGTACTCACGAAACTGAGTTCTAGTGGATGAGACAAGTAAATTTACAGAGCTATAATAAATATTATATGTCAAAAAAGCTTCCCCAACATCATTCTCCCTCAGGTTTCCTTGTACCTCTTTGCCCATTCCTTTTCAACAAGTTTCCTTTGCTGGCTCCTGTTCTTTTGTCTTTCCTGGAACTTCTGCTATGAACTTTTGATGTGTTCCCAGTTTCTCTCTTCACCCTTCACATGCTCTTTGAGTGCTCATTCCCACTGCTGTCTCTTGACAGATGAATTCAAAATGACGTTTTCTTGGAGCTCCTCATCCTTCCACAGATGATGTGGAATCCCCAGCAATATGTCCTCCAGCAATATGCCCAATTTTGGTGACTGGTGCCATCTTTTCTGGGTTCATCCCTCTTAGTAACTGGTGTTATCATTTATCTTGGAGGCCAACTCAGAAACTATTCTTGATGACTTCCTGTCTCTAGCCACCGATATCCAATTACTAGATCCTGCCAATTGTATTTCTTCAATCTTGAGAATCCATCCTCACTCCCTATTTTAGGGGAGTCACCATCATCTCATGATCATATCCCTGCAACAACCAAAACAGTTTACCTTCTCTGAATATTTTCCCTCTCCAATCCATAATCTATACAATTAACAGAGTAATATTTAAAACCCCAAATAAAATAGCTTCTCTGCTTCAAACCCTCCAGTATCTCCTCATCACTCTTAACCTTTATCTAAACCCCTGAACAGAGATTTGAAAAGGTTTTGAATGATCTGGCCTTAGATTACCTCTTCAGGGTTCATTCACCAGTCTCAATCTTTCTATCCTACAAAAATGTGCAACTGCTTTTAATTCCTTTGTATTTTTTTTCCCTTCAGGCTATAATTCATGCTATTTTTTGTGCTGAGACATTCTCTCCTCTCCTCCCATTTTACTGACCCTTTCTACTAGATAAGTCTTATTCTAGAGTTCAGTTGAATGCCTCTGGTATTCTCCAGGAAACATTGTTTGACCTCTCCATACTGTTTAAATTTCCCCCCCGGCCCCCGCCAAAAGTGCTCTGGTAGCACTCCATTCTTACAGTCTAAGGATAACACTTAAAATAGTGAATTACAATTGCCACTTCTCTCTTTTCTCCAGCAGACTTTAAACGGATATAAGACAGCAATTATGTTCTTATTCACTATTAATTTCTAGAAGATTGTTGTGAACATAGCAAGCATTCTGATAATAGATGTTGAGGAAACAAATGGATGGACGGATGGATGGAAGGATGGATGCATAGACAGACAGATGGATGGATGGATGGATGGTTGTGTGGATGATAGATGGATGGATGGATGATAGATGGACAGATGGATGGGTGGTGAATCTTCTTCCTGAGCAGTAGAATTGAAAAAGAAGAAGAAATATCAGAGGAGTCAACAATTAAGCTGTGCCTTAAAGAATGAGGTTTCCAGAGATAAGAAAGGGAGAGGGCTTACCATCAAGAAATTAGCAGGTGATCTGACAATGAATGAAGAGTGAAAAATTAAGAATAAAATTTCTATGCTACTGAAGTTTTTACTTCACTCTTTTAGATAAGAGTGAAGTGACCAGTCTATGAATGATCTTAAATATACCAATAAGATTAGATTTTGTCTTTATATAGTAAATGTAACATCAAGAGGTATCACCAGTATTTAATTTTAATAACATTTTTGGACATTTACCATATTCCAGGTCCTCTTCTAAGTACTTTAGATGTTAGTTCATTTTAACCTTCCAGAATCCCCATTGGCAGTATATAATAGGCAAGACACTGGGGTGAATCTGCCTCTTGACATAGACAATAAAGAGATGCATTGTCTATATGGTATTTAAAAACAATTATAAAACATACTATGATTATCACCATGAGTTGAAAATCATAAAGTCAGTGACAAATACTCTTTCCTAAAAATATAATTTGTTATTTTAAATCCTATAATTGCTGGTTACTGTGATTTTGATTGGCTTTCATTATGTCATTTTATATGATCACTTGAAGTTTTATTTAATAGCAAACTGAAACTAATCAAACAATGCAAAATGCAAAATGTAATTTTTGTCTGGTATGTGCAAGTTTTAGTTCACACATAAAATATTTTACTGATCTGAATAACATTCATAGGATTAAAATTTCATAATCTTATTTGTTATTCAATTGCTCATAAATTCTCTTTTATCAAAAATTGTTTCAATTTTATGACAAATATATATTTATAAAATATTATATAATTAAAATTATGAATCCATTATTTTTTGTATTATGCCAATTATTTCATTTTTTTAGTGTTTAGTTTTGCTGGCATAATTATACAAAGTTCAACAAAAGAAAATTATCACTGTGTTCCTTTCCTAGCTATTATTATATATTTTATTTTATGGCTATGAGTGAAAATAATTTTATAGTAATATTGTCATGAAATGATTCACTCTGGTTATCTAGTATGCTGTGTCCCACTGACAAACTCTGTAATAGGTGCAAATATTATCTCCATTTTTACAGATCAGAAGAACTGAGTGAGAACTGGCAAGTGACAGAGTCATATTTGCATGCCAAGTAGATTATTCTAGATAAGGACAGACAGGAAGCAGGGAGACCAGTTGGAAAACAGTCTTAAAAGCCTGTCCTGGTGGTCACAAGGGGAGGGTTCATTTCCTTGAAGGGGCTCAGCAACTTCTGCGTGGAAGAATGACCTACACATTGTTCCATGAATGATTCTTACTAATGTTTACACACAAGGTTTCTAGTGTACTGGTCCCTCTAGGATATTGTTGATGAAAAAAATCTCATCTCTGGGGAAAGAATTGCTTTTCAGTGATTATGAAGCCAAAGTGATAAAAATGAAATATTGTAATTTCATAGTCACAACACTGGTTTTCTAACTGCATTCCTATTCCTGATTTGATATAAATTTAATGAGGCAACTTGCAGAACAGAACGTGATATGCAGGAAAATATTAATAGTTCCTACGCTGACCTGTGCTACACCATTAAGGAAAAAGGCTCCATATCAAGTCAAGGATAACAGATTACACTACCTCTCTGGATGGCTGGTGGCAGAACACAAAATAACCAGTTAAGGTTCTTTCAGTTCTAATAATGTTATCATCCTGCATTCATGTGGTATTCATCACTATTATTATCCAAATAGTTTCTTACTGGGTGTTTCCACAGCATCACCAGCCCCTTTCCCTACAGCTGGATAGGAGACAAGGCAAAGAGAAAAACGGGACTTAACCATTTAAGATTCAGATCACTCTGTCAATTTGGAAACTCTGCTTTACTTCTGATTCTGTTGTGTTGTATTTCATATCCATAAAAGAATGCATTATGCTGCCTTTTTCTTTGTTTTTTCTATTGTTATAAATTTAGGAGGCAAAGCCTGCTAAGTTATTTTATATTTCATGAACAATGTAGATGTTTTACTTGAAATTTTAAATAACTAATGGATTGACAGGTTCGGAGAGTAAGGGAAGAAATAATCTTTAATTGACAGAGAAGATATCATCCAGACTGTTGAAGTCTAAGACTGGCTGAACATTTACCCAGAGATCATTGCTCTTTGGCATGATTTAGGCCTCTAGGTCCATTCAACAGTAGAATTTCTGGTGAGAATAGAGAACAAAACACACATCAGGGTCAACTGCTGAGATGAGTCCGGTATGAGCTAAGACCACCAATTTATTTTAAATAAGCCAAAGCATAGATTTTCATTTGCTAGTGATTATTCTGGGTGATTGCTCTTCAACAATTAATTCCACACTACTTTAAGCATAAAGGTGTCATTTTGAGGAAAGGGTAACAGAAACAGCTCATCTCAGGGGATATATCAGGAGAAAATGAACATAAGTACAGGGAGAAAAAGCAATTTGATTCAGATTCCAGAGTTTGTATTTGGCGTGTCTGTGTCTGTCATCATTGGAAAACTGCCTAAGGAAGTGTTATGAACAAGTTGATCATAAGGTATGGATTTTAGTCCCGTTCTTCCGTAATTTTTTAAGTGAAAGTAAGATAAGCATAATGTTCTCTCCTTAGAAGAAGGAGAAAAAGTTGAAAAAAAAGCATCAGCTATCTACAATCATGATTTTATTAACCAAAGATGGGAGTGAATTTTGAAGGTCACAGAATTTGGCCAAGTCAGTGGAACAAAACTTAATATTGAAAATCAGATATTTTATGAAAAATCAGCTGATAGCCTTATGGAGTTTCCCTTGTACATAACTAGTTGCCTCTCTCTTGCTACTTTTAAGATTCTCTCTTTAATCTTTGACATTTTAATTATTATGTGTTTTGGACTACTACTCAGCTATAAAAAAAAATGAGATTTTTGTCATTTGTGACATCATGGATGGACCAAAAGGGTAGTATGCCAAGTGAAATAAGTCAGACAGAGACAGACAAATACTATATGATTTCACTTATATGTAGAATAAAAAAAACAAAACAAAAAAGCGAACAAAAAACAGAGACAGAATCATAAATACAAAGAACAATCTTATGGTTGCTAGAGATGAGGGAATTAGGGGAATGAGTGAAATAGTTAAAAGGAATTAAGAGTTACAAACTTCTGATTACAAAATAAATAAGTCATAGGGCTGAAAAGTACAGCACAGGGAATATAGCCAATAATACTATAATAATAATGTCAAATTAGTGACAAATGGTGACTACGCTTATCATAGTGAGCATTTTGTAATGTATATAATTGTCAAATCTCTATGTTGTACACTTGAAACTAATAAACTAATATAACATATGTTAACTGTACTTCAATAAACAAAGAAAATGAGATATTTTAGGCAAAGCGTATCTGCAATGTAAACCTTCAAATAATAATGGAGCCACCCACAAGCTGAGCATTTTTAAGTTTGCGATATGTATCCAACACATTGTTGACACTTAATCCCCTGTAAATTTCAATTTAATGACTTTACCATCCCTGTGAGAGATAGCCACAGAAGCCATCTAATGCAGTGATTTTCCCCGAGTTGAAGAGAGAACAGGGCAAGGTGAATTAGAATTCCCCGAAAGGTGTTTTCAAACTAAACACCCCCAGTGTAACCCAATATTCTCCTCCTCAGGTTCTTGAGGCATGTGCACCACCAGAGGCCTGAATCAATACAGGAAAAGTGAGGGCCTAGAAAGATGAGATGATGATGACTAATGCAATTCTCCTAGCCAGCCATATATCCAGACATGTAACACACAACTCCAGAGGCTTGGATGATGCCTTTAAAAATGGACCATGGAGTCAGATATCTTGGGTTCAAATCCCAGTTCTGCCTTATGCACACTGCATGATGTTTGGCAATTTATTTAGACTCTCAGTAATTCAGTTATCTTGTCTTTTGATGAAGATAATAATAGAAATTATTCATCATAAAGTTCTTGCAAAGATCACGTGTGTATATAAATGATAGATAGGTAGGTAGGTAGATAAGTAGAAGGATAGATAGATATTAGAGATAAAAACAAAGTCTGGCACATAATAAGTGCTGTCTAAGTATTAGCTGTCATTAATAAATTTAAATTCAGGTGGGAAGTACTACAACCGGGAAATATATTTTGGGGGGATAGTAAGACATGGTCTTGGCACAGATGGAGAAAGGACCAAAGGAAGGCTGTTTATCACAGTCAGGACAAGCCTTTCCACCACACTACATTTTGCAAAATAGAGGTGTGAGGACCATATAGTCCTTAGAAGTGTTCTGTTGGTCTCCATGGTGTTTTTAAAGAGTTCAAATTTCTTGTTCATTACAAAATTGGGAAATTTCACATATATATCCATATCATTTGACACTTCACTTTTTCCTCCTTGACTCACTCTTCACTTGACTTCCATAATAACTCACCCTCATTGTCCCTTTATCCCTTATTGGTTATTACTTCTTGGTTCTTTGCTGGTTCCACCTCCTCCCCGGACCCCTAAAAGTGAGAGTGCCCAAGCTTAGGCTTTGGACCTCTTCTCCTGTGTACAATCATTCCTTTGTGGAAACTGCCCGGTCCCATGGCTTTAAATATCATCCATGCCCTGATGACTCTCAAATGTATGTCCCTAGTTTGGTCCTCCCAATACCATCACCCTGACACTTCAGTCTCTGATCTAATTTCCTACTTGGCAACTCCACTTAGAAGTCCAATAGGCAACTGTTCTAATCTAGGTCAGGTGGAAAGAAGATCCTGTGCAAGGATTAAAGTGCAAGCCCCAGGCAATTATGGTGACAAAAAAATGAAGTGAGGTAAGACCATGAAGTGAAGCATTTTTTTCACTGGCTATCTCAAAACAGTAACTACAGAGAGACACAGAAAACTGCATAGGAGGCTTTTTCATTCCACATCTAGGGAGGGTTACAAGAAAGAAATACACCATGGTATACACAGATATCCAAGGTAGAGCAAAACCTGCTGGCTGCCTCCCACGGAGAGGTAACTCTCTAATTTCTGTTCTTTGATGATCTCTCAGGGTGCTACCATCCAAGTGATTGCATATAACATGCTGTTTCTTCCAAGTCCAAAAATGGAAAGATGTTGCAACACAGGCAGGCAACAGATAAAAATAACGAAGAAGGAAGAAGGAAGTTGAAGGCATCTGAGAAAGTGCACAGGTTTGGCCTCCAATAGACCATTTTTATCTTTATTTTTTTAATTTTATTTATTTTAGAGAGAGAGTGAGCATGCAAGAGGGAGGAGAGGCAGAAGGAAAGGGAGAGAGAGAATCTCAAGCAGACTCCACTCTGAGCATGGATCCTGACTCGGGGCTCACTCTCATGACCCTGAGATCATGACGTGAGCCAAAACCAAGAGTTCGACACAATCAACTTTGCCATCCAGGTGCCCCTAGATCATCTTTAAATTAACCTGTCCAAAACTATCTTCTTTCTTGAACTGCCCTTCTTTCAAATGCCTCCGCTGTCTCATTTACAGAGAGTTCCAGGGGCAACACCTTGGTGTCATGTTTATTTCCTTTCTTTCTGTTATACTCTATACATAATCCCACAGCCAATCCTCCTGATTCTTCCTTCAAAATATAATTAAGATCTGGATGCCTAACCTGGGGCCCAAGTCCAGGTCAGGTTGGGACTGGAGCTGCATTGCTGGCTTCCCCAAATCTCCAGCTCTCACACAGCAAATCATGGAACTTTACGGCCTCCAGAATCGAGTAAGCCAACCCCTCATAATAAATTGCTTTCTGTGTATCTGTATATATTCTATTGATTCTGTTCTTATTGGAGAACCCTGATTAATACATGTTCAAAATAAATCAAGTGAATGATTTACTCTTGTTTTATTCTTTAAGAACATAGGAAATATCTTACACATATTAAAAAATGTGGAGAGCTGAATGATATTCTGAAATACAAATCTGATCTTATTTCCCCTGTGTTTAACATCTTTTAATGGCACTTCATTTCCAAAGCCTAAAAATTAACTCCTCAGTCCAGCATGTAAAACCTTACCTACCCTTCCAACATCATCTCTCCCTACTCAGATGTTCCTTTGTTCTGGACTTAGATTTCTCCAAAGTTCTCACATAAGTTGACATTTTCTTCTCTTTGCCCTTCTCGAAATGTCCTTCACTTCCCTTTATCAACCTGAGAAATTCCCATTTCAAGAGGTAACTCAAACTTTACCTCCTTCCATGAAGAAAGGTTTCTCTGGACTCCCAAGTGAACAAAACTGGATGCTGTCACCTCCATGTTTCCAGAACCACTTACATATTTCTGTTTTGTAGCTTATAACTATTAGTTTAAAAGTCCTTTCCCCCATTTCCAGTCTTCTGCTGATACAGGGTCATGGTTTGTTTCTACATTCCCAGAACATGTGCAAAATCAATCAAGTTATTTGAATCACGGGATGAAGTGAATGAAAACTAGCATTCCTGCATGTACCTAAATGCTTTGTCCAAAAAAAAAAAAAAAGTACGCTATTAGAATATTAACTAAGTAATTTTCTCCTCTATGCAAAATCCTCTTAAAATCTATTGTCAGGAAAGTATCACATCTTCTAAGGGGCGGCTTAAAATGCTTCAATCCTTTAAGTGAGGGAAACTCCATAAATTGTTCTGGTTCTTGAGGTTCACTGGGATATTTTCCCAATAATGAAAATGATTTTCATTTAAAATATATTTTCCTCCTTTCCATAGTCCTGATTTCTTTTTTCTGTTATTTTGTCTCATTCACTCTGTTGTATACCTCTTTTTTTTTAGTGGTAACCTCTAATTGTCTTGAGAAAGAGAACAATAAGAAGGAAATATAAGATTGCTAAAGTTCCTTCAAATTCTGCCATTATATAAGGTAAAGAAACTAAAAGATTTCTTAGGCTGGAGATAATATGAATAAATTAAAAATGACAATTACAAAGAAAAAAAAATCCCTCCTTAGGAAGAAGTTCTTCTAGGCATATGCATTCTTTAGAGAATATATTCACATTCTATCTACTTTGAATATATTTATAACTTACTCTACCTTCCCTAACTATATAGTTGCCTGTTTTTACAAATTCACATATCCTTTTCCCTTAACCAAGCTTCCTTCTTCCCCCAAAGTATTCACCAAGTGAGTAATACAAAAACGCATTCAGATCACACACAAAAAAGCAAAGAAACAACATATTACATACAGGATATGTTTTGTATTTTTGTAATCATGTGACCTTGGGCAGTTATTTAATCCATTTTAGCTTATTTCCTCTTATGTATGTAAATATGATTTTTATCTGACTTCCCGGGACTATAAAGACAATCATATGGGACCTCTATAGAATTATTATTCTTAAGTGTAAGATTAAATGTAAAATATGTTATTGCTTAATTGCAGTCCTATAATTAACATTATCAGTTACTATCAATGGACATAACTATTTCCATTGACAGGGTGGGCATTACCTTTAAGACTTAGTCCGTCTAGTGGTCCCTGGATTATTGTAGAAGTGATCATTGTAGAAGTGATATTTTGGTAATCTCCAGAATTTTATGCCCTGTCACAGATACAGACATTTATTTCTTGTCTTCTTTATGCTTTGTGCTTACCTCATCATTGCTCTGAGTTTAATTTTCTTCTTTGCCACTTCTACTCAGGCTTTCTAAGTAACTTTATACATTAATTTATGTATTCACCTTTTCACAAGCTTTATGAAGACAAGAATACTGATATGTTTGTGGCTAGAAGGAAGGTGGCATATAAAGCACTTGATAAATGTTATGTTTGTTGAATAAATAGCATAAATGGAATATTCTTTGAGCACTTATTATAAGCATTGAAGTTATACTGGTGAGAAATGTGGTAAAGCGCTTTCCTTTTCCAAAACATTTACTCTCAATTGAATTGGTGAGGAAAAAACATTTAACGTTAAATAAGTGAAAGAGATCTTTTTCAGGTACTGAAAACAGTAGTGTGGGAGGAAGTGGCTTAAAGATGACAAGGACAAATTCAACTGGGTGGTCAGGAGGGGATGGCCAAGTGATGTGAGTTGACATCTTTATGCCAAGAAGGAAGGAGCCATGGGAAAAAGGAGCATAGCATTTTGGGCAGAGGGAATCACAGATGCAATCTTGATTGCTGGTTGACTTATGGTTACCATTTTGAATGTCATTTCAGGTCTAAACTCTCCTCAGTAGGTGAAGCATCCATAGAAATATGACCTCAACAATCCCCATGTCGGCATGGCTGGAAAGTCTTTCCACCCACATACACTGACCTTGTGGGCCACTTCTTCTGGAAGCAGCCCTGTCATTCCACAGATAACTATATGACTATACTTGTGTATATATGTGCAAATTTTATGTACTCTAGAGAATGAAAACCCAGACACTTTCTATTGATGTCTAGTGTAACCTAGTTTTTGTTACCTGGGAGATTGTCTGGGGCAGAGTTTCTCAATCTTGTCACTATTGACATCTGGGGACTTTAAGATGTTTAGTAGCTTCCCCAGACTCTACCACTAGATGCCAGTGGCACTTCCCACACACACACCCAGTGATGAATCAAACATGTCTACAGACAGCTAGCTGTATGTCCCAAGGGACAGAATTGCACCTTTGTTGAGAACCAATGTTCTAAGGGAATAAATAGCAGAGGCATCCCCTGCCTTAAAAAAAAAAAAAAAAAAAAAGACAAAAACTTTCTCAGTAATCTGGAAGAACAATATTTGCTTATCCTATTTTGCAGAGGTAATTTTCTATCTCTCCAGTCATCAGGCATTCTCTATAGATTTGACCACTCAGTGTCTGAATTCCTCTCCCTGTGTCCAGGAGCTAATCTCTGCAAATTACATCCTATCTCTGGAATTCTGCTTCTTATATCTAAAATAAAAAGGACTAGTTGATGTCCAGGAAGCTACCTATCTTTTTTTTTTCTTTTTATATTTATTTTAGAGAGAGAGTGTGTGTGGGGAGGGCAGAAGGAGAGAGAGAAACTTTAGCAGGCTCTGCACTGAGTGGTAAGCCCGACTCAGGGCTCGATCTCAAGACCCTGAGATCACAACCTGAGCCAAAACCAAGAGTTGGATGCTTAACCTACTGTGCCACTCAGGTGCCCCGGAAGTCACCTATCTTAAATGTTTAATAATTTCTAGAAAACAAAATCCTACAATCTTTAGCAACATTGACAGGCTCATGATCTTCATGATGTAACTTACTGGGATTTGATGGCCTTGGGTCACTAGTAAGTGTATGGACTAAAACGTATGGTTTATCTACTTTAACTACTGGGTTCAGTCTTTCTTTTTTTCCCTAAAACTGTTTAGGAAGACTTTAACTGTTTTTGTTTTGTTCTTTTTATAGCTGTTTCAACCATTTTGTGTTTTAAGCTCAAGAATCTAGTAATACAAGGTTTAAGGCATATCTTTCATATGTTTTTCTCCCAAATGCTAAAAATAGTTTTACTGTTTCAAGTGGAGGTAAATATCAAACAGATTTTTTTTCTTCTGTTCTTATCCACTCAACAATTTAATATGCACTATTGAGTACTTAGACCCAAGGAACTGATGGAAGGGAAAAACAGAAACATACTGGCCTGCTATTAAGGAGCTGATAATTTAATGTGTAATATACACATGGACAATGCAATGTGATAAGTGCTATGGACAAGGAGGTGCAGAGTGTTAAGGAAACAGAAAGAAGTTGCATGTAAACAAACCTACTGGAGGGTAAATTTAGTGAAGACATGCTATGACTTTCAGCACATTTATGTATGTGTTTAGACTCAAACATGCTAAACATTCCCTACACAGTCTCAAACTCAAATTTCAGGGCCATGTGTGAACAGTAGTCAAATTAGAACTTGGGACAGACATGCGAGTATGCTGCTGAAACCTTTCACATGTTATGTTTGAGTGCACTTGTTCAAACACTCTTGCTGGGCATAGCATCTCCACAACATTTAGGTAAAAGTAAAAAAGCAAACAAACAAACAAAAAAAAGCTTGGCAATCACCTGAGTGTTTATTCTGGGCAGTGATGCACATCAAGGAATTTGAAAGCATGAAGCTCAATAAGATAGTTTTTCAGTTTGCCAGGGGGAAGCAAGAAGGGAGACCAAAATGAGAACAAAGAGATCTGGGTGTCAGTAAAACTGTGAAACCCTTTAAAGTGGAATTATATTTCCTAACAACATATGTATTCAATAAAGTAAAGATATTTGATTGCAATTTGTACAGCATCCATTTGAAAGTTAATTAGCCATCAGAAGAAATGACTCTTTTCAAAATTATAATACAATAGAATGTGCCATACTAAAACCTTTGAGGAGTGGAAGAGTGGTTTCATTTTGTTTTGGGATTGCAATTGGCTTCAATGTATAACCTCACTAAGCATTATGGCAGAGAATCTTTTGTGCAAAATGAGTGTAGCACCAGGTCAGCACCAGTCAATCACTGTTCAATAGGCTTCCTTCAGATAATACAATGGGCTTCAAAATAATCCAAGAAAAACAGTGTGAGGCCATTTCAGCTGCAGGATTATCCCATTGAGCACTTAAATTTCACTTCTCTCTACACTCATTTTCACGTTTTAATTTACATGCAGTTCATAGATTCCCCCATATAATGATTTAGCTGTTGGGTAATAATATTGCTCAAATGCTTTCATTGCATATAATATCCCCTTTGTATTTAAGAAGGTCCATCTCCTCTCTCAAGCTAGTAGTGTTTGACCAGGTAGAAGACAGCCCAATTGAACTGAAGACCTGATAAATCCTGTCTATCAATTACTCATTCATTCCTTCATTCAGTCCAATAGCCAGTCAACTGTATTTTCTGCAGAACTATGGCATATATTGTACCCAAATACATTTTCTGATGGATATAAATAGAAATGGGAGTTTACAATCATAGCTGGTATTGGCAAGGATGAAATTGAGGTGGTACTCTCAAACACTGACAGTGAAAATAATTGTTTTGATTTTTGATTCCCCTACATCTCATCCATCCTAAGTAACTAGTCAATTCAATTATGGGAATCCAACTTCCCTTATGGAGATTGGTTTGGAATAAACATGTGGTCAATCTGGCCAATGACTTTTGAAGTCTGTGAAGGCTTTCTTGCCTGTATGAAGCAGGCACTGGGCCTTTCTGTGTCCAGATGAAATATTTGAAGCTGTTATGGACATTGCCACCTGCCTGACTATGATACTAACACCAACAAAGAGAAGAGATGGAAGGAACATGGTTCCTTAATGATTTTGAGCCTTCCTGTCAAGCAACATTAAAGACTGCCCTATCTTTGGAATTTCTAATATTTTTTCTTATTATTCAAGCCACTGTGAAATGGTACTTTACTTGCAAATTGAAATATCATAATTGAAATGGTGTAATTTGGTATTCTTTCCCTGCAGAATAACTTGTCTGTGTATGAAGAATCCTAAAATGCTTGTATACTTCAGCACACTTATGTGTCATTCAGTGGATTTTTTTTCTGACTAAATGATCAAAAAAGCCTATCAAATTTTAAATATAGAGGCTTGCCATTGTCTTTTATGATAGTGAAAATTTGAAACAACATAAATGGCCAAAAAATGGAAAAATAGTTAAATTAACCATATGATCCAATAGATATTCATAAAAAAATTATGTATTCAGAGAATATTCATTGATACAGGAGAATATTTATGTTAAACTATCAAGCAAATATAAAAACAGTAAGTACACTGAATATAAAATGATATGTTAATACTAACACTATCAGCTAGTTTCAATAGAGTTCTGGCCACTTGCCAGGCACAGGGCTGTGACTTAAAGTGGCTCATCAAACACAATTTTCCCAGCAAAGCTATACAGTAGGTGCTCTCATCATTTTAGTGTTATAGATAAGCAAACGGGTTTTGGAGATTGTATAACTTGTCAAAGATCTTATAGGCACTAAGCTGTGAACTGGAATTCAAACCCTGAGAATTATCTTTCTGTAATATATTTAGGATATATTAATATAGGATATTAAGAATAATTAATTAACATATTAATATACCCTAAATATATATTTAGGATAAATAGGGTCTGGCTCATGTCCATCTCTGAATTCACCCGTTGTGTGACTGGATTTCCCTGATCTGTGGGTCCTTCCCTGGGACTTGGAGATATTCCTAAGTTCACCTTTCTCTTCAAAGGTGGATGGATCATCACCTTTGATCCCCAATGCCAGATCACTCCCTATCTCATTTAAATCACTTACTTTCCACAGTTCCATTGACACAAGGCTGTTGTGAATAGAGGATTTTTAATAAAATGTTGGCATAAACTGAAAATTATACACCACAGAGACATAAATTTATATTTAAACCTACACATTTCTGTTCTTCAGAGTCCCTGCCATGGGGAATTCCCCACTAGCTGCCTCTTTCCCTCTGACTGGGCATTCTGCCATGTTGTTAGGGTTCTTCTCTCTACCTCCTGTCTCCCCAGCTGTCAGATTCCAACGAAACCTGAGTTCCTATTAGTTTTCTATGCAAAGCGTCACAAGCTAGGTCCTGGGTGCATTTTTTGCATATCCCAAACTCCTTATGGTATTGTTTTATTTTTTAAGAGGAAGAGGACAGCATCTTCTAGTATCAACATTTAGGCCACCAGAGCCTACAGAAGCTTAGAATCCTTATCATAATGTAATTTTACTTGATACATTTTAGGCAGAACTTTCTAAAGAAAAAATATCTAATTTATTATTTGCACATTTTCTAGATTTCCAAAGTAAAGATTTATTTTTGAAGTATAAAAAAGCTTTCTTTATTTTAATAAATAAAACCAATTAGTTTTTTATTATAATTTTTTAAATAATATTTTTACTAAAGAGAATTTAATTATTGTCCTATATCTGCACTTATTCACCTACATAACTTAGATGAATTCATTTATCTTTTTGACCCCAGCCTCCTCCCCTATAAAAAGAGGGTCTTTCTTTATCTTTTCCATACTTTCCACTTGCTCATCCACCTTTCAGTTTTGTGCTGCTTCTCAGGAAGCCCCAGAATGAAGCTGCTTACAATCCAGAACTTCTGGAGCCATATCTTATCTCCAAAAATTTCCCAGTTGTCACACTCAAATCTCCTATTAAATATACCATAATAACAAGATTACCCTATAATTTATCATTCAAATTAAGATGCTTTTGAGAATGTAAATCGATGCTATTAATAATGGCACTTCATAAACCAAGACCATCCAGGCAACTAGAGACCTATGGTCAACCTTTATTAGGGGAAGTTCATGCTTTGGGGTTTTCCAGTTTAGGAAAACAAGGTTTTAAATGTTACCCTTTAAAATAAACATTTGAATTTTATCCAGGGTCCTCCATGACTTCAGGAGAAAGGTGGGGGAAGAGAATATTAATGGAGATGTTGCCCACGTGTTGGATATACCATGCTGTGTTGGGTGCATCTCTTGTTCTCACAAGAACCTTCCAAAGGAGGGTTATCATCATTTCATAATTGCCTGGTTGACAAAAGAGAAATGCAGGGACAGAGGAGTTTTTCAGCATCTGTCACATAACTTTTGGCAGCTGTTGACTCTATCCAACAAGACCAGTTGTTGAAAGGCACAATTAATCCCACCCTACTCATTTTTATCTACTGGAGTAAAATACCTGGCCTCTTTATTCTCTAAAGAGATCAGTGTCTTTGATCTAAAGTCTTCTATTCTTATTCATATTTAATATTTGTTTCAGAGGCTTCTTTTTAAATGCATATTCAACATTCAAGTGACTCAAGTACAAGTAGCACATAAAAATCTTATTTTTATATTTATACAGTAATTCTTTGTTTCTTGTATTTGACTCCTTGAAAAAGGAGAATGAGGAAAGAGGAAATTTGCTTCATTCTTTCCTGGGAGTCACAATTTATAAAAAGAGTTTGTTGTTCTTGAAAAATTCTTTAAGATATCCACTAGCCATCACTACAACAGCAGGAAGTGGCTTGGGTTCATCAACGGAAATAACTTTGGTCCAAATGGAAGAACCAGAGGGACTCACAGTAGTTCACTTGTTTTCTTAAGCTTTTCCATTTTGTATTTCAATTAATTCTCCCACTGACAAAAATCTACCAAGGAAACAGAATAGTAAGGCCATTTTATTTAAATAAAAGTATCTAGGGAAAGAAAAAAAAGGTACAGATATAAAAGTAAGCAGACCATATACTTAATATTTTTAAAATACAATATGCTTCAACTAGAGCAGAAAAATATCCATAGACAGTAAAAACAACCTGATATTAAGAATTCCAGAATATTCCTCCAAACTGGGGTAAAAAGAAAAATCCCAGAATAAAAGGATATACACATAAACACTTCAATATACATGTATATACAGTCACCAAATACAGTCTGAGTGCAATTTTAGCTTAAAGAAGGATAATGTTTTTGCCTTAGCCACAGACACATATGTAGACAAATCAATTATTTAATATATATTTAGTAAGTGCCTACTTGTACTATGAACTATGAGAGGTTCTAGGGATTCAAAAGTATATAAAAGCTAGTCTTGCCCTCTAAGAATTTAAATTTAAGTGAAAGATACAGATACAATAGTCCATTTCAATCCATTTCTGAATAAATATTTTGTTGTTGTTTATAGAACAGTCTTTTAAAGAGAAAGAATTTAACCCTGTCTTATTTAAACTGAATTCCAAGGAAAAAATTGGCAATTTTTATTGCAAACATACAAAAGCATTTTGAAAATGTATTTTTTAATTCTTTAAAATACATTCTATCTGTAGTCAGTACTTGTTTATTACCCTCTGGGAACTTCTATCAGGTTTTGGAAGATGTGTGAAAAAAACACTTAGGAGCAAATAGACCAGAAATATTAAAGCATTAAGGAGTTCAGCTAAATTAAGTATTTATGCAAGAACAATATAATCTAAATTCAGTATATGTCAAGAAAATTTAAGTAGTTAATATGAAATTATGAACAAAAGTCTTGCAGTTCTACCAGTCTATGAAATTGAATGATGCAAAATATTAGAAATGTGAGCAGTTTTAGTAGCATTCATTATATCTACAGTATCTGTGATGCATTTTGCTGTAGACTTTTGTATATTTTAGGCAGGCATTTTATATACCAAAAGCTGAAAAAAAAAATTCTGAGCAACAATTCACAACATTTTAAAATGTAATAAGCACTTTCAATGATGAATGAAAAAGAAAATGTACAGTTCCCTATGTCTGAAAAATTGTTTCATTTGTCTTATGGATTTTTAGGAAGATATTCTATAGTAACTGTTGATTATCTAAGTAAGGAATTAAGAGTCTGTTTTTAAAGTTTGTGAAAATTGAGAATCTGCCATCTTGTGTTAAACATTGCGTGGCTTTTTTTTTTTTTTTTTTACCTTCCAGTGAGAGCAGTGACTACCACCTACCCTCATAACTATTGTTGAAGTTGAACCAAGGGGCTAGTTGCTGTGTCAACAGCAAAGATGAGTGAGTGGCATTGCCTATTACATTACACAAATTCCTTTCCATGCCCTGCAAAGAAATTTCCTTCTGATCTAAATAGTTCTTCCCCTTAACAACTCATTTAATTAAACAGCTATTTTGAATTCTATCACTAAGATTCCCTGAATGCACTAGCTGCACGAAAGTTTAGATACAACTTTACATCCTGCTATGAGGAATTGCCATAGGCATGCAGACTATTTTGTTGCCCAAGAAATTTTAATTTGTCTTATAAAGTTTTTTTTTTTTTTTTTCCAGACAATCCGAGTTTTTACAAACATAGACAGAGGAACACACACACACACACACAATTCTAGCAACAATAGACCATATTCTGGCCACAGATGGCTAGACTCAGTTTCTATTAAAGCAAGTAATTGACCGAAGTCCCCACTACCCACATTACCTTATACTGGCTCCTGTCACTCCTTGTATCATTTACTTGCTTTCCATTAATTATCTGTTTTGTGCCCTTTGCTTTATGCCATATATTTCCCTCATTTCTGTCTCCGTTTCATGTTATTTCTCTTGTTTGTTGCCTTTTTTCCTTTTCACTTTTATCTAATTTATAATAATTTCCTGGTTTTTAGTGGTTTTCAATCCTAGTAAAAGTTGAGGTACGAGTAAAGGAAACATGTGCTAATCAAGTTTGACTTAACGTATTAACCAGTTAAGTATTCCCATATCTCTTCCTCCTCTCATATTATATTGTATATTTTCTTTGTTTTATTTCTTTAGCTACTTCAAATCTGTTCTAAAATGAGTTAGGGACTGTTACAAAGCAGATCTTAACTTTTTCAAAATCAAGCTTTTACCAATGTTTTCTTCAAATATTTCCACAAGATCCAGCAGAGAAGTGAGCCTTTTTGTTTGGGTAAAGCACCATCAAATTGATAAGTGTGATGAATAATTTGATGTCAACTTCCCTACGCCATGGGGTGCCCAGATGTGCTGTCAAATATATTCTGAGTATATTCATGACAGTATTTTGGGATGAGATTAACATTTAAATTGGTAGACTTTGAAAAAAAAGCAGATTGCCCTAGGAATGTGGGTGGGCCCCATCCAATCAGTTAAAGGCTTGCATAGAACAAAAATATCAGCCTTCTTAAGCAAGAGAGAATTCCCCTGTAGACTGCTTTTGGACTTTATTTGCAATTTGGCTTCATCCTGGTTGTACAGCAGACTGCCTTCAGACTGGAATTAACTATTACTCTCATGCATTTGTCCATGTTTCTGTGACTGTGTTTCAACCCAACAGGCTCACTTATCTGTTGCTTCTCCTGGGTCTCCAGCCTGCAGGCGCACCCCTGCGGATTTGGACTTGCCCACCTCCCTAATCATATAGGCCAATTCTTTATTATAAATCTCTTTCCATAGTTATATGGAAATGTATACACACACACACACACACACACACATCTATTCTGTTTGCCTGGAGAACCTTGACTAAAATAATGAATTTGTATTTTCTTATTTACCTAAATTGTCAGGTCACACAAAAAATACGTGGATGTGACAAGAATTTATAATTCAAGCACGTTTTTAACCTCTCTGAAGTCCGAAGTGGGTACTACTGGCTTTCTTTCTAAGTATCTGATGTTTGTTGTATTTCACACTTTTTTTTTAAAAAAAGCTGCTATTCATTGAGCTCTTTCTATGTTTTAGGAATTATAGTACTAGTAACTTACCTGGGTTAGTCTGCTCAGACTGCTATAACAAAAAGTGCTATGGACTGGGTAGCTTGAAAAACAAACACATTTCTCAAATTTCTGGAGCTCAGGGAATACAAGATCTGCTGAACAGATTTGGTGCCTGTGAGAGCTTACTTCCAGGTTCACCTGTGAGAGCTTACTTCCAGGTTCATCACTGGCCTCCTTCTTAATGGCATCCTTGTGGTGAAAGAGGCAAGGGGGCTCTCTGGGATATCTTTTATTAGGGCACAAATCTGATTTATGAGATTCATGGATTCATGACTGAATTAATCACTTCATGGTGAATCCGATTCATCCACTCTCATGGCCTAATTACCCCCCCAAAGGCCCCACCTCCTAAAACCAACACACTGGGGATTAGGATTTCAACATAAGAAAATTGCAGGGGATGCAAATATTTAATCCACAACATTAAATATGTTATTTCATTTAATCCATTCAACAACACTTAAAGTTAGGTATTAACTTCTTTTTAAGGATGAGTCAATTTGAGATTAGAGAAGCTAAATTAACTTGCCCAAGACCACATGGGTAGGAAGTAACTCACTCAACACTCACCTCAGGTTGCGTTATTTCAAGGAAAATGCCATTTTTTGTTTTTTGTTTTTGTTTTCTCTTCCAAATTAGTTAGTTACCTCTGTGAACAGGAAGTTTCTTGCCCAAAAGAGCTGGTAAGCATTTAAGACTACTACCAGTGACTGGAAACTTCCAAATTGGGCTGCTTTTATGATGAAATTCTAGTAGAAACAGACTTGGTGGGAGTAGAATAGACAAAAGACTAAAGGAATTTTTATTTCCTTAAAAAAAAAAATTCATGGGGCACCTGGATGGCTCAGTTGGTTAACTGTTTGCCTTCAGCTCAGGTCAGGGTCCCAGAGTCTTGAGATCCAGCCCCGCATGGAGCTCCCTGTTTAGTGGGGAGCCTAGCTTCTCCCTCTCCCTCTCCCTTTGCCACTCCCCCTGCTTGTACTCTCTCTCCCTCTCTGTCAAATAAATGAAACTTCTTTTATTATGTTATGTCAATCACCATACATTACATCATTAGTTTTTGATGTAGTGTCCCATGATTCATTGTTTGCATATAACACCCAGTGTTCCATTCAATACATGCCCTGCTTAACACCCATCACAAGGATAACCCATCCCCCAACCCGATTCCCCTCTAGAATCCTCAGTTTGTTTCTCAGAGTCCATAGTTTCTCATGGTTCATCTCCCCCTCCGATTTCCCCCCCTTCATTTTTCCCTTCCTGCTATCTTTTTTTTTTATTATTATTTTTTAACATATAATGTATTATTTGTTTCAGAGGTACAGGTCTGTGATTCAACAGTCTTACACAATTCACAGCACTCACCATAGCGCATACCCTCCCCAAAGTCTATCACCCAGCCACCCCATCCCTCCCACCCCACACCACTCCAGGAACCCTTAGATTAAGAATTCCTTATATCAGTGAGGTCATATGATACATGACATTCTTTGACTTATTCCGCTCAGCATAATACCCTCCAGTTCCATCCATGGCATTGCAAATGGCAAGATTTCATTCTCTTTGATGGCTGCATAATATTCCATTATATATATATATATATACCACTTCTTCTTTATCCATTCATCTTTCGATGGACATCTTGGCTCTTTCCATAGTGTGGCTGTTGTGGACATTGTTGCTATAAACATTGGGGTGCACGTACCCCTTTGGATCACTAAATTTGTATCTTTGGGGTAAATACCCAGTAGTGCAATTGCTAGATCATAGGGTAGCTCTATTTTCAACTTTTTGAGGAACCCCCATACTGTTTTCCAGAGTGGCTGCACCAGGTTGCATTCCCAACAACAGTGTAGGAGGGTTCCCCTTTCTCCACATCCCCGCCAACATCTGTCATTTCCTGACTTGTTAAATTTTAGCCATCTGCCTGGCGTGAGGTGGTATCTCATTGAGGTTTTGATTTGGATTTCCCTGATGCCGAGCGATGTTAAACACTTTTTCATATGTCTGTTGGCCAAATGGATGTCTTCTTTGGAAAAATGTCTGTTCATGTCTTTTGCCCATTTCTTGATTGGATCATTTGTTCTTTGGGTGTTGAGTTTGATAAGTTCTTTATAGATTTTGGATACTAGCCCTTATCTGATATGTCATTTGCAAATATCTTCTCCCATTCTGTTGGTTGTCCTTTGGTTTTGTTGACTGTTTCTTTTGCTGTGCAAAAGTTTTTATCTTGATGAAGTCCCAATAGCTCATTTTTGCCCTTGCTTCCCTTGCCTTTGGTGATGTTTCTAGGAAGAAGTTGCTGTGGCTGAGGTCGAAGAGGTTGCTGCCTGTGTTCTCCTTTAGGATTTTAATGGACTCGGGTCTCCCATTTAGGTCTTTCAACCATTTGGAGTCTATTTTTGTGTGTGGTGTAAGGAAATGGTCCAGTTTCATTCTTCTGCATGTGGCTGTCCAATTTTCCCAACACCATTTGTTGAAGAGACTCTCTTTTGTCCAATGGACATTCTTTCCTGCTTTGTCAAAGATTAGTCGACCATAGAGTTGAGGGTCCATTTCTGGGCTCTCTATTCTGTTCCATTGATCTATGTGTCTGTTTTTGTGCCAGTACCATACTGTCTTGATGATTACAGCTTTATAATAGAGCTTGAAGTCCGGAATTGTGATGCCACCAGCGTTGCTTTTCTTTTTCAACATTCCTCTGGCTATTCGGGATCTTTTCTGGTTCCATACAAATTTTAGGATTATTTGCTCCATTTCTTTGAAAAAAGTGGATGGCATTTTGATAGGGATTGTATTAAATGTGTAGATTGCTCTAGGTAGCATTCACATCTTCACAATATTTTTCTTCCAATCCATGAGCATGGAACGTTTTTCCCTTTCTTTGTGTCTTCCTCAATTTCTTTCATGAGTATTTTATAGTTTTCTGAGTACAGATTCTTTGCCTCTTTGGTTAGATTTATTCCTAGGTATCTTATGGTTTGGGGTGCAATTGTAAAAGGGATAGACTCGTTAATTTCTCTTTCTTCGGTCCTGCTGTTGGTGTATAGGAATGCCACTAATTTCTGTGCATTGATTTTATATCCTACCACTTTACTGAATTCCTGTATGAATTCTAACAGTTTTGGGGTGGAGTCTTTGGGTTTTCCACATAAAATAGCACATCATCTGCAAAGAGTGAGAGTTTGACTTCTTCTTTGTCGATTTGGATGCCTTTTATTCCTTTTTGTTGTCTGATTGCTGTGGCTAGGACTTCCAATACTATGTTGAATAGCAGTGGTGAGAGTGGACATCCTGCCGTGTTCCTGACCTTAGGAGGAAAGCTCTCAGTTTTTCCCCATTGAGAATGATATTCACTGTGTGTTTTTCATAGATGGCTTTTATGAAATTGAGGTATGTACCCTCTATGCCTATACTCTGAAGAGTTTTGATCAAGAAAGGATGCTGTACTTTGTCAAATGCTTTTTCTGCATCTACTGAGAGTATAATATGGTTCTTGTTCTTTCTTTTGTTAATGTATTGTATCACATTGATTGATTTGCAGATGTTGAACCAACCTTGCAGCCCAAGGATAAATCCCACTTGGTCGTAGTGAATAATCCTTTTAATGTACTGTTGGATCCTATTGGCTAATATTTTGGTGAGAATTTTTGCATCCATGTTCATCAAGGATATTGATCTGTAATTCTCCTCTATGATGGGGTCTTTGTCTGGTTTGGGGATCAAGGTAATGCTGGCCTCATAAAACAAGTTTGGAAGTTTTCCTTCCATTTCTATTTTTTGGAACAGTTTCAGAAGAATAGGTATTAATTCTTCTTGAAATGTTTGGTAGAATTCCCCTGGGAAGCCATCTGGCCCTGGGCTTTTGTTTGTTGGGAGATTTTTTATTTCTGCTTCAATTTCCTTAGTGGTTATAGGTCTGTTCAGGTTTTCTATTTCTTCCTGGTTCAGTTTTGGTAGTTGATACATCTCTAGGAATGCATCCATTTCTTTCAGATTATCTCATTTGCTGGCATAGAGTTGCTCATAATATGTCTTATAATTGTATTTCTTTGGTGTTGGTTGTGATCTCTCCTCTTTCATTCATGATTTTATTAATTTGGGTCATTTCTCTTTACTTTTTGATAAGTCTGGCTAGGGGTTTATCAATCTTGTTAATTCTTTCAAAGAACCAGCTCCTAGTTTCGTTGATCTGTTCTACTGTTCTTTTAGTTTCTATTTCATTGATTTCTACTCTGATCTTTATTATTTCTCTTCTCCTGCTGGGTTTAGGCTTTATTTGCTGTTCTTTCTCCAGCTCCTTTAGGTGTAGGGTTAGGGTGTGTATTTCAGACCTTTCTTGTTTCTTGACCCATTCATTCTTTAGTCGGATGCTCTTTAGTCTCCATGTATTTGAGTTCTTTCTGACTTTCCTCTTGTGATTGAGTTCTAGTTTCAAAGCACTGTGCTCTGAAAATATGCAGGAATGATCCGAATCTTTTCGTACCAGCTGAGACCTGATTAGTGACCCAGGATGTGATCTATTCTGGAGAATGTTCCATGGGCACTAGAGAAGAATGTGTATTCTGCTGCTTTGGGATGGAATGTTCTGAATATATACATGAAGTCCATCTGGTCCAGTGTGTCAAGTCTTTATTTCCTTGTTGATCTTTTGCTTAAATGATCTGTCCATTTCAGTGAGGGGCCTGTTAAAGTCCCCCACTATTATTTTATTGTTGTTGATGTGTTTCTTTGCTTTTGTTATTAATTGGCTTATATAATTGGCTGCTCCCATGTTAGGGGCATAGATATTTACAATTGTTAGATCTTCTTATTGGATAGACACTTTAAGTATGATATAGTGTCCTTCCTCATCTCTTATTACAGTCTTTGGTTTAAAATCCAATTTGTCTGATATAAGTATTGCCATCCCAGCTTTCTTTTGGTGTCCATTAGCATGGTAAATATTTTTCCACCCCCTCACTTTCAATCTGGGGGTGTCTTTGGTTCTAAAGTGAGTCTCTTGCAGACAGCTTACTGATGGGTCTTGTTTTTTTTATCCAATCTGATACCTTGTGTCTTTTGATTGGGGCATTTAGCCCATTTATATTCGGGGTAACTCTTGAAAGATATGAATTTAGTGCCATTGTACTGCCTGTAAGGTGACTGTTACTGTATATTGTCTGTGTTCCTTTTTGGTCTATGTTACTTTTAGCCTCTCTCTTTGCTTAGAGGACCTCTTTCAATTTTTCTTGTAAGGCTGGT
Source organism: Mirounga leonina (assembly GCF_011800145.1). Taxonomy (NCBI): domain Eukaryota; kingdom Metazoa; phylum Chordata; class Mammalia; order Carnivora; family Phocidae; genus Mirounga; species Mirounga leonina. The sequence goes on along the minus strand of NW_023270323.1, from coordinate 66,031,802 downwards.
TTCTTGTTTGCAAATTCCTTTAGTTTTTGTTTGTCCTGGAAGCTTTTTATGTCTCCTTCTATTTTCAGTGACAGCCTAGCTGGATATAGTATTCTTGGCTGCATATTTTTCTCATTTAGTGCTCTGAATATATCATGCCAGTCCTTTCTGGCCTGCCAGGTCTCTGTCGATAGGTCTCTTGCCAATCTAATGTTTCTACCATTGTAGGTTACAGATCTATTGTCCTGAGCTGCTTTCAGGATTTTCTCTTTGTCTGTGAAACTCGTAAGTTTTACTATTAGATGTCGGGGTATTGACCAATTTTTATTGATTTTGAGGGGGGTTCTCTGTGCCTCCTGGATTTTGATGCCTGGTTCCTCCCCCAAATTAGGAAAGTTCTCTGCTATAATTTGCTCCAATATCCCTTCTGTCCCCCTCTCTCTCTTCTTCTTCTTCTGGGATCCCAATTATTCTAATATTGTTTCATCTTCTGGTATCACTTATCTCTCAAATTTCTGCCCTCGTGATCCAGTAGTTGTTTATCTCTTTTTCTCAGCTTCTTGACTTGCCATCATTTGGCCTTCTATATGACCTATTCCCTCTTCTGCCTCATTTATCCTAGCAGTTAGAGTCTCCATTTTTGATTGCACCTCATTAATAGTCTTTTTGATTTCGACTTGGTTAGACTTTAGTTCTTTTATTTCTCCAGAAAGAGTTTCTCTCATATCTTCCATGATTTTTTCAAGCCCAGCTAGTATATTTAAAATCATAATTCTGAACTCTAGTCCCGACATCTTACTAATGTCTATATTGATTAAGTCCCTGGCAGTGGGTACTGCCTCTTGTTCTTTTTTTTGAGCTGATTTTTTACATCTTGTCATTTTGTCCAGTGGAGAATAGATGAATGAGAGAACAAAATGCTAACAGTGTAACCCAACAACCCCATAAAATACACACTAAACAAATCAGGAGAGACCTGAAACCAAGGGAAAAGAAAGGGAAAGAAAGAAAAAGAAAAAAAAAAAAAGAAAAAGATAAAAAAAACCCCAAACAAACAAACAAACAAAACAGAATATGATCAAATATAATCAGGCTGGTGCATAGATCAGTGCCACACACTAGATTTGGGGCATATTTTCATCTGTTAGAAGAAAGTGCCTCCCAAAATTTTAAAGAAAGAAAAGCTTATACATGTACAAAAATAAGGGTAAACATGATGAAGGGATGGAATATGACTGTAAAGATGAAAATTATAGAAGATTTTATAAAAGGAATTGATAAGAAGTTGGTTGAAAAAAGAAAGAAGAGGTTTTATTAAAAAAAAAAAAGGAGAGAATGTGATCAGGCAGAAGACTAGAACAAAGCCATATACTAGAGATTTAGGGTATATTTTGGTCTGTTAGAAGTAACTGTATCCCAAAATTTTAAAGAGAGAACAACTTATATATATATATATATATACCAAAAATAAGGTTAACTACTATGAAGGGATAGAATATGACTCTAAAAATGAAAGATAAAAAAGATAAGATGTTGGTTGAAAAAAGGAAAAAGAAAAATTGAAAAAAAGAAAAAGAAAAAAGAGAATATTAAAAAAATTAACTTTGAAAGACTAAAGAATCATGGGGAAAAAGCCATGAATTCTATGTGCAATATTCCCCTAGTGCTGGAGTTCTGCCATTCTCATTGATTGGTAAACTTGGTTTTGGCTGGCTGTTCTTGCTGATCTTCTGGGTGAGGGCCTGTTGCATTGGTTCTCAAATGTCTTTGCCGGAGGTGGAATTGCCCAGCCGTTGATGGGTTGGGCTAAGTACTGTGCTCTGGTTTGCTCTCGGGAGCTTTTGTTCCCTGCAAGCTTTCCATACAGCTTTGGAGGATGAGAGTGAAAATGGCGGCCTCCCAATCTCCACCCCAGAGGAGCTTTGAACTCGGGGCCCCCTCCTCAGTGAACCCCCAGAGAAAAACAGTCAATCACTCCCATCTCCCTGGTTTCCAGCTGCACTCTGTGGTCACCCAGCCTGTGACTGAGCGTTTCTATCTCTGGCACATGACCCCATTTGGAGTCTCCAAACCCAGTAGATTCCTGCGGTATGCTCCCGAGCCAATCCTCCCAGGGGAGGAAGGGGAGTCTCCCCCGATCTGCCCCTTGTTGGGTCCCTGCTGGAAGAGCAGTGGCCCGACTGTCCCGCAGATCACAGTTTATGGCAACCCCCAGCTGATAGCCCACTTCTCAGCTCCATCTCTGCAGCCAGGTTCCTCCCTCCGGTGCCTGGGAGCTCTGCCACACTCAGGCACCTCCGGTCTTTCTGTGACCCCGAGGGTCCTGAGACCACACTGTCCCAGAGAGGGTTCCATCCCCCGCTTAGCCACTGGAACGACGTCCCTCAGCAGAGCCGACTTCTAAAAGTTCTGATTTTGTGCTCTGTGGCTTTATCACTTGCCAGTAGCGGCTGATGGAGGCCCATTCCCCCGCCATCTCTCTTCCCAAATACCACCTTGGATTCACTTCTCTGCACGTCCTACCTTCCAGAAAGTGGTCGCTTTTCTGTTCATAGAGTTGCTGCTATTCTTTTCTTTGGTCTCCTGTTGAGTTTGCAGGTGTTCAGAATGGTTTGATCCCTATCTAGCTGAATTCCTGGGACCAGACGAAATTTAGTTCTCCTACTCCTCTGCCATCTTGCTCTTCCCAAATAAACAAAACTTTAAAAAATAAATTTAAATTTAAATTTAAAAGAATTTACTCATTTGATACATGAGTTAACATGTTCTTTTAAATGATAACAGCTCCTTGAATCAAATCCATGTTTACTAATCTATCCCAACTCTATGAATTCCTCATACTTCCTCCTTCCTTTCCTCCTACTCACTACATTTTTACATTTTAGCCATAGTAGCATATTTTTGGTCCTAAAGAAAACACCCTGCCTCAGGGTCCTTATACTTTTTATATTCCCTCTCTCATTAGGTGTGTCCCTGGCTTAATGCATACTTGGCTCCTCCTTCTTCAGGACCCATCTTAAATGCTACTTCAGTCAGAGTAGCTTTCCTTCAGGTACTACCTAAAGTAGATTCCTTCTCCTCCTTATTAGTTTCTATCCTATTGCTCTGTTTCATTTCATTATTGTATTTATCATATTTTGAAACAGTTCATTTGAAAATTTATTTTTGTAGTTTTGGGTTTCTTGTCTTTAGGAGCTCTGTGATGCATTTGCTTTTTGTTTTGTTTTGTTGCTCTTTGCATTTATCTGTTCTCTATTTTTCTGGTAATCATATCAGCATTTTTTAAAGTAATTATCCCTCACCTTTTTTTTTTTTTTTTTTTTTAATAATCTTGTTGGGACCTTCTATTAAGTCATGTTAACCAACAGGTTTGCATATGACCTAGCTCAATTAGAACTCCTCTTCCTGGAATGGGAACTCTCGATTTGTTTTTTTCGACATATCCTCTGAGCAGCCATAGTTTCTGTACTAATTCCTTAGTTGTTTTGTTTTTGTTGTTTGATTTTAAGTTATCCCATATCCTTTCAACATATTATTTCAATTTTTGGTATGAGTTAAAATCAGCATCTGTGGTTATACTGCTCTGTCTCTGCAAACCAAAATGCAAGCTCCATGAGGACACACACTCTGTTTTATCTACTGAACATCTGTAATAGATTCTGATAGGCAATGTGTGTCTAATAATTTTTTTTTTAATAATGAATGAATGAAGGAAGGCTACTAAGTTTCCTGAAAAGGGCCTTTAAAGCTGGGGTAATCAGATCCAAGAGAGATGTATGTTTCTAGCTTTAACTCCTTTACGAGTTTGTTCCCATATCATGTATAATTGTTTTCTCCCCAAAAGATTGTGAAGCCTTCCCACTCTCTTCTGTGGCCCTTGTTGTCACCTCCTGCAGATGACATGTTCTAATATACTGTGAGAATCAATGCCAGACTCAACCAGACAACTTAATTAGCTATGTTACCTTAGCAAGTTGATTAAGCCCTCTCTAAATCTGTTACCTTCTATGCAAAGTAGAGAGAATGATACTTCTTGTTTCATGTTTAATGGCATGAGTTTACCAAGCCACATTTCATTTTCTTTCCAGGCACCCAGCAAGGTTCCCTTACCCAAGTTTTGACAGTGAGTCAGGGGTAATGTAAGTGTAGTTGGAAATAGTTCATGCCACTTTCAGGCCTGGCTCCTAAAATTTTAGGCTTAGTACTATATAAATACCCTTTCCCCTGGCCTATTGGCCATATGCCATCCAGTGGAGAATGCAGAGGACCCAACAGATGGTCAAGGGAAATGAGTCTGGATGGTCTCCGAATTACTGTATTTTACCTTGGTGTGAGCAAGCAATAAAACTTTGTTTAATTAAGCTACTAAGATTTGGACTTTATAAAAAAAAAATACAGTATATAACTTAACTTGTCTAAGTAGACCTATAATTACAAAGGTTCTTGTGAAAATTACTTAAGATAAAACTCAGTACAGAGCCTGTCTCATAAGGAAAATTTAATGTTATTCATTTCTTTTCCTCCATTTATTTTTATCCCTGTCCATTTAAAAAATTTATATATCTTTGTCAGCCCATTTTTACACTTTTCTTATCACTTTGATGGAAACTGTCCTCTCTCTTTATTGGATTATAAATACTATGTACTTTTTATCCCAATCTATCAAAATGCTCACTCGATTAATTTCCCTAATTTCTTTTGAAACTTTCTGTCTCCAGTGGTTTTCCCCTGCCTATGAATATGCTTTCATTCCATGCATTCATAAGGAATATCTTTCATCTCTGCTATGCCATTAATCTATAGTAATTTCCCCTATACTTCATGGAAAAGAATTCTATTGAAAAGGTAATTTATATTCTCTGCTTCTACTTTTATACTACTCTTTTACTCCCCCAAGTTTTACATTAGATTTTTCATCTCCTTCATTCTACTTAAAACGTCCTCTCAAAGGTCACTCATTTTGAAATGGCCAAATTAAATTAGTAATTTTCTTTGATGGCTCTTTAGCTTTGAAAAGTGCTGACCCCAAACTCCTTATTTGGCTAGAATTATAGTAACTAGCTTCAGTCTTCTTCCCCATGACAATCTTGTGGCCCAGTATCTTCTCCCTTAGACCTCTGAAAATTCAGCCTTACATAGGGTTTTCATAGCTTTCAGCAACACTTCCCAACTATATATATATATAAATGCAACACACACACATATATATATATATATATATATATATGCAGTCCTAATCTGTCTCTTGAAATCCACCTGGACCTTTCTGATTGTCTGCTAGCCATAACCATATATGAAATTCTCTTTATTTTAACTCCCAAACTTTTTCCTCCTCTTAAACTATTCTGAACATATCTCAAACTCAACTTCTTATTAGCACCTGGACCATCTCTTCCTTTTAAATGTGTTAAGTGGCATATTTTTTCAAACCATCCATGTTTGAGGTTATAAACCATAAATTATTCAGTATTCTTCTTCATCCATCACATTTACTTAATTGAATCATTTGTTCTACAAAAGAAAATATTTTGAATATCTATTTTTCTTTTCATTTTCTTGGCTCATGAATGGCACCACCAATGGAATTGCTTAAGCCAGAAAAGAATGTTTCATCCCCAATTAACCCCATCCTTCATCCCCAAATTCTAGCAATCCACCAATTTCTACAAATTCCAATCATGAAATATTGTTCAAATTCTTCTTCAGTTGTATATCCTCACTACCAGTATCCTAGATTAAGCTGTCTTATTGGTATTACTCTGAAAGGTTTCAGCTAGTTTTTCCACCATGATCATTCTTTCATCCCACTCAAATCCCTAAAATGTATTATTCATAGACCAACCAGAGTGGTACTTCTAAAGTCAAATCTAATCATCTTTTGGTGTCCTTCAAATACTTATAGTTAGTATAAAGTACAGACTCCTTAAGAAAGCTCTTATGGTTTCCATGTCTGGAGCTCAACTAAGTGCCCAATATCACCTCTTGTTTTCTATCACACTGTATTTTTGAGCATTCATAAGGAACAACTATTTTGTTATTAGTATTCTTTGAGCATGCTACGTTCTCTTCTGCCTCCACATCTATGTACATGCCATTTACTATAGTTAAAACATTCTCTACTCCTAGCCTTTTATCTGGATAACTGCAACTCATTTTTCTTTTCACTTAGACACAGGGTGAGCAAATAATTTATTGTTAACACTGGGATTCTTTTGAGAGTAGAAGAAGGTACTAGTAATAATTACACCAGGAGAATAGGCATAAATGGGAACTGTGCTGGCAAAACCAGTATACATGATAGCTCAAATTAGGCACCAGTTTGTGGAAAAAATTTCAAGTCACCATTGCCAAGTTATTTGTTTTTCATTATATTTACATGGTATTGTATTTCTTCTATAATAACACTTACCATACTCTATTTTAATTTTCTACATTTTTTTTTTTACTTTTAAGACTGTAAGTTCATTAATGATAGGGACTATGCCTGTCATATTCACCCATCTATCCTAGTATCTAGCACAATGTCTATCCCAATGCATAGCACAGAGTATATTCAACCATTATGCATTGATAAATGAATTATTGCCAGCCTGAGATTTTATTTCATCTATCTTTTACTGTGTAAACCACTATTGTCATAAATATTGTAATCTTATACTCCATATTCAGATGCTTCTCAAGAAGGCACAGCTATAACAACAAATATCGCCTCTTAAATTTATTGAAGATGCCCCATTGCCTCACAAATTAGGAACATAATTCCTATGATAGCATTCAAAGCTTCTTCAACAAGTCTCCAAGCTTAGCATTACTCCCAGTAATCTTCTGTATACTATGCATTCCAAACAAAATGCACTCCACTCAATTCTTTTTTTTTAAGGTTTTATTTATTTATTTATTTATTTCAGAGAGAGAGAGAGCATGAACAGGGGGAGAAGCAGAGAGGAAGGGAGATTCTGAAGCAGACTCTGTGCTGAGCAAAGAGCCCAATGTGGGGTTCGACCCCACGACTGCAAGATCACGACCTGAGCCAAAACCGGAGTCAGAAGCTCAACCAACTGAGCCACCCAAACTCAACCAATTGAGCCACCCAGGTGCCCTATCCACTCAGTTCTTAAAAACAAAAAACAAAAAACAAAAAAACAAGGATGCCTCAGTGGCTCAGTCAGTTAAGCATCTGCCTTTGGCTCAGGTCATGATCCCAGAGTCCTGGGATTGAGTCCTGTATTGGGCTCCTTGCTCAATGAGGAGCCTGCTTCTCCCTCTGCCTGCCACTCCCCCTGCTTGTGCTCTCTCTGACAAATAAATTAAAAATAAATAAACAAAACAAAACAAAAAATCTTTCATACTTTCACAACTTTATGCATTTACTAATGTCCATTCTTCTTTCTTGAATGCCTAATTCATTCCTGTATACATTATACCCATTGCTAAAGACTTACCTTAGATTATACTATCTCCTTGAATATCTCCTAATTTATTTAGGAATGTAATAAATTGAATACTTTTGAACCACTGGCAAATATTTTCTTTCTTGCTTCAATTAGTTGATAGAAATAGAATTTGGAGTCAGAATACTGAGACTCCACTTTTAACTCTTTTAGTGTAATAGGTATGCAATTGTAGGCTACTCCTGGGCATCCTTCAACAGCAAAACTGACATAATAACAACAGGCACCTTGGTATGATTTCTTTAAAGATCACATTACCAAGTGAATGCATTTGTACAGGAGTAAAGGACTCTTCAGATGTAAGTCAATATTTTTATCAGTGTCTGGAATAAGATAGAGAACATTCACAGAACCATAGTTTTCAATAACCTTGTTTAGTTACATATTGAATAATTTCTAAATGATGGTAGATTCTAGAATGAGATTGCATACACTTACTGTCCTCCCCCCCCCCAAATAGAAATAAATACCTTGGAAATTATTTCACTAACAATGTTAAGGGATCCAAAAGTTGGATCCAGAGACTTCAAAATTTGAGGAACAATAAAGCAATATCTTTGAATATTCTTCTTATATCCCCTATACCCCCAGATTGGGTGCCAGAGAGGCTTGTTGCCCAGAGACATCAATAAGCACTGTACAAAACATACAAGAAAATTCTGCTCTCTCCAGCCAAAGTATCAGGGAAAATGAAGTCTAACATAGTAGGGAGCTCCAGCAACCACTCCTCAACCCAGACCAGCTGGCACTCTGATCCCCTTGTAGTAACAAAGTCCTGGACTGATGCATCCCCAGTCCATAACCTGGATGTCAGCAAAGCTGATCTACCAGCAACAACAGCAACAGCAAAACCCAACATTATTCTATCCTCCAAGTGGCACAGGAAGAGCCAGGACCAGCTTCTGTAATTCCCCACCAGAGGATCACCCAGCAATAGCAGGCAACCCAAGGAAGTGCCTTCTATCCCCATAGTAAATGTCAGAAAGGATTGAGCAGAAGCCCAGCAGCACCATAAATAAATAAATAAATAAAACCAGAATAATGTTGTAAGAACTCAGAAAGCTAAACTGTCATTGAAACTAAAGTCCACAAAAGTTCACCAGAACCTATACACTAAATTTTGACAGAATGATTGCAAACTAAAATAGAAGAACCCTATATAATGCCCTTCCCTTGAGTGTGGCTTGGTCCTCATTCCCCATTTCTAAAGAATAGAATACAGCAAAGCTGATAAGGTATCACTTCCATGATGAGGCTATGTAAGATTGTCACTTCTGTCTTACGAGTAGTCTCTCTCTCTTCTCTGCGGGTTTTGATGAAATGATCTACCTTGTGGGAGAGGCCAATATGGCAAGAAACTAAGTTTGATCTCTGGTCAACAACCAACAGAGGAACAATTATCCCCAATTCATTAGTAAACAATGAATTGAGTCCTGCCAACAATCATTAAGTATAGAAATTGATCCTCCCCCAGTTGTACCTTCAGATGAGATCCCAGCACTATTTGACACCTTGACCGCAGCTTAGAGAGATAGACCATGAAGCCAAGGGCTCATTCCAGCTGTTACCAGGCTCCTAGCTCTGCAGAAACTCAGATAATAAATGTGTATTTTTTTTAAAGATTTTTATTTTTATTCATTTGAGACACAGAGATACAGAGAGAGAGAGAGAAAGCATGAGCAGGGAGAGAGGTAGAGGGAGAGGGAGAAGCAGGCTCCTTGCAAGCCAGGAGCCCAATGTGGGGCTCGATCCCAGGACCCTGGGATCTTGACCTGAGCCGAAGGCAGACGCTTAACCATCTGAGCCACCCAGGCACCCCAATAAATGTGTATTGTTTAGGCTGGTTAATTTTGGTATTTTGTTACACAGCAATAGATAACTGATATACATACATTACACTCTTGACTATGATTATCAATGAAATATTTCTCTAATTATATGTAAACAATGAATTTTTTTTAAATTGAGGTAAACTGCCTAAATATATATCCCAATAAGTTGATGTATTTTCACCTACCTTCCTTCACCTGTTAGAGATCAAGTAAAGAAGCCATAAAAATCTTTACTGTAATAGAGAAGTTATTCTGTTTCTTTTATGTTGGTTTTTGCTTGTGATTAAAATAAATGTTTCTGGTTTAAATGGTTAACTCACTGAAACAAAAGGCTCTGGGTGTTTTATGTTTCCTTCAAAGACCATTCCTAGTATTGATTAAACCCACAGACATCTGGGAAGTTGTTTTTGCCTCAATAGCTCAACCACGTGATTCCATGCAGTGGCAGGACCAAGCTTAAAGGTGGAGCAGTTTAGAAAGACATCAGCTCTACAAGCAGCTTCTATATTTAATCTGAAAATTTTGTGAAATAAGTGCACATACAGAATTATATATATCTGTGTGGAATTTTCCTATGTTAGAACATATTTGATATACATTGAATTCACATTGTAGAACTCCTAATTTACCTGAGTCTCCCTGACAAGCTTTCCTTTTAGGTTTAAAGATTCTCCTTGTCTGCTAACTTTGTGTCTTCCCTCTAACTGAAGTTGATATAGGAAGACACTAGAAGAATTTGCATACAACTCCTGAGGTATTATTTTCATTAGAGAAAATAATATCAGCTTCTATAGCAAACAAATACCAAAATCTTATTGTCCTAACATGAAAAATGTCTATTTCTTATTTATGTCGAGTCTAATGTAGATGTTCCTAAATGGTAGGAGGACTTCCATGTGGTTTTTCAGAGACCCAGACTCCATGTATCTTGTAGCTCTGCCATTCTCTAGAACCTCCGAGGCATATACCTGATCCTTTATATCCAGCTGCTACTCAGAGGGAAAGCAGGAGGATTACCAGCCAAAAATTTATTGGCTAGTTCTAGAAATGGTTCACATAATCTACTGACAAAAGTCAATCAATGGCCTCGCCCAACAGCAAAGGAGGCTGGGAAATGTAGTCTACTTTTGTACTTTCTTTTTGAAAAAAAAAGGGGGGGGATTGGTAAAGCAGTCTATGCCACAAAGGTAGCAAAAAAGTGTGCATTGTCAATATGAATAGTATTAGTTCTGCAAAAATATGGTACATAATTTATGAAGCTTACTTCCAACATTGATTAGTATTTGTAAAAGGAGGGAACTTGTTTTCAAGAATTCTATAACATCTAAATTATATAAAATAATGTAATAATGCAAGATGTGTGTATTAAGATATAATCTCTTTTCTAATTTTACTTTTGGTAGTAGTTATTTAGTTTATTTCTTAATTGTCTATGTAAAGCTTATTTTCTTTCCCCATTTCTCTATTCCTTTACCTTTGACAGCTTATTTCCCCTCCCCATCTTAAGGGAAGCTCACACTTTGTGTTATAGCAAGTTGTGAATGGGGTTATTCATCTCGCAAAAAGACCCATTTGGACATTCCTAGGCTAGGTCAAGTTTTCAAATAATTTTTATTTTAGCTAAGAAATTCCTGCAATCCTTAATCATACTAGAAATAGAGGTTGAATCTGCCTCCTCCTGAGCAGCAGAGCAGTTAAATTGTATCTCAGAGTGCAGTAACTACCAGAAATGAAGTAAGTGACCAGGGAGATGGAATAAAATGGAAAAAAAAATCTGAAAGTGATACTAGCTTCACCCAGTAGTATTTAATGGCTCCTTCTATGATTTCAGTGGATAAATCATCTGAAGTAAAGTTTATATGTGTTGCTATCCTAATAAAGGTCACACATTGTTATGCTGTAGCCTAAACTGAGTGATCTCTTGGTCATGGCCTCAACAAATCTCTTGGATCATGAGTGTCAATATGCACTCTTGATCTGAAATGTTTTATATTTTTCTCTGGATTTGTTTCCTGGGAAGGAGGTTATGCTGGGCCTGCAGTTCCGAGTGACCTAAGTAACCCTGAAACTGTAATTGGCATTGTCTGCTCACAAAGTATTATTAAAAATAGGTGTTTGAGGAAAAATTGTGGTTTATATTGTATTCCATCATAACATATGGAACCCAAAGTTTTGTATTTTTTTAATTTTTTCAGCTTGTTTATATGCCTCAGAAGTATTAAATATTTCTAAAATAAACTAAATGCTAAGTTACATATAAGTATCATAAAAAACTGGAGATCAGTTGAATTAAAAAATGAGAAATCTTGGGGTACCTGGGTGGCTCAGTCAGTTAAGTGTTCAACTTTTGATTTCAAAAGGCTTAGGTCAGGATCTCAGGGTCATGGGATTCAGCCCCACATAGGGCTCTGTGCTCAGTAGGGAGTCTGCTTGAGATTCTCTCCCTTTCTCTCCCTCTGCCCTGCCTCCCCGCTCTCTCTCTCTCTCAAATAAATAAATTTTAAAAAAGGAGAAATCTTCAGCAAGGCATAAGACTTGTTCTGCTTCCCTATTCCCTATCTCCACCCTACTGATACTTGTCTATGGAATTTTATAGACCTAAGGGAAAAACAAGTATTTTCTGGTTTCTTCTTAAGTTATTTTTATAACAAAACTTGAAGTCTAAAATATACATTGTATCATATATATATATATGAATATAATATCTAGTTCACATACTAACCACTTGTTCTAAAGTTGGCATACTAACTACTTGTTTTAAAGTCAATATTTATACTTAGAGTGAATGCTAAATAAAATTTTAACTATACTTTGGTAATGTGTGTGTGTATATATATATATACACACAATATATACACACACACACATATATAGCACCATAAATCTCCCAAACATCATCAAAAAATTCATGGATTTGGAAAGTGAGCTTTTAATATCAAGAGGCTGTGCATTATCCGAAACAATTTATTTCCTCAGTTTTGGAGAGAGAAAAGTGAAATTTGATTAGCAAGGGATTCATTTGAAAATACATTACTCTGGGGTGCCTGGGGTGGCTCAGTCGTTAAGCTTCTGCCTTCAGCTCAGGTCATGATCCCAGGGTCCTGGGATCAAGCCCTGCATCAGGCTCTCTGCTCAGTGGAAAGCCTGCTTCTCCCTCTCCCACTCCCCCTGCTTGTGTTCCCTCTCTTGCTGTGTCTCTCTCTGTCAAATAAATAAATAAGAATCTTAAAAAAAAAAAAAAAGAAAATACATTAATCTAAATCTATTTGGTTCCTAAAATATCAGATTTGTGGGAAAGTCTCCATATGTTAAATGATGTATGCTTTCAGTTTTAAGTCACAGGATATAGCAATTGGCTCAGTAGCCCAATAATGTCAGAGATTTTTGAACCAATTGTCAGTGACAATTTTAGTCATTTTTCAGCTCCCCCTCATGGATGCAACATGGCTATTCTAGCTCCAGATACTAAGTACCCATATGTTAACACTAAAGGTATATAGGGAAGTGGGAAATGGTCATATTTTATTAGATAGGAGAAACTTTCCCATAAACATCCTCACAGATTTCTCATCATGTTCTATTGGCCAAGATCAGTTTGTGTTCCCAGGACCTTGCTACAAGGAAAGTCATTGTCTGACATTTACAACTTCTGTCATAAGCAAGCTATGTTAGCAAAAAGGGGGAAGAAGATGGCTGTTAGGTAGCCAGAAACTTTCAGTATTGTATGTTTGTATAAATATACTCTATTAGTCAGGGTGGACTAGATTATTCTTAGTAACTAACAATCCTAAAGGCTCCTGCTTGATATTTATTTCAGTGAGGTTGTTGGTAGCTCTATCAGTGGGTATAAACTTCACACAGGGATGCAGGCTGAAGCTTTGCTGGTTGCCATAGCAGAGGGAGGGAAACATTATGCACTGATTCCAAAGGCTCTCAGCTACAAGTCACAGCTTTACTCCTGATCACATTTATTGTTCAATGGAAGTCATATGACCACATCTAGCTGCAAGAGAAGTTGTGATATATCATTTTTGTCTGGGGTGTCTTATGCCCATTGAAAACTTTTATTACTATGGAAGAAAGGGGAAATAGATAGCGGGGGACAAAAGTGCCTAACAAGTGGTTGTAGCAGAGAGACTATGCCCCTCCAAATATGTTCACATCTTAAATCCAGGAGCCTGTAAATATGTTTCTTTATATGTCAAAAATAACATTGCTGATGTGATTAAGTTAAGAATCATGAGAGGGGGAGAATATCCTAAATGGTCCAGGTGGGCTCAGGGTATTCACAAGGGCCCTTATAAGAGGGAGTGAAGAAGACAAAATCAGTAGAAGGAAATGTGATGACAAGCAAAGGGTTGGAGGGATGAAAAGAAGGGACCAATTGCCAAGGAGCACAGAATGCGTTAGAAGTTGAAAAACAAGGAAACCAATTCTCTCATCAAGAGTCTCCAGAAAACCAGCCCTGCTAACTGACATCTTGACTTTAATCCTCTAAGACTCATTTGGATTTGTGATCTCCATAAATGTAAGAGAATAAATTTTTATTGTTTTAAGCCACTAATATTGTGGCACTTTGTTATAGTAGCATTAGGAAACTAATATACTGGATGTAGATATTAAACCGTATAATGTGTGTCAAGATTTAGTGGGATGCCAGGCACATTGCCTGGACTCAAAAGACATTAGATACCACCTGCTTTTGTTTATATAGATAGATATTTTCATGTTGGAAGAAACACATCAAGAAATAAAATTGCTACTAATCTAGAGAAACAATATAGGTAGAACACCAAAAACATCATTGAAATCAGTGTATAGGTATTTAGGACTGAAAAATAAATTGGTTCTGAAAGGACAACCATAAACATGTATTTATATCTACTTTATATAAAGTATGTTAGTAGTTGTAGATTTTGTGTAAATCCTCATTGAGAGGTGGAAGAGGTTTACCCTCTATTCCTAGCGTGCTGAGAGTTTAATCACAAATGATTGTTGAATTTTATCAAGTGTTTTTTTAATTGATGTGATAGTATGATTTCTCTTCCATAGCTTGATAACATAGTGAAGTGCATTGATTGATTTTCAAATCTTGAACCAGCTTTGAATATTGCATGCATACAATACTTGCGTTATTCTTTTTTTTTTTTTTTTTTGCATAATTGGACTTAATGTACCAAAATTTTGTGGAGGACTTTTATGTCTAAATTAATGAGAGATATTGGTCTATAGTTTCATTTTTCTTTTCCTTCCTTCCTTCCTTCCTTCCTTCCTTCCTTCCTTCCTCCCTTTCTTCTTTCTTTCTCTCTTTTCTTTTTTTCTTTCTTTTTCTTATTTTGGTGTTCATGTAACATTAGCCACACAAAATGAGTTAGGAGTATTCCCTTCTCTTCTAGTTTCTAGAAGTGATTATGTAAAGTTGATGTTCATTCTTTGAATGTTCATTCTGCAATGAACCATTGTGCCTAGAGATTTTCAGGAGTGCGGGTAAGGAGAGAGATTTTTTAATCACATTTGCAATTTCTATAATAGTTATAGGGCAATTTGGGATATGTATTTTTTTTCTTTTGCTGCTTTATTTTTAAATTTTATTTTATTATGTTATGTTAGTCACCACACATCACATCATTAGTTTTTGATGTAGTGTTGCATGATTCATTGTTTGCATATAACACCCAGTGTTCCATTCAATATGTGCCCTCCTTAATACCTATCACCAGTATAACCCATCCCCCCACCACCCTCCCCTCTAGAACCCTCAGTTTGTTTCTCAGAGTCCACAGTCTCATGGTTCGTCTCCCCCTCCGATTTCCCCCACTTCCATTTTTCCCTTCCTACTATCTTTTTTTTTTTTTAACATATAATATATTATTTGTTTCAGAGGTACAGGTCTGTGATTCATCAGTCTTACACAATTCACAGCACTCACAGTAGCACATACCCACCCCAGTGTCTATCACCCAGCCACCCCATCCCTCCCACCCCCACCACTCCAGCAACCTTCAGTTTATTTCCTGAAATTAAGAATTCCTAGTATCAGTGAGATCATATGATACTTGTATTTCTCTGATTGACATTTCACTTAGCATAATGCCCTCTAGTTCCATCTACGTCATTGCAAATGGCAAGATTTCAATTTTTTTTGATGGCTGCATAATATTCTATTGTTTATATATACCACATCTTCTTTATCCATTCATCTGTTGATGGACATCTTGGCTCTTTCCATAGTTTGGCTATTGTGGACATTGTTGCTATAAACATTGGGGAGCACATACCCCTTCGAATCACTACATTTGTATCTTTGGGGTAAATACCCAGTAGTGCAATTGCTGGGTTGTAGGGTAGCTCTATTTTCAACTTTTTGAGGAACTGCCACACTGTTTTCCAGAGTGGCTGCACCAGCTTGCATTCCCACCAACAGTGTAGGAGGGTACCCCTTTCTCTGCATCCCCTCCAACATCCGTCATTTCCTGACTTGTTAATTTAAGCCATTCTGACTGGTGTGAGGTGGTATCTCATTGAGGTTTCCCTGATGCCGAGCGATGTTGAGCACTTTTTCATGTGTCTGTTGGCCATTTGGATGTCTTCTTTGGAAAAATGTCTGTTCATGTCTTCTGCCCGTTTCTTGATTGGATCATTTGTTCTTTGGGTGTTGAGTTTGATAAGTTCTTTATAGATTTTGGATACTAGCCCTTTATCTGGTATGTCATTTGCAAATATCTTCTCCCATTCTGTTGGTTGTCTTTTGGTTTGTCAACTGTTTAGGATATGTATTTTATCTTGTTTGAGTTTTCGTAGTTTGTTTACAAGAAATTGGTCCACTTTTCCAAAGTTGTAGAAATTATGACTGTAAAGTTATTTGTAATATTCCCTTATTACCCTTCCAATAGCTGCAGTATCTTTTTTTAACATCTTTATTGAAAGATTTATTTATTTGAGAGAGAGAGGGCACGCACGTGAGTGCAAGTGGGGGGAGGGGCAGAAGGAGAGGGAGAGAGTGAATCTCAACCAGACTCCACACTGAGCATGGAACCTAACACCAGGGTTGATCTCATGACTCTGAGATCATGACCTGAGGCAAAATCAAGAGTCAGATGCTTAAATGACTGAGCCACCCAGGCACCCTTTAACAGCTTTATTTAGATACAATTCACATATATATAATTCACCCATTTAAAGTGTACAAATCAATAATTTATCTGTATATTCTCAGAAATGTGCAACCACCACCACAATTTTGTTTTGGTATTACTTTCCTTTTCTTAGAGCAGTTTTAGTTTTACAGCAAAGTTGACAGGAAGGTACAGATTTCCCATATATCCTTTGTCCCCACACATGCACACATGAACATTTACCCCCCCACACACACACACATATTAAAAACATCTCTCAGCAGAGTGGTATTAATTATCACAATTGATAATCCTACATTGGCACATCATAATCACCCAATGTCCATAGTTTACTTTATAGTTCACTCTTGATATTGTATATCCAATAGGTTTGGACAAATGTTTAATGACTGGTTCCCAACATTATGGTATCATATGAAATATTTTCACTGCCCTATAAATCCTCTGTGCTCCACTTGTTTATCCATCCCTCTCCCCAGATCCTAGTAACCACTGATCTTTTAATTGTTTCCACAGTTTTGCCTTTCCCAGAATGTTATATAGTTGGAATCATACAGTATGCAACCTTTTTGGCTTTGGTAATATGCATTTAAGGTTTCTTTATGTATTTTCATGGCATGATAGCTCATTTCTTCTTGGCTTTGAATAATACTCCTCTGTCTGGATGTACCACAGTTTATTTATCCACTGACCTACTGAAAAACATCTTGGTTTTTTCCAAGTTTTAACAATTATGAATAAAGCTGCTATAAACATCTATGTGCAGAATTTTGTGTGGCTATAAAAACATTTTCTACTCCTTTGGGTAATACCAAAGAGCATGATTGCAGGATTATATAGTAAGAGTATGTTTAGTTTTATAAGAAGTCAACAAACTGTCTTCCAAAGTGGTCATACAATTTTACATTCCCACCAGCAATGAATAAAAGACCCTGTTTCTCCACATCCTCATCAGCATTTGGTGTTGTCAATGTTCCAGTTAGGCCATTCCAATAGTTTTTTTATGGTATCTTGGTGTTGTTTTAATTTGCATTTTCCTGGTGCCATATGATGTGAAGCATCTTTCCATATATTTATATCTACTTTATATAAAGTATGTTAGTAGTATATCTTTGATAAGGTATTGTATATCTTTGTATATCTTTGATAAGGTGTTGATCTCATGACCCTGAGATCATGACCTGAGCCGAAATCAAGAATCAGATGCTTAACTGACTGATCCACCCAGATACCCCTAATTATAGTTATTTTAAATTATCTGATAATGCCAAAATCCTTGCCATATCTGATGTTGACACTTGTTCTATCTCTTCAAATTGTGTCGTCTTTTAGTATGCCTTGTAACTTTTTGTTGATAGCTAGACATGATGTTCCATATAAAAGGAACTGCTGCTGTAAATAGGCCTTTAGAAATGTGATGATGAGGTATGAATGGAGGGGAAGTGTTCCATGGTCCATTGATTAGGTCTCAGTCTTTTAGTGAGCCTATGCTTATGGTTTGTGATCTTCACAAGTATTTGCCAGGTTGTTTTTTTGTTTTGTTTTGTTTTGTTCTTCCCTCACCACTGAGGTGGGGCGGAATGGCTAGAGTGGGCTGGATTTGGAGTATTTCCTTTCTCCCATGTAGAAAATTAAAGCAGACTTACATTGGGTCTGCTTTCAGTTAGACTCTAATAATACCCAAGCAGATTAATCTCTAACTATTTTCTCCTGAGGGTAGCTTATTTCAAAATGATTCCTTTTCTTCCCCTGCTGGAAGCATGAAGAGATTTTTTTTTTTTTTTTTTCAAATATTTACTGTGAGAAGCTGGTCAATCTCCTGGACATAATCTCACAAAATTATGGGGTACTACAAGACTGGGTTTCCTTGGAGTTTTTAACTCTCAGAGTTGTCCACACTGAGCCTCTAGCAATTTGTCAATTACATTTCAGTTTCCTATCCCAGCACTGGTTCCCACAGTGACTTCTGCTGTAAGTCTCTGCACTGGTAAGCCATGAATCCTCGTATTTGCTTGTCTGTCTCTACAATCTTGGGGGGGAGTGGTTTGCCTTGTGCCCCTCCTCCCTTCTCTCACAAATCCAAGAATAGTTGTTAATTTTTCAGTCTGTTCAGCTTTTTACTTTTATGACAGAGTGACAACTTCTGAGCTCCTTACATGTGGAAATGGACACTGGGTGTGGTCATAGTTAATTTTAAAACATTTTGCATCACTCCAAAAAGAAATCTTGTACTCTTTAGCTGTCATCACCCTACCCTCATCCCCACCCGACCTTCAGCCCTAAACAACCACTATTCTACTTTCTGTCTCTATAGATTTACCTATTTGGGGCATTTCATAAAAATAGAATTATATAATATATGGCCTTTTGTGACTGCTTCCTTCATTTAACATATTTTAAAGATTTATTTATGTTATAGCATAAACCAATACTTCATTCTTTTTTACTGCTGAATAATATTCCATTGAACAGATAGGTCACCATTTTTAAAATTTATTCATCAGTTTATGAATATTTGGGTTGTTTTTGTATTTTGGCTATTATGAATAATGCTGTAATTAACATTAATGTGCAAATTTTTGTGGGCATTTGTTTTCATTTTTTTAGATATACACTTAGGAGTAAGTTGCTGGGTATTATAGCAACTCTATGTTTTACCATTTGGGGAACTGCCATCCAAACTGAGTGCACCACTTTATTTTATTTTTAATTTTTTCTAAATATACATACCATTACCTCAGTGACCTTTATGTATTTATGTATGTATGTATTTATTTATTTATTTAGTGTGTGTGAGAGAGAGAGAGAATGAGAGTGCACTCACATGAGCTGGGAGTGGGAAGGGGCAGAGGGAGAGAGAGAGACTCTTAAGCAGACTCAGTGCCCAGCGCCAAGCCTTTCACAGGGCTCAATCTCAATCTCATGACCCTGAGATCATGATCTGAGCCAAAATCAAGAATCAGATGCTTAACCAACTGAGCTCCTAGGCACTCCTGAGTGCACCATTTTAGATTCCCACCAGCAGGTATGAGGATTCTAATTTTTCCACGTCTTCACCAATGCTTGTTATGTTTTTTATTCTAGCCATCTTAGTGGGTATGAAGTGGTATCTCATTGTGGTAAGGATGTCAAGCATATTTGCATTTTCATGATGACTAATGATGTAAAGGATATTTTCATGTGCTTATTGGCCATTTAGATATCTTTTGGAGAAAATGTGTATTCAGAGCCCTTGCCCATCCTTAAATGGACTGTTTTTTTCTTATTATTGAGTTATAAGAATTCTTTACAATGCTAGGTATAAGTTCCTTATCAGATATATGATTGCAGTTCTTCTCTCTATTCCATGGGTTATCTTTTCACTTTAATGATAGTGTCTTCTGAAGCCCTTAAGTTTTAATTTTGATGACGTCCAATTCACCACTTTTTTTTTTTTCCTTTTCTTGCTCATGCTATGGTGTCATATATAAGAATCTTTTACCAAATCCAAAGTTTTTAAGATGTCCCCCTATGTTTTCTTCTAAGAGTTCTACAATTTTAACTCCTACGTTTAGGTGTTCATGTATTTTGAGTTAATTTTCATCTATGGTGTGTCATAAGGGTCCAACTTCATTCTTTTGCATGTGGCTATCCAGTTGTCCAAGAGACATTTGGTGAAAAGACCATTCTTTCCCTTTTGAATGGTCTTCACACTCTTTTAGAAATCAGTTGTCCATAAACAAATGGGTTTATTTCTGGACTCTCAATTTTATTATATTAACCTATATGTCTGTCCTTATGCCGGTACTAGTGTCTTGACTAGTGTTGCTTTATATTAAATTTTAAAGTCAGGAAGTGTGAATCCTCCTATTTTCTTCTTCCTTTTCAAGAGTTGTTTTGGCTGTCTGGGTCTCTTGAAATTCCATTTGAATTTTAGAATAAGCAATGTTTTCCCTAGAAAAAAATATGGCTCATACCCTACATATGTTCTATCCAAAAATATAACTCTAAGTCATGCATCATGTGACATGTATAGGACCTTAGCATGTTGGAAGTGCCTTTTGCATTACCAGAAATTGAGATCAGTGAAGTTAATCTGAGATCCTACTGACAGATCTGCTGTTTTCTTAACTCACTCTTTCACCTAAAGGAGCAAATAGGAATCAAGTATTTAGCATATGTTGTAAGGATGATAAACACCTAAGTGTTGAATAAAACCTCCAGAGAGCCATCAGTTTATTTAAAAACTTGGAAATGCAGCAGAGATCTCTCTGCCAGAGGAAGTTTCTAATATATGGCTCCTGTAAGTGCACTGGATTTGTTAACAAGCTTCTGTATCAATTCACAAGGCTGCAAGATTTTCTTAAGACACCATCTGCCTACAGTGTTTGTTCAGGAACTTCTATTTTGAAGTGCTCTTAAACACTTTTTAAGCCTTCTTTTATACATACACACACAAATGAACATGCATGCACACAATCATCTTTTTAAAACTATATTAACATTATAGGTTTATATTACTCTCACAGAATGATTCTCCTTATCCCAAAATGTTAGGATATCTGGATTTTAATTATGTAGAATTTTAATGCAGGACATGTGATTGTGTTTCTCTCTGTGTGTGTGTGACAAATTTATTTTCATGGCTGACCATGAGAAACGGTTTTGAATGAAATTGTGTAATCATTTCTTTCTTTTGGAATTCAAGGTTTGTGATTATAAGGCGCCAACCTCCTAGTATTTTTATAAGAGTCACCCAAAACCTCTTAAATAAGTATCATTATACACTATTACCTAGAACAAGAAATCCCAGATCCAAGGAATGCATTGGAATTTTATGAGGAGTTTCTTACAATGAGTGGTCTCACCCAAGAACCACCTAAGGATGAAGAGAAGGGGGAAGCAGGATTCCAAGTTTAGGAACCACTGCACCAAGCTCCCCTTCAAGCCTTGTTACACTTATGAGTTTGTTAGAGTTAAAACTTTCCAAGTTAAATAAAAGTGTGATTCAAACTAGGTTAAAAATAAATGGATGCTTCCATAATTTGACAATTATAGATAATGCTACTATAAACATTGGGGTCACTTATCACTTTGAATTAGTATTTTTGTATTCTTTGGATAAATTCCTAGTAGTACAATTGCTGGATTGTAGGGTAGTTCTCTTCTTAACTTTTTGAGGAACCTCCATAATGTTCTCCAGAGTGCCTGCACTAGTTTGCATTCTCACCAACAGTGTAAGAGGGTTCTCCTTTCTCCACATCCTCACCAACACCTGTTGTTTCTTGTGTTGTTGATTTTAGCCATTCTGATAGGTGTGAAGAGATATCTTTTTACAGTTTTGATTTATATTTCCCTGGTGATGAGTGATGTTGAGCATCTTTTCATGGTCTGTAATCCATCTGCATGTCTTCTTTGGAAAAACTCATGTCTTCTGCCCATTTCTTAATTGGATTATTCATTTTGTGGGTATTGAGTTTTATATAAGTTTCTTATATATTTCAGATACTAACCCTTTATCAGATATGTCATTTGCAAATATCATCTTCCATTCCATTGGTTGCCTCTTAGTTTTGTTGATTGACAAATTATGGAAATTGCCCAAGTGTCCATCAACTGATGAATGGATAAGGAAGATGTGGTATGTATACACACACACACACACACACACAATGGAATGTATGTACATTGATATGTATGTACACATCCAGTGGAATGTACAATGTGTGTGTGTGTATGTATGTATATACACATATATATGCATACAATGGAATATTACTCAGCCATAAAAAAATGAGATCATGCCATTTGCAATGACATGGATGGAGCTAAAGAGTATTATGCTAAGTGAAATAAGTCAATCAGAGAAAGACAAATACCATATAATTTCACTCATTTTTAGAATTTAAGAAACAAAACAAACAAGCAAAGGGGAAAAAAAGAGAGAAAGAGTTCCCTTACCTCTGCCCCAGTCCTTGGAATGTGGATTCTGCTTGCTTTTCCCACTCCCAGCCTTGCGTGGGTAAAGTGATGTTCAGAATACCTACATGGTATATGCAACTAAACCCAGCTAAGGTCTCTTTATAAACTTTTAAGATTTGGCAGGCAAGGGCAGGGACCCATTCTACTTGCTGCCACCCAAGACAAGCCTCATATGTAAGTTTCTTTTGCTTATGAAAACTGCAACCTATCAACCTGGAGTGGCATGGGTATTCTTCAGTCTCTTGCTACTCTTTGCATTCAGGGGTCTGGTTTCAGACTACCAGAGAAGGTCCCTAGAGGATTGCAAACCTACAGACCATAAACTTGTGACTGGGGCAATATCAGGGCTAACTGATTTAAGGCCAGATACTTGACAAGAATGCTGTGTTAATGAGGACAGGAACATTACAGCCACTCAGGAACTATCACTGGAGTTAGGATTCTGCACAATGGAAGAGGGTAGAGTGAGTTTGGGGAAGACTCTTTGGATGATTTTAAAGAAGTGAAAGACATGGAACCATGAAAGAACTATCAATCCAGTTGTAGGACTATACTACCTTAAGTGGAAAGAAATAATAGAATAATGCATGAGAAACAAGATTATGGTAACATTGTATGATGTAGATTATAAATACAGCAGAAATTGAAGTAAAGAGAATGAAGAATAGGAGACAGGAAGACAGACTTCAAGGGGAAGTGAGAGTTAGAAGGGTGCTTTGAAAGATGGGCTAAGTTTGACAAAGAAAGAACAAAGATTCTTGGTGAATTTTTTAGAATAAAGAGCAAGACTTATTAAACACTATTAATGTGAAATGGTTTCTGTGTTTGAGGTTATTGCACACAGAAAAGATTATATAGGGTTACTACAATTTTCAAATTAATATTTAATTTACTAAAGTTATAAATTGAGAGGCTTAGTTTTTTTTGTTTTTTTTTTTTACAAAGCATTTAGATTTAATTTACAAACTTGTGATGGCTATTTATAAATCCAATAAATTTTAAGTATGGCTTTTAAAGAGGATTTTACAGCTTAGTTAATTAAATCCCCTTAAATATTTTAAACAACATTTATACATTTAATATATTTTATTTTCTTTTGTATGAGATTCAGTTATCTGAATAACAGATAAAGCTCCCAAAGAACTTAACCAATTCTTATAAATCTAATAGAGACATAAATACAGTAAATCTTAAAATATTGTAACCACTACAAGGTTATTTGCAAAACCTAGTAAAATTATCTTATTCTTTTTAACTTAAAATTACACACGTAAATCAATTATTCAAGCATGTATTTCAAACTAGAATCAAATGGTTTATCTTGTAGATCCGTGATTTGTGACTGGGAGTAGTATTACTGCATTCCCTTGGGGGGACATTTGGATGTGTGAGCAAGTGCTTCTGTTGTCACATTGCTTGGGGACTAGTACAGACGTTTAGTGGGCACGACCGTGGATATTAAATCTCCTACAAGAAGTGAGAGCCAGAAGCACATCTCTTGAGTCAGTTAGATAATGTTGTAGTTTGGGTTCTTCCAGAAGCCAACTGTGACAGAGGATTTAAGTTCAAGTAATTGCTTTGGGAATGAACAAAATACTGATAGGTATGTGGGAAGCAAGACAGGAGTAGAAACAGAGCAACAAAGTGTGCTTTATTAAACCAGCTACTACTGAGGGCAAGTAGAATATCATTCAACTCAGGAAACCCTGGGAGCCAACACACAATAGGAGCCTCTGGGTTATCTACTTTGGGGCAAAAGAGCTGGTATCAATATACCACATTTCCATCCTCATTGACTTGAAGCCTGCTTCAAGAGGTGTTATGTCTCCTAACCTTCAGGCAAAGCTGGCAGTAAAGAGAAAGCCGCTAGGGGCAAAAGCAAAAACAAAAACCAGTTGTTCTGTGCTTGTTTCTGTTTGTTTGTTTGCTTGACTCTTCAGATTGCAGCATTCTATTCATTGAATAGAAATAAAATGAGTTCAGATTTAGGGATTTGATGAATTGACTCTTTAACTTCCTTTTAAAAGAGATGGAGCAATCTAGAGGGGAATGCTCATCCAGGCTTTGAGGTGTCAGAGAATCTGATCATGTCAATTTGACCCTCATTTGCATCCCAGAGGTAAACAAATGTTGCTTTGAACAAGTAAGCCCCAGAAAAGCTAACAAGGGGAAGAGAAAGGCAACGCTGCTCTCAGTGCTCAAGTAGTCACGCCTGCTCACTGACACCTACCTGCCCTGTCGCATGTGCTGGTGGGTAGTGATAGATGTCACACTCCCCAGTCTCCAACAGCCCTTGAAAAAGGCTCTGAGACTTGAAATCTCACAGGAGAGTCTATAAAAGGAAAAATGGAACTGAGCTGAAATTAAAAATGTAGAGCAATGTTTATTAAGGCCTAGGCCCATGGAAGTGTTTCATGGGGGTCTGTGAATTGTCTGAAATTATATGTCAACTTTTGTGCAAGTGTGCATTTTCTTGGGGAGAGAGTCCACAGCTTGCTTTATTTCTCTAAGGAGACCATGCCCTTCACACAAGAATAAGAAGCATTTATTTAAAAATAGAAGAAATTCAGTAACGGAGGAGGAAACAGGAGAAAGGGAGAGGAAAGTAACTAACACCCACAAATACCAAGTATTAATTGTGTCACGACCCTCCTAAGAATGCTGCTATTATGATGAAGATCTCAGACTTCGAGAAATTAGGGGATTTATATGCTCAAGGACACAGCAGGTAAATGGTGCAGTTGGCACTCCAACTTTGATGCCTTTCTGACTCCAAAGCATATGCCATTCCCACCATGCTGCCCTGTTGTCTCCAGAGGATCCTGGAGCAAAGCCCTTGAACATGTATTTTCCAAATATTCTTAACAGCCGGGAGAGTAGGAACTAATTTCATGGAAATTGAAACAATCCAAAAGAAACTTGATAAAGTGCAGTGTTTTTATGCGACCATTCCCTCTAGGATGCACAGACCTCAGCCCCATGGCTATGACGACTCCTGAGCCTGCACCTGGAATGGTGGAGACTGACATTAAGTCTCCTCATTCCACAGAGAAAGAGAATACACATTATATCCATTCCCCAGGCAATTAAATAAAACTCATTTGACAAGCAATTATTCATTAGAATTACCCTAAAATTATCAACATATTGTAATATCTAAATTTAAATTGAAGTTCATCTCAGTAGGGTAAGAAGTTTCAAAAGTCCCAAATTCGTAAGTGATAAGCTTGGAATCCTTATCTCCTTTCAATCTTATTTCTTCCTTTACTCCTCCCCTCAAATTTTCCTGGAGGGACACGAGGGACCTCTTCATTGCCAAATCTAATAATTCATGTTCTAAATAATTTAATATTTTCCCCTATAAAAAAGATTACAGTTTCATTGTGAGCAATTTAGGAAACACAATCAAAATGAAAACCATACAAATAAAGCAAAATCCCAGCTCATAAAATATTAACTGTGAACCATTTGGTGCCTAGCATATCTTATAGATAAATGATAGATAGACACATGTATTTTTAATAAATATGAGAGATCAAAATATTTATGTATGGAGAGTTACCATGTTCCACAGTAGGCAGGTTCATCCATGTTCATTCTCTGCATTGTCTCATTGAAACGACATGGAAAAAAAGGTGATAAAATTAAGAGAGGCTAGAAGTGAAATTGATTTCCATTAGAAAAGGCAGAAAGCAAAAGGTGGGGGAAAAAGAGGGTCTTGGAGGCAGAAAGGGGGAATAGCTTGAGCTGAGTCTGAAGGGCATTTTTGAGGGGTTTTGAAAGTGACACTAGAGATGAATGAGAGCTTGTTTATGCTTTCTGTCACTCATTGTCCTTTCAACAAATATTTATTAGAAGTCTACTCCGTATGGTGCAAAGTACCATAGAACCAGACATGGGACAGATCTGCTCTCAAGATGCTTATAGACTAATGAAAAGCTTATCCACAAATCAACAAGCAATTCCAAAGTAGTATGACATGGGCCCTGGCAAAGAGAAGCATTGCCCAGAAGAGAGTGAAAGCATCTAACCCAGACTGGCCCATGAAAGAGGTAAAGCTCAGAGAAGACTTTCTAAAGGGGCTGACAGATGACCAGGAACTGAAGGGCAGGACGTTAACCAGACAAGGGGTAGCATGAGGGTCTTCTCAGTAAAAGAGATTTCTATCGACAGCAATATAACACTGCAGAGAATGACGAGCTAATGGGCTCACGTGTATCTTAGGCAGAGGGGCCCAAAGGAGACAGAAACTCGGTAAAATTTTATTACCTCCTCATACTCTTGGACATCATCACTGACTACACAACACACACGCAGAACATGAGTATCTATTACGTGTGGATATGTCCAAGTAGTTATTCTCAATAGCATATTTGTTTCATCAACAAAGACATCTAAGTATAATTAAGGCAAAAAGAAGCAAAGAGTCAAAGTTAGAAGGAGACCAATTGCAGGATGCAGAGAAAGGACTGTTTTCATTATGATCACTATCAAAAGAGAAGAAGGAAAGAAGGGGAAAAGAAGGGAGGAACAATACTTGGAAAAGAAGCAGGTTCCCCATCACTGGAGGTACCTCAGCAAAGGAGATCAGTGCACTGACTATGTAATGGTAAACATTATCTGCTCTCCCAGCATTCTATGAGTCTACAGTTCAGGAGTCAAATGGCAATATTATTTCTGGGATGCAACCATAGGTGCTCTTTCTACATGTGTGTGATAGAAAAAAGACAAAGGTTCACACAGAGATGTTAATTGTATCTATTTCTGAATGATGAGATTACAGGTGATTTCTACTTTAATTTCTACCTTAATGGATATGCCAATCCTAATTTTACAATAAGAAAATACTATATAACTATTTCAAAGCCTTATTTTTTGCCGTGTTATTAAACATTTAAGAATATCTAAGGACAGAGTTAATATTTAAATGTGATATATTAAGAAACTCAAGAGATTACTCTTTTCATGTAAATGTCTATCCTTCATTTATTATTTTTGTTACAGGTCTTTGCACAGAGTAGGTCTTCTATTAATCTATTGACTACTGATTTCTGCACAACAGGCCACCTTGCCTATAGAAAGAGTACCCACATCAATTCTGGAAACTATTTTAAAGTACCAACTCCATTTGACAAAACAAAGACAAAAAATAAAAATCACTATAAACAAAGGAGAGAGAAAGTGACAAATTGGAAAAATAATTGTCCAATATACAAAAGGGATGGATTGGCATCTAAAATATATTAAAATGTTAGATAAATGAATACTTAAAAATAGTAAGTTGGGCAAAGAAGAGAAACAGAAATGTAAAAAGCCAATAATGACAAGAACAATCTTATTTTCACTTGTGATCATGGAAAAGCAAATGAAAATTATGAGACAGCACATTCTTTGCCTTCAGATTGGCAACATTTTAAACACTCACATATATAAATAATTGTGTAGTACATACCACAGCTTTTTTTAGAGGTATCGTTGGCAATATCTGTTAAATTGTTCAAATGTGCATTTCCTCTCATGCAACAATTTCACCTACTCATTTTCTCCACATAGAATTAATTGCATATGTGTGCAAAAAGGACTTTATCATAATTCTTTAAAAAGATAAATAATATGGATATACTTCCATTGGATTATGGCTAAATATGTTACATACATCCATAAGACAAATGCTATGCAGCCATTAAAAAATATAGTTTTATCATTTGTGAAAGTAGACATTCACATATAACCCACAGTAAAAGATCTGCAAGCATGCACATTAAAATAAACATGTGAATTCTTCAGGGGCTGAGACAGGTGGGAGAGAGAAAGGCTAGGTCAAAGCAGACTTATTCTTATTTGTATTGTGTGATTTATTTTACTTCATATTGAAACCATGTCTTATTTGTAAAGTGAATCAATTTTAAAGAAAAGAAAGGAAAAAAGACAATTTTATATTGCCTCCCAAGGTTTTGGGTAAAGAAGGGAAAAGGGTCACCACCTAATTCAAATGCCTAAACTTAAAGATGAAGAACCTGATGCCAAAAGATTTGAAATTACTAAAACAAAAAACAAAAAACAAAAAAAAACCCCACCATATTTCTTGTGCCCTAAACTGTAGCACAAGTCTCCTGACTCAAATTCAATGTTCTTCCATGCCTTTCAGGTGCACTGCAAGTATTCTTTAATTTTGAACACAATATCAGTAATTTTTGTGATTTAGATGACAGAGATCCTGAGGGTAGTAAGTCTTCACTAAGTGTAAGCAGATGTGTGCATCCCTCGTTATAGGAAACGGAATTGAATGGAAATTAATTATAACCACATTGCTTCCCCAGATTAATCATAATGAGCTGGTAGTAATGTTTCTACATGCACTGCATGATAACAGTCGATTGAAGAGTTTATGGTCCTAATTATTTAGTATTAAAGGCCTCATTTTGAGGTACCCAGCAACATCCAATTATAAAAAAAAAATAGAGCAAATGTGTTTGTTTAGATGGAAATTTATAAGGCATTATAGTTGTAGGCACAACAAGTATTCATGAAATCAATCACCTCAAGAATTGGAATTTAAGTGATAAGAAATCAATCAAAGTGATAGTACCAGGCATTTTGAATTTGTAAAGGCAGATATGTGAATGGCAGCTTCCAAATGGTTCAATCAAAAAAAATTATTTACAGATAATTCAACATTGCAGTGTTGGGATTGACTGCCTCCCTGCCCTCAAGCCCCCTATATCCTTTCAGCAGAGAAGCTTTCTGCTGTCCGCATTTCCTAAGAGACCTGAACCTTTGATGTTCAATGCCAGGATCAAGTATCACTAGGGACCATTTCACTGTGGGAGAAAAAAATCGCATTTGGCCCCATGTCCATTGTTCACTTACCAAAACTAAAATTATAATAAAAACAAGATTATGGACTTTATATAGGCTTATAAAATAACTCTGGAAAATTACAGATCCAGAAAAAAAATAATCAAAAACTACAATATCAGCTGTAAAACTTTCTAAAAATGCAACAAATAATGTAATAAAGAACAGAGGTAGAATTTGGCTGGGAATTAAGTTGCCCACCTGCAAGTTATTTTTAGGCATCCCCAAGATGGAAAGGAAAACATAAAAAAAAAAAAAAAAAAAAAAAAAAACTTTCCACAAGTCCCTATAAAAAGTGCTCTGTAGTTGAATCTTCACTCGGATTCCAAACCAAGCTTCGGCTCAGCTACGTACAGACTTTGAATAAACTAAGGATGGAGGAAAATAAACAAGAGGAGATAAAGGGAAAGAAAAACATGACCCTGTATAGAAAGGAAGAAATGAAATTATTTTAGCTAATCATTTTTAAGTTTTTTTTTCTCTTTATTCATGCTCAAAGAGAATTATGATCACTATATAAATAGCCCATAATACAGGTTACTCAAGGAGAAGCTTTAAAATATACCTTCTCTCTCTCTTTCTGACTTCCAGAAAGTACCAAGATTGGGCAATAGGAAGTTACTTTTCAGATTGGGTGGAAGAAACAGAGAGCAAATCGGGGTGTGAAATGACTTTTGTCTCTGCAAATGTATCTTCTTTGCACACAATCTGTTATTAATGATTGGCAGTGAGGTCATAAAGTGAGTGCCAGCTTACAATCACTCTTCTATTTGGGGGATAATGCATCATAAAATTACCCAACAGCAAAGACCTGAACACCAGCATCACTGGGCCTGCCTTTTTTTTTTTTCCCCAAAATTCTAAAAATTGCTGATTTCAGGTTACGAGGATCTTTGAATCCAACATAGTACCATCTAAATGACCAGATTTTGTGGCTACCCAGCATAAGAGTATTTAGAGAAGTGTAGGTAAGGTTTAGATATACTGCAGGGGTTTCGGGTTAATAATAGAAAGTGGGAGCCTGGGAGTTTTCTCAGCAACTCTCTCCAGTCTGCTTTCTGTCACCACCACTCCCATGGAGCCCTTCTTGGATGGTCACCAGCAACATTTATTTTCTAAATATTATGAACGCTTTGCCAGCTTATCTCACAAGGCCTCTCAACAACATCTATCACAGCTGGCCCCTCCCTCCTCTGCATGGTCATATTCTCCTTTCTTTCCTCCCTCACTTCTGACTGCTACTTCTCTGTCTCTGTACTGCCTGGTCCGCTTCTATTTCTCCATCTTCTACAGAGAGTAGTCCTCTCTTAGCTGCAGGGCATGTGTTCGAAGATCCCCAGGGGATGCCTGAACTCACAGATAGCATGGAACCCTATATATATGTTTTTGATAAAATAAACATATATTATGATAATGCTTGATTTATAAATTTGGCACATAAAGAGATGAACAACAATAACTAAAAAGAGAACAATTACAACAGTATACTGTAATGAAAGTCATGTGAATGTGGTCTCTCTCCCTCTAAGTATCTTATTGTACTGAACTCACCCTTCTTCTTATGCTGGTGTGAGATGATAAAATGCCTTCGTAATGAGATGAAGGTGAATGATGTAGACCTTGTGGCATAGCGTTGAGCTACTATGACCTCCTGATGATTCAGCAGAAGAAGGATCATCTGCTTCAGGACCACAGTTGACCACAGGTACCTGAAATCATGGACAATGACCATGGATAAGGGGGCCTGCTGGATAAGTACCCACCACGCTGAAGTCCTGGGCCCCTTTCCTTCCTTGTCTTCACTGTTTCCCATTTAACCACATCCATTCTCTGGCTTGTAATATCACCTCTCATCTATGTCCAACATAAAAATTCCCCCTGAACTTTATTCTTCTATATCCCACTCTGTCCTTGATTTCTCTGCCAAAATATACAGTAGTTATGGTCTGAAAAACCCTCTTCTCTCTTTTATTTCCAAACCTGTTTCTTTCCCTATCTTTCCTACCTTGTTAAAAGGCACTGTCATGCATCTAGTTGCTCAAAGACAAGAAACCGAGAAGTCGCACTTCAATTCTTTCTTTTCTGGAACACTCACATTCAATCCATAAACACATCATAATTTATTTTTTTTATCTCCAAAAGCATATCTCAATGTTTTCTCTTCTTTTCCATCTGCAAGTCTCCTCACTTGGGCTGAGGACTGCTTGGATTACAGCAGTAGCTTACTAACAGGCTTCCTTCCTTCTGTAAATGCTCACTTGAGATCTGGTTTCACAACAAAATTTAAAAGTATAAACTGTACATTGCAATTGAACATGAACTCCAAAATTTTCTCCTTAGATTAAAACCCTTTAATGGCTTTCAATTGTAGCAAATCCGAAGTTCTCAATATGACCTATACGTCCCAACCTTATTTTCTCTCTCAGTTCACATATTATGTACTTGCCACATTGATATCCCTTTCATTCCTCAATAAAATCTAACTCTTTACAGCTGCAGGGCCTTTGCACTTACTGTGTAGTTAACCTGGGGCCTCTTCTCTGCTGCTTCTTCTTACTCATCTTTGCAGTACTTGTTGATCCTTCTCATCTTCAGACTTTAGCTTTCTTCAACACTGTCCATAGTTTCTCCTAGATCATAGAGTCTCTTTAGGGCACTGATCAGTGAAATCGTCTTGACATTTCTTTGTTTCGTTTTTTATTGTCCCCCTTACTTCTAATATACAACCATCTTTTTGAGAGCAAGCCCCTCATATATTTCATTCACTGCTGTACTGACCGTGCCTAGAAGAATGACTGGCATATTATAGGCATTAAATATAGATATGTGAGCTGAAAGAATGAGAGACTGAATGAATGAATGAATGAATGAGAGCCAATAGCAGAAAGGGAAGGAATGAAATATCATTTGCACAATGAAACCCACAGTCCAGTGATTAGGGTAGACAATAATAATTATATGCATTAGTATATGCAGTAGAAAAAGTAAGCACAAACTAAGATAGGAACACAGATGTGCTGTAACTTATCCCACTTGGCAGATGATTAAAAGTGGATGTTTCTGAACTACTATTTCCAGGATACCTATGGCACCAGGAATTGCCTTGATGTCCTTATTTTCTTCCTACCATTGTGCTCTTTCCACACTGACTGCCAATTAGAGAATTTAGAGGGCACCTTAAAACACCATTCCCTAAATGTCCCTAAGACACACTTCTGCAGAAACCAGCAGGTCCATAGAGGGAACACAGGCATCATGCCATGAGGTTAGAGAAGTGGAGAACTTCAAGAAGCCCTAAAATGTTGAGGGTGGGGAACAGCAGCAACATCCATGGAAATCAGTTGATGGCATTCATTAAGACTATTCTCTGAGCACAGCAATGTGTTGAGTGAAAGGCTTACAAGGAAGAACTTTGCCACAAGAAGTAAGCATTTAGCAAATACCAAGAACTCCTTACAATTGCACAGTTACATCACTGGCTAGCAAATCCCTACCCATCCCTCAAGAACCAGTTCAAATGTCTTCTCCTCTCTGAAGCATTTGATTAATCATTTCCTCTCCTGAACCCCTATGGACTTCTATTCTGGCACTCACGACAGTGCATAGCAGTAGTCAGCACACTGTATTAGTTAACACAGCATGCTATAACACAATGCCATAAATGGTCATTTAAGCAACAGACATTTATTTTCTCACAGTTCTGGAGGCTAGATTAAGGTGCCATTAGGGTTGGTTTCTGGTGAGACTTCTGTCCTTGGTTTGGTTACTATTTTTAAAAAGTAAGTATCTCTTTGATTCTTCTTTTTTTTTTCTTTTTAAAGATTTCATTTATGTATTTTATTTTAGAGAGAGAGAGAGCACGAGTGGTGGGGAGGGGCAGAGGGAGAGGGACAGAATCTCAAGCAGACTCCAAGCTGAGCACAGAGCCCATCACAAGGCTCAATCCCACAACCCTGATATCATGATCTGAGCTGAAACCAAGAGTCACTGCTTAATCGACTAAGCCATCCAGGCACCCCCTCCTTAATTATGCTTGATTCCACCATGCATTAAATGAATTTGTGGAATTGTATTAATATTTGTAGATGCCTATTTTAATGTTTACCAACTCTCTAGTTTCAAATATAAGCATTTTTCTGTTTTAGTAAATTTGATCTGAGGACTGATTCAAAGAAAATATACAAAAAGTACCTGATGATTCATTTTCAAAAATATTCTGCTTATCCAGGCTACCTATATTTCAACTAGTAGTTTTTCCTTTCTTCTATGAATTCATTGATTGATACTTCAGAGAACCAGCCTTTTCTCAGAGCACATGGTATTTGGAAGCAGAAGAGATGGATATAAGCCCTGGCTCCAGCACTCACCAGATCTTTGGCTTGTGTTATTTGCTTTTCATGTCAAAACAATAACCATGTCTACTCTCACAAGGATTTTGTGAAATATCATGGTTGTGCAAAAGCCGTGCAAACCATAAACTGCTAACCCAGAATTTCCTGAATTATGTTCTAGAGATTACATTAGAGGTCCTTGAGATGTTAATAAATGTTCTACAAAAATATGGCTAAGTAAACCAAAATGGATTTCTGAGCCTTTAATATGCTAATGTGCATAGTGAATCTCCAAGAAGGACATGTAGTATACTTAACCTCCCCAAACTTTTTCTTAAATGTAAACACTTTCTTTGAGTTTTATCAAATTCTTCCTGTGGAAAATATTCCTTAAGTGCTGGGCTGTAGAAGTTTTAATTATTTTTATATTGTATACCTAAAAAATGAACTATTCAATCTACTTAAAAGATTTCTGTACAGAAACATGTTGGTTATTATGTATAGCTTTCTTCATCTGGTTAAATACAACTTCATTTTTAAAATTTTTTAGTGTTACTATTTTATCAAAAGTATATTTTTCCTAGGGCACCTGGGTGGCTCAGTCATTAAGCATCTGCCTTTGGCTCAGGTCATGATCCCAGGGTCCTGGGATCGAGCCCCACATCAGGCTCCCTGCTCAGTGGGAAGCCTGCTTCTTTCTCTCCCACTCCCCCTGCTTGTGTTCCCTCTCTCGCTGTGTCTCTATCAAATAAATAAATAAAATCTTAAAAAAAAAAAAAAAGTAAATTTATTCTACAATTCTTTTCATAATAGCAACAAAAAGAATAAAGTTTAACCAAAGAAGTGTAAGAATTTTATAGTGGAAATGATGAACTATCATTATGGGAAATTAAGGATCTAAATAATTAGAGAAGTATTCGACGTTCACAGATTCTAAGATTCAGTATTCTTAAGATGGAGGCCATTTTCAGTTGATCTATAGATTCAACACAAACCCTACCAAAATTCTAGCAGGCTTTTTTTGTTTTAGTTTTTGTTTTGTTTTTTTTTCCATAAATTGAAAAGTGGTCCAAAAATGTATATGAAAATGTAATAAGGGAATACTTAAAATAGCCAAAATAATTTTGAGAAAAATAGAACAAAACTGTAAGACTTTAACTTTCTAATTTCAAACTTACTATAAAACTAGTTATGGAGATAGAGCAGTAATGGCACAAAGATAAACATACACATTAATAGAACAGAATTGAGAGTCTAGAAATAAAGTCTTACATTTATAGTTAATTGATTTTTGACAAAGATGAAAGGCAATTAATTACAGAAAAGTATCTTTGTTAGGAGATGGTGATGGGACAATTATACATCCACAACATGAACTTAGACTCTTATTTCATATATGCATAAAAATAACACAAAATTTATATTAAATATAAGAGCTAAAATAATGAAACTTTTGGAAGATAACATAGAAAAATATCTTCTGAACATCAGGTTAGGTAACAATTTATTAGATATGACACCAAAAAAGTACAGTTTATATGGTAGGACAACTAATGGCCACCCATGTCCTAATCCCCAGAACCTATAAATATGTTCAGGTATATGGCAAAGGGTAATTAAGTTTGCAGGTAGAATAAAGTTGCTAATCAGCTGACCTTCAAGTAGAAATATTGTTGGCTATCTAGGAAGGGCTAATGTAACCACAAGGGTCTTTAAAAGGAGAAGAGAGAGGAAGATGGAAGGGTCAGAGTCAGATCAGAATGATACAGTGAGAGAACCTGACTCACTATTTTGGCTTTGAAGATTCAGAAAGAAGGCCACAAGCAAAGGAATGTCGGTAACCTTTAGAAGCTGGTAAGGGCCAGGTGATATACTCACCTCTAGAACTTTCAGAAAAGAACACACTTCTGCCAACACCTTGATTTTAGCTCTGTGAGATCCATTTCAGAATTAACTGCAAAATCTAAATATAATAAATATATGCTGTTTTCAGCCACTAAGTTTGTCATTTGTTACAGCAGACATAGAAATCTAATACTGGAGAAAATCTTCAGGACCTTGGGTTAAGCAAAGAGTTCTTAGAAATGATACCAAAACCACGATATATAAAATTTTAAAAACCATAAATTTGACCTTATCAAAATTCAACCCATCTGTGCTTCAAAAGACATCATTAATAAAATTTAAAAATAAATAGACTAGAAGAAAATATTTTGTAGAACATGTATCTTATAAAGGATTCATATCTTGAATATGCAGAGAATATTTTTACCTTAATAATAAGAAAACAAAAAACCCAACAAAAGTAGACAAATGCTTTGAATATACATTTGAATAAAGAAGACACAAAAGTGGCTCATAAATATAATGATTCCTGACATCATTAGCCATTAAAAAATGCACATTAAAACCACAATTAGGGGGCGCCTGGGTGGCTCAGTCGTTAAGCGTCTGCCTTCGGCTCAGGTCATGATCCCAGGGTCCTGGGATCGAGCCCCGCATCGGGCTCCCTGCTCGGCGGGAAGCCTGCTTCTCCCTCTCCCACTCCCCCTGCTTGTGTTCCCTCTCTCGCTGTGTCTCTCTCTGTCAAATAAATAAATAAAATCTTTAAAAAAATAATAAAATAAAATAAAACCACAATTAGATACCATTTCACATTCGCTAAAATGGCTATATTAAAATCGACATACAATAATGAATGTGAGAAATGAGATCCCTCATACATTCTAGTGTCTATATAAAATGGTGTAGTCACACTGAAAAACAGTTTGAGAGTTTCTTAAAAAGTTAAAAATAGAACTACCCAGGATCCAGCAGTTGCACTGTGTTACTTACCCAAAGAATATAAAAATACTAATTCAAAGAGATACATGAACCCTGATGTCTATAGCAGCATTATCTACAATACCCAAATTATGGAAACAGCCCAAGTGTCCAGTGACTAATGAATGGATAAAAATGTAGTATATATATAATCAGCAATAAAAAAGAATGAAATCTTGCCATTTGCAATGGCATGGACGGAGCCTGAGAGTATAACGCTTAGCAAAATAAGTCAGACAGAGAAAGAAAAAATACATATGATTTCACTCATTTGTAGAATTTAAGAAACAAAACAAACAAGCAAAGGAAAGA
Source organism: Mirounga leonina (assembly GCF_011800145.1). Classification (NCBI taxonomy): domain Eukaryota; kingdom Metazoa; phylum Chordata; class Mammalia; order Carnivora; family Phocidae; genus Mirounga; species Mirounga leonina. Next base: position 65,995,119 of record NW_023270323.1, on the reverse strand, counting down.
AGAGAGAGAGAGAGGCAAACCAAGACTCTTAACTATAGAGAACAAACTAATGTTTACCAGAGGGGAGGTGAGTGAGGCGATGGGTGAACTAGGGGATGGGGATTAAGGACACTTGTGATGAGCACCGGGTGATGTATGGAAGTGTTGAATCATTATATTGTACACCTGAAACTAGCATAACACTATATGTTAACTAACTAGAATTTAAATAAAAACTTTTTAAAAAAGTGAAGCATTCATTTGTCATATGACCTAGGAAGTCCATTCTTAGGTCTCAGTCTAAGAAAAGTGAAAAGATATATCAACTCAAAGACTTCTACACAGATATTCTTAACCACCTTATTAATACCAGACAAAAATTAGAAGAGCCTAAATATTCCTCAAATAATGAATGGAGAGAAAGTGGTATATACATGCAATGGAATACTATTGAGCAATAAAGAAAAACTAACTGCTGATACATGCTCCACCACGGAAAACCTCAAAAACCTAGTGCTGAGTGAAATAAGCCAGACACAAGAGAACATATATTACATTATTGTTTTTATGGGAAATTTCCACAAAAGGTAAATCTACAGAGATAGATAAAAATTAATGGTTGTCTGAGGTGGTAGGGGTAGGGGGTGTAGGGTACAGAGTCTTACAGTTAGTGGACACAAGGGAATTTATTAGGGTGATGGAGATGTTATGAAACTGATTTACTGTGATGGTTATACAACTTGTAAATTTACTTTAAAAAAATCATTGAATTCCATACTTGCAATGGGTGAATTTTATGATATATAAAATGTGACTCATTGAAGTTACATATTAAAATGTATTTATTCTGCATTAAAGATGCATTTCTAAAAGTTTCCCTAATTCTGATCTGTGATTTTTCTTCTATCCTTGGTTTAACACATTTCCCAAAACAACGTCAACGTCAATGAAAAATAGCTCTTGATACCATAAAGTCCAATTGAGAAAGAGGTTTTCAGAAACATTTCTGCTCTGGAAACAGATATGTAACTATGAAGTTATCCCTTTTGAAATCAGTTTATACAATATACCAACTATATAATGTTGACAACTCCCAACTTAAACATTTTCACTGCTTTTAGAATAAATTGTTACGATGAAGCTTCTGTTTGAAAATAGAGCTAAATATTAAATGACAAAAGAGCTTATTGTCTGTCAAGGGAAAACAAAAAAAGAAATAGGCTGAAAGCTTCACCCCATGTCTAACTTGTCACCATCATGAGGTAATTTATCAGCAGCAAGGAATTTAAAAAAAAAGATACAATTCAAAATATAAATTTGATAAAATAATTTTTGAAAATGCTTCATTTGATGCTTATTGGATTATCACTAGCCACCTCAACAGTTTTTTCGACAAGCCCCTGCAGTTAGAATTTATAATAAAGTTGAAGATAACAAAACATATAATTCACTAACATTTCATGCAGTGAACCATTAAACAAGGAACATGTTTGCAAAATCAAAACCTGGATATATTTTTATTATTATTTTCAAAAAAAGAACTTCTGGCACACATCCCAGACTCCACATTCAGAACAGAAATTAAAGCAATTAAAGTCTCATTGAGAATTACGGATAGTAATATAACATAAACATGGGTCTCACATTCTAGCTCTCTAGATAAGCTCCCATTATAGAAGAGACGAAACCAAGTAGAAATTCCAAATCTCTCATTTTTCGGTTACTATTAGCAACCTTTGCAAGGAGTTAAGCCAAGATAGGGGATAAGCAAGAATCAAGAATCCAGGAAATAATAGGATCTAGGACCTCCTCCTTCTGTCTCTGGTTTACAAAAACTGATTTATTGGGGACATAATATCCATACGAATCCTACTAATGACATTAAATCTAATACTTGAGGAAAGAACTCAAACTAAATTCCATTGAGATGATTTCAGAAAGATGTGATTTATTGAGACTTTGAAATATCTATAGACAATATGATTTGGTGAATAATTCACTATATGTGCATCTGTATGAAAAAAAAATAAAATCTGCAAGTATCTTTGCCATTATTCTATCATCTTTTAAGAATAAACTGAGTATATTCTCTCTCTCTCTTTCAAAAATAAATTAATAAATCTTTTTAAAAACTGGGGGGGCACCTGGGTGGCTCAGTTGGTTAAGTGTCCGACTCTTGTTTTGGCTCAGGTCATGATCTCAGGGTCCTGATACTGAGGCTCCAAGCTCAGTGGGGAATCTGCTTGAAGATTCTCTTCCTCTGCCCTTCCCCCCATTCACGTGTTCTCTCTCTCTCTCTCTCCCAAAAGTAGATAAATAAATCTTAAAAAAAAATAAACTGAGTATATTTATTATTCTATTGTAGGTTCCTCAAAATTTCAAATGATTAGCAGTAACATATAAAAATGTTTAGTATTAGTTAGGAATTTCAAAATATACACTGCACTTTACAGTAAATTTTTTTTTCCATAGCACATTTCCAGAAGCCAGTGATGTAATTTTTAAAAGTTTTTGTCTGTTTGAAAACTCAGTAAAATAGGGGGGCGGAGCAAGATGGCGGAGGAGTAGGAGACCTGGATTTCGTCTCCTCTCAGGAATTCAGCTGGATAGGGATCAAACCATTCTGAACACCTACAAACTCAACAGGAGATCGAAGAAAAGAAGAGCAACAACTCTCTCATCAGAAAAGCGACCACTTTCTGGAAGGGAGGACGTGCGGAGAAGTGAATCCGAGGCGATATTCGGGAGGATAGATGGCGGGGGAGGGGCCTCCGTTGGCCGCTTCTGGCAAGTGATAGAGCCGCGGAGCACAAAAGCGGAACTTTTAAAAGTCTGCTCCGCCGAGGGACGTCACTCTGGTGGCTAAGCGGGGGGTGGAACCCTCCGGGACAGTGTGGTCTCAGGACCCTTGGGGTCACAGAAAGACTGGGGGTGCCTGAGTGTGGCAGAGCTCCCAGGTATCGGAGCGGGGAAGCCGGCTGCAGAGGCGGAGCCCAGGCGCGGGCTCTCAGCTCGGGGTTGCCATTTACCGTGATCCGCGGCCCAGTCGGGCCCCTGCTCCTCCAGCAGGGACCCCACAAGCGGCAGATCCAGGGAGACTCACCTTCTTCCCCCGGGGAGGAGCCGCGCGGGAGTGCACCGCAGGGATCTGCTGGGTTTGGAGACTCCACCCGGGGTCGGGTGCCAGAGATAGAGGCGCGCGGTCACAGGCTGGGCGAGCACGGAGGGCGGCCGGAGACCGGGGAGACGGGAGTGACTGGCGGCTTTTCTCTGGGGGCGCACTGAGGAGCGGGGCCCCGAGTTCTCGGCTCCTCCGGAGCGGAGATTGGGAGGCCGCCATTTTCACTCTCTGCCTCCAAAGCTGTACGGAAAGCTCGCAGGGAACAAAAGCCCCGGAGAGCAAACCCGAGCAGATTACTTAGCCGGGAGGGGGCAAGGGCGGGGCAATTCCGCCTCCGGCAGAGACATTTGGAAACCACGGCAACAGGCCCCTCCCCAGAAGATCAGCGAGAACAGCCAACCAAGACCAAGTTTACCGATCAATGAGAACGGCAGAACTCCAGCGCTAGGGGACTACTGCACATAGAATTCACAGCTTTTTTACCATGATTCTTTAGTCTTTTAAAGTTAATTTTTTTTAACTGTCTTTTTGTCTTTTTATTTTTTTTGAATTTTTCTTTTTCCCTTTTTCAACCAACATCTTATCAATCCCTCTTTAAAAAAAAAAAAATTTTATTTTTCATTTTTAGAGTCATATTCTATCCCTTAATAGTAGTTACCCATATTTTTGGCGTATATATATAAGTTGTTCTCTCTTTAAAATTTTGAGATAGTTTCTTCTAACAGATTAAAATATACCCTAAATCTCTAGTATATGGTGTTTTCTATTCCCCTGCCTGATCACATCCTCTCCCTTTTTTTTTCTCTTTTTCTTTTTTCTTTTTTTAAATCCTCTTCTTTCTTTTTTCAAACAACTTATTATCAATTCCTTTTATAAAATTTTTTATAATTTCCATTTTTACAGTCATATTCCATCCCTTCATCATGTCAACCCTTATTTTTGTACATATATAAGTTTTTCTTTCTTTAAAATTTTGGGAGGCACTTTCTTCTAAAAGACCAAAATACACCCCAAATCTAGTGTGTGGCACTGATCTATATACCAGCCTGATCATATTTGATCACATTCTGTTTTTTGTTGTCGTTGTTGTTGTTTTGTTTTGTTTGTTTTTGTTTTTATCTTTATCTTTTTCTTTTTCTTTTTTTTCTTTTTCTTTTTTCTCTCTTTCCCTTTCTTATCCCACTGCTTCAGGTCTTTTCTGATTTGTTTAGAGTATATTTTCTGGGTACGTGGTTACTCTGCTAGCATTTTGTTCTCTCATTAATCTAGTCTCCTCTGCACAAAATGACAAGACGGAAAAAATCACCTCAACAAAAAGAACAAGAGGTAGTACCGACAGCCAGGGACCTACTCAATACGGACATTAGTACGATGTCAGATCTAGAGTTCAGAATCATCACTTTAAAGATACTAGCTGGGCTTGAAAAAAATATGGAAGTTATTAGAGAAACCCTTTCTGGAGAAGTAAAAGAGCTAAAATCCAACCAAGTAGAAATCAAAAAGGCTATTAATGAGGTGCAATAAAAAATGGGGGCGCTAAGTGCTAGAATAAATGAGGCAGAAGAGAGAATCAGTAATATAGAAGACCAAATGATGGAAAATAAAGAAGCTGAGAAAAAGAGAGATAAACAACTACTGGATCACGAGGGCAGAATTCGAGAGATAAGCGATACCATAAGACGAAACAACATTAGAATAATTGGGATCCCAGAAGAAGAAAGAGAGAAAGGGGCAGAAGGTATAATGGAGCAAATTATAGCAGAGAACTTCCCTAATTTGGGGAAAGAAACAGGCATGAAAATCCAGGAAGCACAGAGAACCCCTCTCAAAATCAATAAAAATAGGTCAACACCCCGACATCTAATAGTAAAACTTACGAGTCTCATAGATAAAGAGAAAATCCTGAAAGCAGCTCGGGAGAAGAGATATGTAACCTACAATGGCAGAAACATTAGATTGGCAACAGATCTATCCACACAGACCTGGCAGGCCAGAAAGGACTGGCAGGATATATTCAGAGCACTAAATGAGAAAAATATGCAGCCAAGAATACTATATCCAGCTAGGCTGTCACTGAAAATTGAAGGAGAGATAAAAAGGTTCCAGGACAAACAAAAACTAAAGGAATTTGCAAACACAAAACCAGCCCTACAGGAAATCTTGAAAGGGGTCCTCTACGCAAAGTGAGAGCCTAAAAGCAACATTGACCAGAAAGGAACACAGACAATATACAGTAACAGTCACCTTACAGGCAATACAATGGCACTAAATTCCTATCTTTCAATAGTTACCCTGAATGTAAATGGGCTAAATGCCCCAATCAAAAGACACAGGCTAACAGACTGGATTAAAAAACAAGACCCATCGATATGCTGTCTGCAAGAGACTCATTTTAGAACCAAAGACACCCCTAGATTGAAAGTGAGGGGGTGGAAAACCATTTACCATGCTAATGGACACCAAAAGAAACCTGGGGTGGCAATCCTTATATCACACAAATTAGATTTTAAACCAAAGACTGTAATAAGAGATGAGGAAGGACACTATATCATACTTAAAGGATCTATCCAACAAGAAGATCTAACAATTGTAAATATCTTTGCCCCTAACATGGGAGCAGCCAATTATATAAGACAATTAATAACAAAAGCAAAGAAACACATCAACAAGAATACAATAATAGTGGGGGACTTTAACATCCCCCTCACTGAAATGGAGAGATCGTCTAAGCAAAAGATCAACAAGGAAATAAAGACTTTAAATGACACACTGGACCAAATGGACTTCACAGACATATTCAGACCATTCCACCCCAAAGCAACGGAATACACATTCTTCTCTAGTGCCCATGGAACATTCTCCAGAATAGATCACATCCTAGGTCATAAATCAGGTCTCAACCGGTACCAAAGATTGGGATCATACCCTGCCTATTTTCAGACCACAATGCTTTGAAACTAGAACTCAATCACAAGAGGAAAGTTGGAAAGAACTCAAATACATGGAGGCTAAAGAGCATCCTACTGAAAAATGAATGGGTCAACCAGGAAATTAAAGAAGAATTAAAAAAATACATGGAAACCAATGAAAATGAAAACACAACTATTCAAAATCTTTGGGATGCAGCAAAGGCAGTCCTAAGAGGAAAGTATATAGCAATACAAGCCTTTCTCAAGAAACAAGAAAGGTCTCAAGTACACAACCTAACTCTACACCTAAAGGAGCTGGAGAAAGAACAGCAAATAAAGCCTAAACCCAGCAGGAGAAGAGAAATCATAAAGATCAGAGCAGAAATCAATGAAATAGAAACTAAAAGAGCAGTAGAACAGATCAACGAAACTAGGAGCTGGTTCTTTGAAAGAATTAACAAGATTGATAAACCCCTGGCTAGACTTATCAAAAAGAGAAGAGAAATGACCCAAATCAACAAAATCATGAATGAAAGAGGAGAGATCACAACCAACACCAAAGAAATACAAACAATTCTAACAACATATTATGAGCAACTCTATGCCAGCAAATTAGATAACCTGGAAGAGATGGATGCATTCCTAGAGATGTATCAACTACCAAAACTGAACCAGGAAGAAATAGAAAACCTGAACAGACCTATAACCACTAAGGAAATTGAAGCAGTCATCAAAAATCTCCCAAAAAACAAAAGCCCAGGGCCAGATGGCTTCCCAGGGGAATTCTACCAAACATTTCAAGAAGAATTAATACCTATTCTTCTGAAACTTTTCCAAAAAATTGAAATGGAAGGAAAACTTCCAAACTCATTTAATGAGGCCAGCATTACCTTGATCCCCAAACCAGACAAAGACCCCATCAAAAAGGAGAATTACAGACCAATATCCCTGATGAACATGGATGCAAAAATTCTCACCAAAATACTAGCCAATAGGATCCAACAGTACATTAAAAGGATTATTCACCACGACCAAGTGGGATTTATCCCTGGGCTGCAAGGTTGGTTCAACATCTGCAAATCAATCAATGTGATACAATACATTAACAAAAGAAAGAACAAGAATCATACGATCCTCTCAATAGATGCAGAAAAAGCATTTGACAAAGTACAGCATCCTTTCTTGATCAAAATTCTTCAGAGTATAGGGATAGAGGGTACATACCTCAATATCATAAAAGCCATCTATGAAAAACCTACAGCGAATATTATTCTCAATGGGGAAAAACTGAGAGCTTTCCCCCTAAGGTCAGGAACGCGGCAGGGATGTCCACTATCACCACTGCTATTCAACATAGTATTGGAAGTCCTAGCCACAGCAATCAGACAACAAAAAGAAATCAAAGGCATCCAAATTGGCAAAGAAGAAGTCAAACTCTCACTCTTTGCAGATGATATGATACTTTATGTGGAAACCCCAAAAGACTCCACCCCAAAACTGCTAGAACTCATACAGGAATTCAGTAAAGTGGCAGGATATAAAAACAGTGCACAGAAGGCAGTGGCATTCCTATACACCAACAACAAGACAGAAGAAAGAGAAATTAAGGAGTCGATCCCATTTACAATTGCACCCAAAACCATAAGATACCTAGGAATAAATCTAACCAAAGAGACAAAGGATCTGTACTCAGAAAACTATAAAATACTCATGAAAGAAATTGAGGAAGACACAAAGAAATGGAAAAAACGTTCCATGCTCATGGATTGGAAGAACAAATATTGTGAAGATGTCAATGCTACCTAGAGCAATCTACACATTCAATGCAATCCCCATCAAAATACCATCCACTTTTTTTCAAAGAAATGGAACAAATCATCCTAAAATTTGTATGGAACCAGAAAAGACCCCGCATAGCCAGAGGAATGTTGAAAAAGAAAAGCAAAGCTGGCGGCATCACAATTCCGGACTTCCAGCTCTATTACAAAGCTGTCATCATCAAGACAGCATGGTACTGGCACAAAAACAGACACATAGATCAATGGAACAGAATAGAGAGCCCAGAAATGGACCCTCAACTCTATGGTCAACTCATCTTTGACAAAGCAGGAAAGAATGTCCAATGGAACAAAGACAGTCTCTTCAACAAATGGTGTTGGGAAAATTGGACAGCCACATGCAGAAGAATGAAACTAGACCATTGCCTTACACCACACACAAAAATAGACTCCAAATGGTTGAAAGACCTCAATGTGAGACAGGAGTCCATCCAAATCCTAAAGGAGAACACAGGCAGCAACCTCTTTGACCTCAGCCGAAGCAACTTCTTCCTAGAAACATCGCCAAAGGCAAGGGAAGCAAGGGCAAAAATGAACTATTGGGACTTCATCAAGATAAAAAGCTTTTGCAAAGCAAAGGAAACAGTCAACAAAACCAAAAGACAACCGACAGAATGGGAGAAGATATTTGCAAATGACATATCAGATAAAGGACTAGTATCCAAAATCTATAAAGAACTCATCAAACTCAACACCCAAAGAACAAATAACCCAATCAAGAAATGGGCAGAAGACATGAACAGACATTTTTCTGAAGAAGACATCCAAATGGCCAACAGACACATGAAAAAGTGCTCAATATCGCTCGGCATCAGGGAAATCGAAATCAAAACCTCAATGAGATACCACCTCACACCAGTCAGAATGGCTAAAATTAACAAGTCAGGAAACTACATATGTTGGCGGGGATGCGGATAAAGGGGAACCCTCCTACACTGTTGGTGGGAACGCAAGCTGGTACAGGCACTCTGGAAAACTGTATGGAGGTTCCTCAAAAAGTTGAAAATAGAGCTACCATATGATCCAGCAATTGCACTACTGGGTATTTACCCCAAAGATACAAAGGTGGGGATCCGAAGGGGTACATGCACCCCGATGTTTATAGCAGCAATGTCCACAATAGCCAAACTGTGGAAAGAGCCAAGATGTCCATCGACAGATGAATGGATAAAGAAGAAGTGGTATATATATACAATGGAATATTATGCAGCCATCAAAAGGAATGAGATCTTGCCATTTGCAACGACGTGGATGGAACTGGAGGGTATTATGTTGAGTGAAATAAGTCAAACAGAGAAAGACATGTATCATATGATCTCACTGATATGAGGAATTCTTAATTGCAGGAAACAAAGTGAGTGTTATTGGAGTGGGGGGTGGGGTGGGAGGGATGGGGTGACTGGGTGATAGACACTGGGGAGGGTATGTGCTCTGGTAGGCGCTGTGGATTGTGCAAGACTGTTGAATCTCAGATCTGTACCTCTGAAACAAATAATGCAATATATGTTAAGAAAAAAAGAAGAAGAAGAAGGTAGTGGGAGGGGAAGAATGAAGCAGGGGAAATCGGAGGGGTAGACGAACCATGAGAGACGATGGACTCTGAAAAACAAACTGAGGATTCTAGAGGGGAGGGGGGTGGGAGGATGGGTTAGCCTGGTGGTGGGTATTGAGGTGGGCACATTCTGCATGGAGCACTGGGTGTTATGTACAATGAATCATGGAACACTTCATCTAAAACTAATGATGTAATGTATGGGGATTAACATAAGAATAAAAAAAAATATGAAGAAAGTATAAAAAAAAAAAAACAACTCAGTAAAATACATGCAAGGGGTGGGGGGAGGGTCCTGTTTGGGAAAGGGTTATAAACTGTTTATCTTATAACCATCCATTAAATCCACTCCACTATTATGAAATTAAGGACATGATTTTAGCCAAATTTTTATAAAAAACTACTTTCAAATCACATCATATTACATTACTAAATATCAATGGAAAGCAGACTTAGCCTTATCCTCGAATCAGTACATGTGCTAAATCAGCATGTTGGAATAATCAAAAATGACTCCTTTTCCACATTTGAAAATTCGTAAGTAAAAATTTCCTTCATTAAATATACATGCTTCCCCTAGAAAATACTAGACCTTTTGAAAATATCGATGGCTGAAGAGTATTATAAATTTCAAACATTCCAGATACAACTTCAGAAATAAGTCTTTTTTTTAAAAAATATTTTATTTATTTGACAGAGAGAGACACAACGAGAGAGGGAACAGGCAGGGGGAGTGGGAGAGGGAGAAGCAGGCTTCCCGCGGAGCAGGGAGCCCGATGTGGGGCTCAATCCCAGGACCCTGGGATCATGACCTGAGCCAAAGGCAGATGCTTAATGGTGGAGCCACCCAGGTGCCCCCAGAAATAAGAGCCTTGATGAGGTATTATTCCATCTTAACCTGCCCAACTTCTACACTCCCTTTCAAGATTCATAATCAAACTTTCTGTTTAGTCCAAAAAGGTGGTAGTTTTGACCAGGCACCTAATTTCATCTTTTGATGACTTTTTTTTGTTTGTTTGCCCCTCACTCCACCATTAAGATATCCACCAACCAGCTGAATGGAAGTCTAAAACTAAAAGCGCTAATAGGGGAGCACCTGGGTGGCTCAGTCGGTTGAGCAGCCGCCATCGGCTCGGGTCATGATCTCAGGGTCCTGGGATCGAGCCCCATATCGGGCTCCCTGTACAGCGGGGAACCTGCTTCTCCCTCTCCCTTTGCCACTCCCCCTGCTTGTGCTCTCTCTCTCTGTCTGTCAAATGAGTAAATGAAATCTTTAAAAAATAAAAAGAGTGCTAATAGGATCCTATAGGGACAGGCTATGTTAATAATGATAATAACTAAAACTCTTCTCATCTATTACCTCATGGTACCTTTATAACTGGGTGAAGATTAGGTATCATTAATTCCATTTATGATAAGAAATCTAGACTTAGGGAGGTTTACCAATATGTGGGCTGTCTATCCCCAAACCTGGAGAGGAAACAAGGCGTTAGATCCCAAACTCCAATAACCTTCCAATATATCATCACTCCGCTTGGCACTGAGGATACAACCATGACTAAGTCTCTGTTAGAAATCTACCACTAAAATATCTGCTTTATTTTAGTCTCTCACCTGGGATTTTCCCCACACTCTGCTAAGTTGTTTCTATCTTCCAATACTAATGCTAATATGATCCTTGAAATGATTTTAATGGAAAATTGGGAATGGGTTTCAGCTAACTCTGGATGCTGAGGACTTTTTCTTCCCCACCATCAAAATTACTCTCTTGTCAACAATTCTACCATCAGTTTCTGGGGTTTACAAATGTACTTGGACAATTAAAAAGGGAAATGTATGTACAGTGCAGTGCAGATGGGAATCAAGAAGTACACAGGAAGACCCTTGTGTGGAAAATACCCAGACAAAACTCAGACAGCTATTGATGGAAGGTCCCCTACTGAGAGGTGGAAGGCCTTCCACTAAGGAGTTGTCAACTGGATGACTTCTCAGCAGAGAACATGTAGTGCTCATTTCATGAGCTAAGAAGCCCAAAGGCATCAGCTTGCCTTTCATGAGGCTCCTTGGCACTAGCAACAGAGGATAAGGGGCAGTCCTGCTGCTACTGAATTCACTGTCACCAGAACCCTTAGATACAGTTCCCTGTCTTGGGCCCAGTAGAACTTCTTAAAGACACGTCCATCCAATTTTTCTCCACCTTCCCCACAGCCCACATGAAGTTCATTTAGGCTCTGGGATGTAAGCAGATAGTCTTCCCTTAACATCATTTTGATCTTTTGTTTAAAAATATGCTTTATATCCTGCATTTGTCAAAAACTTCTTTTGTTGGTTCTCAGGAGTCTTTCTTCTCCTAACAAAATCCTGCTCTTGTAAATAAAATATTATATATTCTAAAGTACTGTCTTAATAGACTTTAAGAGCCTATTTTAAAAGCATTTAGGCTATAAAAATTTTAATTTTTCCTGAAGCAGTGTGATGGCTCTGGCTGACTAGCACAAGAAACTAAAAGAGGAAAGTACTAAATAGGAGAAAGCAATGCTTAATTTTATGAGGTATTTTTTTCAGGACAATGGTTGATATCTATTGAATGCTGACGTATGCCAGACATTACACCAAGAAGGCTCACTGGCTTTATCAGACTTAAGCACCATAAAATGAGCCTATATACTGTGTACTAATATTATTCCTACTTTACAAATTAAAAACTGAGTCTTAGATAATATTTCTGAGTCTGTGTAGCTCAAAAGCATGTTTTAGTCCTATTGAAAGACATATAATGGCCCTCATGTCCCTAAAGGACAAAACAAAAACTCCCTAATGTGATAAATATGACCCTTCATATCTGGACAACGTTTGTTTTTATCATTTTCTCTCCAACCTCCATGAACTTCACCCAAATCCCTATTCTTCCCTATCCAGCTGTACAAACATTTTGACTTTCACTGAACTCCATAATTTTGCACACTTCAAGGTCATTTCTCATGCCTCATATGTTTCTCTGTATTCCTCTTCAACTTGAGAAATCTTAGTTCTCAGAGTTGCATCTTATCTCAAATAGCTCCTCCTTGAAGAAAGGCTCACCAATTCCCCAAGGCAGAGCTAGGCATTCCCTTCTTTGTGTTTATTTGTGCTCATTCCTGTATTCCAACACTGTAATTCTTTATCTCCGGGTGCGTTTGTCTCATTAGTAATTGGATTACTTTAGGGGTACAAAAGGAGGAAAGAAGTAAAGAAACAAATATTAATCAAGCACCAGAGATATATGAAGTACAATGGTAGATCCTTTCTCTGATTTTTCTCCATGTTTTCACCTACTATATAATCCTTATAAGCCTTGGACTATATATTATCTCATATATATGTATGTACTTCATACATATGTGAAACAATTATAGAATTTTTCACACAAACCTAATACACATTTATATGAAATTTATAGTTATATTTATTCATTTATATGTAAATATATTAAAATATATAAATGTATCATAGATAAATATATAAATTATATACTAAAATATATGAATACCTTAAATGTTCATATAAATGTTATATATGTATTACATACATATATAAATATATATTTATATACATATTTAAAATCAAAGGAACTGACTAGTAAGATAAATCCAAAATGCAGACGCATGTCTTGCCCCAGAGCATGTGTCCTTTCTTCTAATCCTGTTTTCTCCATCTTGGCACCTCTTATCCCATTGAACAATACTTGTCACATAGCCAGTGCTCAATAAATATTTGGCAAATGAATGAATCACATTCATAAACTTACCAAGCACTTTCACAACAATCACTACATTGTGCTTCACATTAGGTCTGAATCAGAAAGACGATATTTATCTAAACAGTAATGACTATCCTCAAGATTAGCAAGTTACTTACAGAGATGTCTTTTAAAAATAGTCATATTATATTTATACAAAGTTGAACTACATACAAAGTTCTTAGCATGAGGCCTGTGGCTCTCTAGACTCTAGAGATGGAATTATTGAAGTCCATGAACCCCCTGAACTTTGTATGGATTTTGTTGTGTATTTTCCTAGAAAAAGTGTTCATAGACTTTTTTAAACAACAATTTCCAAAGATCCATGACCCTATAATGACCAAGAATCACAAGACTATATTATTCCTATATTCATTATCACTCTAGGATTATGCAATTATGGAAAAATAAGGTATTCAGGTACATACTGTGTTTGCATCAGAGCCCTCAAATTTTATGAAACAGTAATGGAAATGGAACTGGAGATTCAGCATACTGGAAAAAAAAATGACATACTCAGTATCAAACTTCCATTTTTATTAAGGAAGCCAAATTATACTTAACAGCTTTTATTGGTTTGTTTGTTTGCTTTGGTTTAGAAGGAGATGTGGGTGCAGGGCATGGTTTTTCTTCTTAATTTCTGAGGTCTGCTTTTTTGGAACAAGCTGGCAGGTATGCATGAAAAATATAAACTTCAGGCAAAACATCTGTTTCTCTCACCACTTTCAAGTCAATTTGAAGTGCTTATATTCTAAGTATTAACAAGCAACCCCAGGCTTTGGTAGAGCTTCAGACCATCTTGTAGGAAAATATACACAAACCACACACCTTGCAAAAATACTCAGTCCTCTGATAATGTTCCCAGCAGATGTATGTCAAGACCAATATTTGAGTAGATATTTGGGAAAATGTACATTGGATGTATATCAAAACGACCACATTTATTTTGATTTGTTTCAATGCTGACATTTTAAATATTTTTCTGTCAGTAAAAGATAAAGGTTACTAATCAGATTACATGTTAATATCAAGTTTTAATATTCTGATTATATGGTGATTGAACTTTAAAATTATTGCAAATTTTACTTCACATTGTTTAGGCGACCTCTCCCCCCCTTATTGACTCATACCACTCCTCCACATTAATTCTACAATTCCAAAATAAAATTAAAACATGAAAAAAATCATAATGTATATTTTAATTTTTTTTTTAAGATTTTATTTATTTATTTGAGAGAAAGAGAGAGAGACAGAGAAACAGCATGAGAGGGGAGAGGGTCAGAGGGAGAAGCAGGCTCCCCGCTGAGCCGGGAGCCCGACGTAGGACTCGATCCCAGGACTCCGGGATCATGACCCGAGCCGAAGGCAGTTGCTTAACCAACTGAGCCACCCAGGCGCCCCCATAATGTATATTTTAAATATAACAAAATCAATACATATTTTAAGATAATAAAAATAGTAGTTTCCTCCCAGATTTTTATTTTTATTTATTTTTTTTAAATATTTTTTTATTTATTCATGAGAGAGAGAGAGGCCGAGGGAGAAGCAGGCTCCCAAGGAGCAGGGAGCCTGATGCGGGACCTGATCCCAGGACCCTGGGATCATGACCTGAGCCAAAGGCAGAGGTTTAACGACTGAGCCACCCAGGCGCCCCTATTTTGAAGTTTTTATTATTGTTTATGAAAGGAACACATTTCATTCAACAGAATGAGATGCAAACATCACTTCACCAGGGAAATACACTTTGATGACCTTGAACGACTTTTCCTTTCAACTGCAAACAATTTTCAATAATGAGTAACTTTTATTTGCAAATACTGAATGAAATTGCAAATGTATTTACATCAGTAAGAACAAGGATTTTCTTGCATTCCTAAGTGGACTCTGGACAGGGCCATATCTAAATATTACTCAAGGTTCCTGTTACCCTATGGGCTGGTCTGCTATGGGCATTGTCATCCATGTGGCATCAAGTTAAAATAAACTTTCAAAAGTCTGGGAGGAGAATAAAAACACAAAAGGAGCAGATCCCATACTTAGAGACTTTCTAAATGGAACAGGAGAAAAAAGTTTCCTCACTATTATATGGTCAGGAATGTGAAATGGGAAGCATGAGGATCAGGAGCAAGTATTAACTGTGTGTTTATGAGTTTAAATCAATTCTAACTGCAGCTAACAGAAATTCTCAGTGGTTCCTTCCTTTCTCCTCCTGACCATACCAGTTCAATTCACTTTGTGGGGGGACTCTGTCAATTCCCTGTTGATATTTCTAGAATCTTGCCATTCCAGCTTCTTCTGTCTGATTTCCAAATATGCAGATCAGCATCTCTAAACGGAGGGCTTTTCCCAAAAGCTGACAGAGCTGTTCTGCCTATGTGGGTTGCAGAATGAATACACTGAGAAATGACATCCTCAGGGTCTAACTGACAAGAGCTGGTGTATAAATATTCTAGTTCTCTCACCCCTCAGGATAATTCTAAGCTCTATATTTTCATTTCCAGAAGTTTCCTGAAAGAACAACTTAGTAACCTACCAAGGTATCTGGCCAAACGCACTTTTTTTTTGTTTGTTTCTTGGAATCACTTCCTCACATTCTTACAGGTGTTTCCTTCACATCTCAAAGAAACTATTTGAATTTGAATCTTTGTCTGTGGATCTGCTTTTGCAAGAACTGAACTAAAACACACTTCAACTTTAAACAAGTCAACACTTATTTATTGAGAGACTACTCTATTTCTTTTAGTCAGTGAGGCCTAAAAACAAGGGCTGTCCACTCAAATACATCCAAGGGGAGAATGGGAAACAAATTTAAGAAGCAGCCCAGATGGAAACCTGATGTATAAGACAGTGCATGTCCTATTTAAGGAGGACATCTGCTATTTAACTTCCGCAAATTGTTGCCATGATGGAATACCACCTACTACTTCCAGGTCTTCTAGTTTTTCAAGCAAAGCCTTAAATTCTTAAAATTTAAATATTGTCAACTAATTCAAAAGGGTTTTTTTATAATACTCTTCAGACCAACAAAACCTGTTTATGGGTTGGATTTGACCCACAGCCTGCCAGTTTGTGAACTCCACACTAAGGATCAAAGATAAAGGAGGTAAGGTCCATAGATATTAAAGAAATTTGCAACTTAGAAGGGGTGAAAGACATTCAAGTGACTATGAATCTGAATTTAAGTGATAAATGAGAAATAAGTAATAAATAATAATGTGATGAGAGGGAAAAGACTTTTTTTTAGGAAAAAGAGGTTTTGATCAGGAATGATGGGGAAGGAGAGATGGAGTAAGCACACATCAGAAAAAGTTTTAAGGAAAAGTGGTGTACTCCATAAACAACTTCCATTTGGCTAGTTTCTATAGCTAGCATTGCTACAGAAAGTTCAAAACTTGAAAACAGGACCTGATCCATTATTCCCAAAAGTGGTATTTCCCAATCCTAATCTAATTTTGGGAACTACGGCATGCCATGTCTGTCTCTAGGAGGTTCACCATGCCCATCAGCATGTAAAGGCTCTGAAAAGTCCCTCAGTAGAGAATCTTGTTTGCTTTTGTTTCTCCAGAGTCTTCTCACTATTTTGAGTCCAGAATCCTTATCTTCTATGTGGGAACACCATTTGAGAACACTCTAAGAAATCATGTTGTGTAGGTTTCTCTGACTCTAAGAGAAGAAACTGGAGAAAAAGGAAATGCAATAACTTATCTACTTGAAGCATAATCTCAAATAATAAATATATCTGGAGATCTTTATAAACTCCCATTTTTACAAGGTTGGGCATGTCAGAGCTGGGCCAATGGAGACTTCTGTAGGATGAGCTTTGATGCATGAATACATGTGTCCAAAGGCGAGTATGTTTAAACTACCTTGACCTCTCTCACCCACAGTGTTCCTCAACCTCCTACAATGATGTCTGGGGATTGGTTCTTGTAGACTGTTGAGTAAAGTAGCCAGTACTAAGAAGACCCTGAAGACTTGAACCCTGGGTGAACAGTGAAGAAAGATAGTTTTCTCTCCATGAGCCACTTGTGAACACAACACCTCAGTGCCAGCATTGGCAAGAAAATTTGGCTATATCTCAGGACATAAATCAATTCCTGAGCAAGTCCACATACCAGGATCAATGCCTGAACAAAACCAGAGGATAGCTTGAGCCCCAAAGCAGAAATGCTCACCAGAAATCTTCTAATAATCAGGGCTCTAATAATCAGGGACAAGATTACCCCTTACAATGAAAATAAATATCTTTCCTTCTCCTTATGTTCATATGATCATAGTGGTCCTAGAGAATACATTTGAAGGTAGAGAATCCCCACATCATCACATATATCTCAGTTTGACAGGACAGTTACCACATCAAAATTTCAGATATGACATCATCCTGTGAACTAATTAATCTGCTTACAAATGACTATCACTATTGGTCTCCTCTGATACAAAGCAGATAATATTTTGTTCTCACTAATACATATTTTGATTCTAGATTATACATATTATGTAATACATATACATACATTATACAATGAAAGGTGTATATATATATATATGTAATTATATTATTATTAATTATACATATATCAATGATTCTGGGTTTTACTATACCCTCTTTAACCATCAGGCCCTTACCAGTGTTTCCATTTAGAGAAGACTAATGTTTTCTGTGTTTCTCACAAAACATTGCCTCTGAACAAGAACTAATTTCCCAATGAAATGTGGGATCTAAAATTACTGTGTCCAGGGGTGCCTGGGTAGCTCAGTCGGTTAAGCATCTGACTCTTGATTTCAGGTCAGGTCACGATCTCAGGGTCGTGAGATCAAGCCCTGTGCAGGGCTCTGTGCTAAGCATGGAGCCTAAGATTCTCTCTCTCCTTCTCCCTCTGCCCCTCCCCACCATTCTCTCTTCCTCTCGCTCTTAAAAATAAATAAATAAATAAATAAATAAATAAATAAATAAATAAAATAAATATAAATAAATAAACTTAATATATCCAACGTCATGTTCATTTGATATTCTCAGAGGTGATTTTTATATCAAGGTGACAATTTAAAAGTTGCTTGCCAAACCCAGGTCATATCTCATTTTTCATTTGGAAGAAAGGATGTCTATGAAAACTCCAATCTTTTTATTCTACCACTTGTTGACCATTGGTTACATTCAATGATAATTAGTCAAAACACAAGTAGAATTAGAAAAGGAAAAAAAAATGATGAGGCAAAATGGATTTTAAAGTACATACAACTACAGGTTAAAGACCACATTTCTAAAATTGTTTATGAGTGTATGGATACTTATAATTTCCCTTTTTCACTATATATTTTGTGTTCTCTTTGCTTTAATTCGATTTCAGTTTCACAGAGTTCTTTGCCTACCAGGGCATTCCAAATTTTCATCTTTAAGGTAGTATTTATTAAAGGAATAATTCAAATCTGGCCCTATTTAAGATATTTCTCTCATGTGTTCCAAGGACTTTGTTGTTGCAATCACCCTTCTTATGCCTTCATCAACATTTCTCTCCCTCAACCCTACCTTCACCATGCTTTTTTGTAGTACAGTAAAATTTCAGGATGGTAAAATTTCCTACCTTAAAACTATAAACCTATTTGATCCCTTGCACCTCCCCGGCCATAGAATCAGTGTGCACATCCTTGATGCAAAAACTCCTTGGAAAAATTGTCTATGCAGGTTGTCCCATTCCCTGTTGAACCAGCTATAGTATGGCTTGTCTAATGTCATATACATAGTTAGGGGTTGGACTAAATTAGAACCCAAGTCCCCTGACTACTATGGTTCAACATTCCTTACTGATTGTGTTATGAGAAAATTTCATTTCTATACCTAATATTTACTTTTTATATTGTATTAACTGAAATATTGTTTTCTTAGCCCTCAGGGATGAGGTGCACATGAGGATTTGAAGTAAAACATATATATTGATAGAACCATTTTAAAGCACTCCCTAACTATATTAACTGTTTATGGTTTATGGACTTAAGAGAGGAACATTCCTCACTAAGGAGAAACTCAGAGTAATTTTACTTTGGACAAAAGTAGATAAACTTTTTCATAAAAGACATCATGTTTCTCAAACACTATTTTTTCATAGGTCTGTCTGATTTTTCATAGGTAAAACTGGACCTTTTTTAAAAAACCGTGGATATCAACTCTTTTTGTTTAATAAATGCAAAGTTTGGCAATGTTTATTCTTATGAAAACTGAACCAGAAATAGTTCCTTCAGGTTAAAGATGAAGAGTAAATATGATATTTACAAAATATATGTCTTTCCTTTGTCTGTGAAAGTAATCCACCATCATACCTGAGAGCTAATACATAAGATAATTGCTTACCTTTGACATAGAAGTAAAAAGCCTTCACTGTAAACCTGCAAAAAACAAAAACAAAACAAAACAAAATTTTAGTGGGGGTTGCCTGGGTGGCTCAGTTGGTTAAGCATCTGACTTCAGCTTGGGTTATGGTCTCAGGGTCCTGGGGTCAAGCCCCACATTGGGCTTCCCATTTAGTGGGGAGTCTGCTTTCCCCCACCCCCGGCCCTCCCCCTGCTCATACTTTCTTTCTCTCTCAAATGAATAAATAAAAATAAATAAAAATCTTGAAAAAAAAACTTTAATGGGCTATAAACACTTTATGACATGCAGATATAAAATCACATGGCAATTATCTCAACAAATGGCATTCTGTTTTCAATCCCTACTTTACAGATGATCCAACTCAGATCCCCAGAGGGACTTGCAATGCTAGCCTGCTGCTTAATGGTTTCCTGAACCCCAGTTCTCCACTTCTTCCATGAAATCAGTATTCACTTGGCTTTCTAAAGTTTTGTGAAAAAAAAAAATTGGAAACCCCCTCCTGAAATAGGTATGTTGGGCTGTGGAACAAATAAGGAATTTTTTTTTAAAGATTTTATTTATTTATTTTGAGAGAGAGAATGAGATAGAGCATGAGAGGGGGGAGGGTCAGAGGGCCAAGCAGGCTCCCTGCTGAGCAGGGAGTCCGATGCGGGACTCGATCCTGGGACTCCAGGATCATGACCTGAGCTGAAGGCAGTGGCTTAACCAACTGAGCCACCCAGGCGCCCCAGGAATTTTTATGTATCTGTCTTCTTGTTATCAAACGATGGTGACACCAGAAGTCACTGATAATGACTTTAATATTGTACTATACATTGGCTAATTGAACATAATAAAAAAAAAGAACTTTCAAGCTGTAAAAAAAAAAATATAGGATGGGGACCTTTGTTCTGTCATTCAACAAATATTATTTGGATGCTTCCTGTTCACCAGACACTGTTAAAAAGCACTATGATTCTGGCAATGAGTAAAAAAAAAAATTAAAATTAAAAAATAATAATGATTCATTCCTTCACTTTATGGAGTTTGCAACTTGGAATAAATAATATATTTTTTTTTAATCTAGAAGTTCTTTTTTAACTATGGCATATACATAAAACACTATTCTTGCTGATCTTTTGTGTAAATAAAATTTTAGTAAAAGTAATGTTTGTCTTGAAAACAACAGTCAATACAGAAAAGTACAAAGAAAAATGAATACATAGACACACACAAAAAACCACTCAAAATCCTAGCATCTACAACAGAGAATATTTGATGAATGTCATTCCATATGGTTATATACACAGAAATGTTTTTTTATAAAAATGGAAATAAGATATACTTTACATTTGTTTTTTTTCTTTTTAAAATTTTTAGTAAATATTTCTTGAAATGCAGCAGATATATAGAAAAGTCTGACAATTCTAAAGGTACAGCTTAATGAATTTTTGCAATGTAGACCTAAAAGCACCATCTAGGTCACGAAATAAAACCCCAGAAATCATATGACTTCTAGCATATCAATTTTTTCTTGCAAATTTTAAACTTTAGATAACTAAAATAATACAGTATATACTCCTCTGTGCCTGACTTATTCATTCAACATTATGCTTGTGAGATTCTTCCCTATTATTGCATGTAGCAAAATTCTGTTCATTATCACTTCTGTATAGGATTTTATTTAATGTCGATACCATAATTTATTTGGGTTGTTTTCATTTTGGCTCTATAAAGCTGCCATAAACATTTTCATTCATGTCTTTTAGTAAACCCATATTCCTGCTAGAGATCTATTTGGCCATCTATCTATGTATCTATCTATATAGTAATATCTATATCCATATTTAAATCCATATATAAATCTATATATACCTATATGTAAGCATATTTTGCTGGGGAGTAGATTATGATTATGTTCAGTTTTAGAAGATAATGTTAAACAACTTTAGAAGCAAGTTATAAAATAAACAATTCTACCAAAGAGGTAGAGGTTCTGTTGCTCCATATTCTAGTGAAACTTTTCTGTTGCTAGTCAGCTGGGATGACTACAGTTCCCAGATAATGGGAATGTTTAGAAAATCTTAAGATTGCTGCTCTCAATAGTACATATTTGGCAGTCATTGTTACTGGAAAAAGTGTTTGTTACAGATTTTTACAAATTATGAGGTTTCATGGGCTTCTCTTGTATGCATGTTTCTTATACTTGTCCATAGTGCTGAAAGGTCAAGGAGAGAGGAATGAATGTGAGTGCATACTATATCCCACAGTATCCCAGTCATGAGTATCACTAAGACAGCCTTCTACACAACTACATTGAAAGGTTTTGCTGAGTCCTTTATCTTGACACCTTATGAAAATAGTAAAATAATATATCAATAATGACTAAAATCACATTCAAGTGAAACAAAATGAAAATTTTTTTTTCTACATGTTTATTTGCACAGAACTTCAAAGGACAATCAAAGATTTCAGTGTCTAGTCCCAACTCAATGAGGAATAAATGCTAAATCTTAACTGATATAGTTGAATTATCCCTAGGTTGAGAGGGTCCTCATCCTCTTCTTAAATAAGGTTCAGGATGCTCTCATTGGCCCAGAAATTCTTGCCTCTTCATTCTAGTTCTTTGTTACTAGAGTGACGAGACACCTAACACCTATTTGTCTGACACTGCTCCAGTCTACACCAATGGTTTAGTAATAACTCTCCCTTTCATTCTCAAAATTTTCCTTTTTGGAAACGATTATATGGTACTTATAACTAACAGACACATGAAAAGATGCTCAATATCACTCATCATCAGGGAAATACAGATCAAAACTACAATAAGATATCACTTCACACCTGTCAGAATGGCTAAAATTAGCAACAGATGAAACAACAAGTGTTGGCCAGGATGCAGAGAAAGGGGAACCCTCTTATACTGTT
Organism: Mirounga leonina; assembly: GCF_011800145.1. NCBI lineage: Eukaryota > Metazoa > Chordata > Mammalia > Carnivora > Phocidae > Mirounga > Mirounga leonina. Next base: position 65,972,668 of record NW_023270323.1, on the reverse strand, counting down.
GGTGGGAATGCAAACTGGTGCAGCCACTCTGGAAAACAGTATGGAGGTTCCTCACAAGGTTAAAAATAGAACTACTCTATGATCCAGCAATTACACTACTAGGTATTTACCCAAAGGATACAAAATACTGACTTGAAGGGATACATGCACCCTGATGTTTATAGCAGCACTATCTATAATATGGCCAAATTATGGAAAGAGCCCAAATATCCATCAACTGATGAATGGATAAAGAAGATGGGACATATATATATATGCCATGGAATATTACTCAGCCATAAAAAGGAATAAAATCTTGCCATTTGCAACAACATGGGCAGAGCTAGAGAGTATTGTGCTAAGCAAAATAAGTCAGTCAGAGAAAGACAAGAAATGAATCAGATGAACATGGAGGGGGGAGAGACAAGCAAACCATAAAACAGGCTCTTAACTATAGAGAACAAACTGAGGGTTGCTGGAGGGGAGGTAAGTGCGGAAATGGGTTAAATGGGTGATGAGTATTAAGAAGGGCACTTGCTGTGATGAGCACTGAGTGTTGTATGGAAGTGATGAATCACAAAATTCTACTACTAAAACTAATATTATGCTATATGTTAACTAACTTGAATTTAAATAAAAACTAACTAAATAAATAAATCTAAATAATAATGATAATAAATAATGTTTCCTGTTTTCTCAGTTTATCCCAGGAATGGCAGCCTGATGCTGCCATTGCAACCTGGATGCTAAGCATCTGTTTTCTGTTTTGAAAGTTAGGGTTCTTTACCATGGTAGCTATGCCCTCTCTGAGGAATTTGAATTTTGAATGCCCTGGTGACAGGAGGAGAAGTTTAAACTACTTTCAGCTTGATTGACTGAATCATAACCACCATGAACAGAAACGGTGATGATATTCAGAGGTGATGATAAGGCACACACACTTTTCTCAATCTGGCAATGTCATTTTTGCATTTTCTTGTTCATTCTTCAAAGCCCACCACATATATCATGTCCTCCAACCCTTCTTTAAAGCATCCAGGGAGGAAAAATCACAAGCTCCATCTATTCATCAAAAACCTTTCACTCTTACCTCTTAATAATATGCTCCATCTTATACTGTGTTTCTGTAAATATGACTGTTTTCCCAAGTAAACTGTAAGAAATTTAAGGGTATCTTTTTTCCTTCATCTGTGCATTTCTAATTCCAAACAAAGATAGAATGCTCAACAAATTCTTCTTACCATTTGAGTGAATGAATACATTCAGTTCAACATAGCCAACATATATTAAGATCAATTCAGGTAATTTAAAATTTTTAATTTGTGGTCATAAAATCCCAAAAGCCATAATAATCCATGAATCCCAATTCATTTCTGGTGAAATAAGATTTTCATGAACTTGCCTTGGGCCTTGGCATAGTACAGTTGCTGTGGATAAATTCATATTCTTAAATGTTCATCCCTGTTCATAAACGGTTCTCCTCCTGTCCCTTCTTTCACATTCCAAATAGGAAATAGTGCATAATAAACCCCAACTCATAGAGCAACCCCTCTCCAGTGCTGTCTCTCTAGTGCATCCCCTCTAAAAATGTTTTGGCACAGATTTTATCATTTTACCACTGGGAAAAAAACCTACTATAATCAAGTGTCAGAAAGCGCTGGAGTGTAGAGGAATCTTTGGCAAAAAATACTTACCAAAACCAGCTCAATTCTGAACATGGGTCAATTTAGCTTATCAGTGAACTGGAGTAATCTAACCCAAAAACTATTATCCAGTTAACTTGTAACATTGTTAAACCATTACATGCAATACAGACATTCATTTTTCCTTAACGTCATAATCTACCTAAGTACAATGTCCAATCTATGGTATCATATTTAGCTTCCATCAGTGAATACAAACCAAGCCTCCCAAAAGAAGTTCTAAGAGTAGTCTGTGATCTGTAAAGTGTTGCTAGAACTAGTTGGGGGAGGTAGGAGATAGGAAAAATGGTCCTTGGATTTGAAGACAAGAGACATCATTGTGTTTTCTCCTGATTGCAATCTCCTTTGGTATATCTGGCTTTGTTTGTACTTCATCCATCCATCGTTCACTCAACATCTATTTGAGGAAAACCTACTCTATTCTATGTATTAGACTAAGCACTAGGGAATAACAAGGCTGAATGGGACATAAACTCAGTCTTCAGTGAATTTACAATTTAGAAGGGTAGAATCAGATATAAAAATTATTATTTTTTAAGATTTATTTATTTTAGATAGAGAGAACACAAGCTGGAAGGGCAGAAGGAGAAAGAATCCCAAGCAGAATCCAAGCTGAGCATAGAGCCCAACGAAGGGCTCAATCCTATGATCCCGAGATCATGACCTGAGCCTAAATCAAGAGTCAGTCGCTTAACTGACTGAGACACCTAGATGCCCATAAACATTATTTTAATTAGTATGGTACATGTCATAATAGAGGTAAGTGTTGGGTACCCGGGTGCTACAAAAAACCGAGGTAACTTCTGTTTGAGTTCAACAGAAAAGTCTTGGCATAATAAGTTTTTGGGTTAGGTCTTGAAGAGTGAGTGGAAATTTATTAGGTAGACAAAGCAAGAAATGAGGTACCAGGCACAAGGAACCATATCATCAAGACATTGGGGCATACAATACAATGGTATATTCTGGAAATATAAGTAATTCAATATAGCTATACTTAAGGATGTCTATAAGAAATAAAAGAAAAATTAGGTTGAAAAGTTAGGGTTCAAATCATTGCATATATGCCATGCTAAATAAAACCTTCTACTTTATACTACAGTTATTAAGACTAGTTTAATCGGAGGAGAGCCATGAACAGATTACATATATGTTAATATGCTTCCATATTTTCTTTTAAGTTACCATACTTCTCTTTACTCCTCTAGGAAACATAATAAATTTGGAACATGTCACCAAAAGGCCTACTGTTACCATAAGAGGGAACCAGGGGTGTGGTGAGTAAATAACCTTCCCAAACCCTACACATTAGAGCAGATGTAATCAGTAACTTAGCTTCATCTTTAGCTAGCTCTATCTTGGAAACCTTGGAAAGCAGTAAATGTCTAATTGGATGAGATAAATTCCTCATAAGAAAATCCTGCCTGAAAGAAATAGCACAGGAACTACAAAGCCCGGGGCTGGAAGTTAGAAAATGAGAATTCTGGATCCAGTTCTGAACATGTCTGCTTCTCTCTTACAAATGAGAGAGTGATCTACATTCTGGCATTTATTGCTTCTCTAAACAATTTTATCCTTTCTAGATGCTTTGATAGGGGATAGATGAAAGACAGCACCAGCTGATAGGCTCTCAAAAGTCAGGAATAAATGCCAGATAGCAGACCAGGGACTGAGTCCTCAAGGTGGTCATGTGGAGGGTGAACACAAAATATTGGGAAAAATGTTACCTTTTCTACAATTCATGGAGTTCTACCTTACATTAAGCCTTAAAATTTTAACTAATACACAAGAGAATAGCATATTTTAAAATTAGGGATGGTAGAGTCAGCTTTCAAGATGAAGAGGATCTCAGAGATTGCATAGTACAAGCTCCTCAATGGACAGGGAGGGAAGCTAGAGGAGGTGAAGGGCTTTCTTGAGGTCACATAGCTGATAGGACAGACCCAAGACTAGAATCCAAGTCTCTAGACTCACAATCCAGCACTTATATACTCACTTTTATTTTTTTTCATAAATAGCAAAGAGGAAATATCAAGGATAATTTTTCCTGCTCTTCAGAATGTCAACCCAACAGCAGTGGAGCATGGTATTTACAGCAAAGGTAAGAAAATCTGTGGGAAAGACATGAAGATGATTAAAGAGAACTGAACTGTGTCAAGACTTGCTGCTACACAAAGTGCTTTATATATACCAATAATCTAACCTTTTGAGAAGTCAACAGCTAGGAGGGGAGTGAAGGAATATATGTATGCCCGACTTCCTTCCTTCACTCTCAAAATAATTTTTGAGCAGTTAACTACTTGCAGGGCAGTGCAAATAAATTCATAATCTCCAATCCTCAGGTAAAGAAATGGAGACAGGTAGAAGTTAAATAACTTACTATACTATTTTCCTACAGCTGCCATAACAAAGTAGCACAAACTAAGTGGCTTAAAACAATGTCTCACAATTCTAAAGGCTAGAGTTAGAAATCAGAATATCTGCAGGGCCATGCTCTCTCTGATGGCTCCAGGGGGAAACTGTGCCTTGCTCTTCTAACTTCCAGTATTTGCCAGCAACTCTTGGCAATCCTTGGCTTATAGAAGCATCATTCCTGTAACATGGCCATCTTCTCCCTGTGTATTTGCACATCATTTTCTCTCTTTGCATATCTGTCTCTGTGCCAAATTTCACCTTTTTATAAAGACACCTGTCATATTGGATTAAGACCCACACTAATAACCTCATTTTAACTCAGTTACCTCTGTAAAGACCCTATTTCCAAATAAGGTCACATTCTGATGTCCTCTTCTGTGGGACACAATTCAATCCATAACACTTGCCTAAGGATATGAAGTTACCAAGTATTAGACCAAGAGCCTAATTCAATCTGTCTCACCTGAGCAGATGCTTGAAAATTGTTAGCATTTGGAATGCTAATGATCATTATTAACAAGCTACACTAGAGTACTGGAAGGGATGGGGCTGGCATGGATTCTTTGGTCAATAGCTCTCGCTCATTCCAAATCACCTTGACCCCAATGACTCTTCTTATACTTCTCATGTTTCATAAACTAAAGGCAGATATATGATGCTCTCTCTCCATGTTTATGTCTATGAATAGTGTCCTGGGTTCTTCGAAAGAAACTCACCCTACAAATTGGATATATAGATAAAAACATAAATACAGGAGGGCCAAGGGTCCTGCTTTAAGCCAGACATGCACTAGGTATTAAGTGACAACGAAGGATGTGTTCAGAATGAAACATGTCCTGTGGAATACCAGGAAGGTAGTATGGCATGGAGGTTAAAATTGAGCTTCAAGATGGAGTGCCTGGGTTTTTATCCCCACTAGGCCATATATTGGATATGTAAACCTAGGCAATTAGTTAACCTAAGTGCTTTGGTTTTCTCATCTGTAAAATATTGGTTAACAATAGTACCCAACGTAAAGGACTTATGAGAATTAAGTAAGAAAATTCATTAAAAAGCATATACTGCCAGATGCATAAAAATCACTTGATAATTTTTAACTCTTACTATTATTTTGAGAGTGAAGAGACAAAATATAAAATGCTTATGCTTTTTCATTTCAATTCTAGCTACCTCCATCCTTACCAAACACAACACACACAAAACACACACACGCACACACACACATACACACATAATCTTGTATGTAACCCACTCCTGTTCTGGCTACTAAGCTTCTGCCTCAGGAACTAGAATACTAGAATATGCTTCCTGCAAATAGTTTTGTGGTTAATCTCTATACTTCCTTTAGGATTCTGATCAAATGCCACCACCTCAGAGAAGTCTTCCTTGATAACTCATCTAAAAAAGGCAACCTAATCACTTTTTATCTTCTGACCCTGCTTCATTTTTTTTTCTACCATTATGTGTCACGTGACATACTGTACATTCATTTGCGGTTGATATCTTTCTCACAATGTCAAGAACTGCTAGTTGTCAACAAATAGCTATTCTCTTCTTCTTCTTCCAAATATCTAATTAATCAGCACAGCAGTACTTTTAAATAGAAGACTTAGTTTCTCAATACATTTTGCTGCTGATTATGGCCATGACCAACTCCTGGCTAATGAGATGTAAGCAAAAATCTGGGGCTGGATTCTTAGGAAAGCTGCTTAAACAGAGAACTGGCTCTCCACAAAAGTGATTATTTATTGTCCTTTTACCCCCTTTCCATCACTAGAAATGTACATCATAGCTGGAGCTCCACAGTACTCAGTGACTATGAGGTGACTTTGAGAATGGAAGCCATATGTTACAATGGAGAAGCAGATGGTATAAAACAACCATACAAGTGATCTCTGGTCTACCTAAATCTTGATTGCTTTTATACTAATTAACAAGTCCTTGTGAATTTAGTCAAGCCTCTGTTACGAGCCGCTGAACACAAATTCCTCACTAATTCATTCCTCCATTGAAATGTAGAGTTCATGAAGGCTGCACATTATTTGTCTTTTCAATGTTGTGATTGTTAAGGCCTAGAACGGTGCTTGGCACATTGTATATGATCAATAAACTTTTTTTTAATAGAACAAAAAAAAATAAATGAATATCTACTATATCTCCATAAATTAAAAAGAATGTAAAGAATTCAAGTAAAAAAGGCTTTATATTTAGATTTAAGTGTCTGCCATGATTATTTTAATTTGGTGTGTTTCCATTGCCACCTTTATTAATAACTGTATTTATTGAATACAGTTGTGCTTTAGATATGTGTTAGTTATTGTAATTGAATTACCTTTGTCTTAGTGTCAGCAATTTGTAGCCTGGATTAAATTGATGAATCTATGAATCTGACATTGGGCTAGGAGTTTTAAGTATGTAGTTGAAAATTGTTGTTTATAAACTCTTGTGAACTAGAAGTTTCATATTTCTTTATTTTCTCTTACTCAATTTAAAAACGATCTGAGTCTAGCATGTGTGACTGACTAAAATCCCAATGACAGTTATAACTGGAATTCCCCTTCACCACGAGGAGGCCAAGATTTCAGGTTCTTATGCATATCTAAAAAATCCTGTAGCTCTTTCTGCTCAAAGGTCTTTTGTCCTGGGGCACCTGGGTGGTTCAGTGGATTGGGCATCTGACTTGGTTTTGGCTCAGGTCATGATCTCATGGGTCCTGAGATCAAGCCCACATTGGTTCCATGCTCAGTGGGGAGTCTGCTTGAAATTCTATACCTCTGCCCCTACCCCCCAAAAATAAATAAATAAATCTTTTTTTAAAGATCTTTTGTCCATCCTTGTTTCTGTTATGACACCATTGTTCCATAGCTCATGATTCTTTATTGTTCAGCAAACCACAGCTATCAGAATCTTTGAAAAAGCACAGGTCTTTAGATCTGGCTGAACTATTTATGGGTACTGCTATACCCTGCTGGGGTATTTCCAACTAACCTCTTCCATTTCCCAGCCCCTGGGAATCTCTCCTTCCACATTTCTCTGGTCCACATAACTGTTCCCTTTCCTACCTCCAGGATACAAGACTTATTTCATCTTCAGAGGGCTTAGGTTTTTTGCAAAAGAGAGGAAGCACCATTGATTTCAAACAGCTTTGGCTTTCTGCCCTGTAAATATTACAGAGGCAAAGACTTAAAAAGAAAGGGCCTGCATGAAAGCAGAGAAGGGAATAATACAGAGAAGAAAGTAGAAATAAATATCTCAAAATGAATTTGTACCACATAAAGATCATTTCAAATTCTTCCATCAACCTTGCAAGGTGGGATTGTTTTTCTCACTATTAGTTAAAAAAAAAAAATCAAAGCTCATAAGTTCTCATAAATGAGAATGTGGTTGAGTATGGATTTCATCACAGGCATTTCTACATTTAGAAATCCTGCTCTTCTTTTTACTAGACCAGTAGTTTTCAGGTTTTATTCTGTAGTATCCTAGAGGTCCATGGGATTTTTCAGGGAATACCAAGGTCCTGAGGAGAATTTTTGAATGGTTATACTCCCATGATGGCCACCCTCTCTAATCAGTTCTGTATTTACCTGTTAGCAGTTGCCCACAAAATTAAGGAAGACAATACATCCCCATTGCTTAAGACAACACTTTAACATTTATAGTGATTTTCTTCCCATTTGCCTATATAGCTGTATCATTTGTACACAAATATCACAGAGAGTTCAAATCTCTTCAGAGTCTATTTCAGTACTGTGCAAGGAATATTCAAGTAATTGTTTTCTAATATGAAAGTGCCAAAGTTTGAAATTAATTTACTTTTATTTCAAAATTTGAGTTGGTTTAAAACAAAAAAAAATTTGAACAGTTTTAAAGTCACTCATATATTAAACGTTCTCTAACTCATGGTTTTTGGGTTTTGTTTTTTAATCTGCATTGGCTTTTTTGAGTAAGAAAGAGACACAGCCATTGCGTCAGGGCCTGGGAATTCAGCATCACAAATAGAAGCATGCACACCAGTAAAATTCACATGTGTGTGTTTTTGACCCTATAAATCACAAATGAAAAATATTGATACCTGGTATTTGGATTCCAGGCTCACAGTATGAAGAAAGTTCTATTCCAGTCCTTTTAGTAGCTTGGGCTTTTCCAGCTAGTTGTACTGTCAGAAGAAATTGAAACACTAAACCCATATTGTTCTGTTCTATCATGGTTATAAAATCATGAAATACGATATTCTTAGAAGATAAAGATATCCTGAAGAAAGTTTCCATTGTATTAGCAATTTTAAATGTTATGAAAAGAAAAGACTTTCCATAGAAAATATGATCCTTCTAATCTTTGAGGAAGAGAAGTGGATGAGTTGACCACTCATGTAGGAACAGCTTCTCAGGTAATAATGAAGTCTCAAATCAGAGAATATGAAATGGTAGCATTGAGCAAACAGGTCTGATCTTCCTTTTCCTTGCTTCTCAAATACAATGTGTTCTGGGCTTAGAAGTACTGGTGGTTTTCTTATATATCCCCATGAATTATTTTTGGCCTGTGTTCAGAATGAAAGTGATAGGATCAGACGAGATCAGGCACGTTCAGGGTGGGATGGCCATAGACTATCTTCTTTCTAGTTCCCTCCACTTCCCCATCTAAAATTAGACTTGCACATGAAAAAAGTTTTGACTTCTATTTGTTTGTCTGTTTATTTATTTATTTACATAATTAAATACCACAGGTAATAAAATCTACAAGGCCCTCACTTTTTTTTTAATATGGTCCAGAAGTACTAATGCAGAGGGGCTGAATGTTGGCCAATGTACGTTATACAATACAGCCTCAGAGCCTAAATTCAAACTCAGAATCTCTTAGAAATGCTGTACATTTAATGAGAACTTCACAATTTTTTAATATTCATACAAGACTGACTGAATAAATGAATTAATAAATAGTGTTCAGTCGATAGGTTAACCTGAAAAGATTCTTCCAAAAGCCTATCTGTTATTCTAATCAAAATTCTATAAGGGTGAAATTAAGAGAATTAAATAAAAGCTCCGGTATTTTCAAAATTTAAAAAATGGATTAAAAATATTTTTCAATTAGCCCCTAACATCATTCCTTCTCAAATAAGGAAAACATATTTTGGGTCTTTCCACACCCTTATTCTCCTCTGCAAAGATCAATGTTAAAGTCTTTAGACAGATTCTATTTCATTTCTGAGAACACTGTAACCACAAAGAGTAGGACAATGATAAATTCTTTCTTTGAACCAAATAGTGAGCAAAAGGAAAGCCGAGAGTACAACATTAAGGAAATTAATTTCTTTAGATATCTCCTCTTTTTTATGAAGAAAATAGAATGAGTTAGAGTCAAGGTGGAACATGTTTAGAAAGATAGTCAATTTCATCAATTGAGAAGGGAGAGAGTGGGAAGTATGAAGATGCATAACCATTTCTGCTTTGTTTCATTCACTCTGCTTATCTGTAACATTTTACTCCTGAATATACTATTCTTTAAAAAAGAGAGTACTTTCTTAAGTATCTACTAGTTGCAGTTGCCCAATAGGCAGGAGAGAGAATTATTATTGAGTTCTACCTATGTATTGGTGCTATATGGGAAGTTTTATTTAATGTATTAGAACTCTATCCAGCTCAGATGGTTTAAATATAAGAGAAAATTATTTGGGTCATAAAACCACATGTTCATGTTCTTGCTTCACTCTGGCACAATATCTTTAGGAATCTTTATCTCTCAGCTCCACTTTTCCCTGTTCTGGACTTGTTTTAAGACATTATACCATTATGGTAACACCAAGATGATTCAGACTAATATTTTATTATCTGTAACAGAGGTCAGCAAACTACAGCCATGGGCCAAATCTGGTCTGACACTTGTTTTATAAATAAAGTTTGTGGGAACACAGCCAACCTTATATGTTAATGTATTGGCTAAGGCTGCTTTTGTACTACAGAGACAGAGTGAGTAGTTCCAATAGAGACCATGTGACTCACAAAGCCTAAAATATTTATTATCTGGTTCTTTACAGAAAAAAAAAAATCAAAACAAAACAAAACTTGCTGACCTATAAACTATAACAACACATGATGAATTCTTTTTTATAGTGTCACCACAAAAATCTTAGATTTACTTCTCATTTGTGTAATGTGTCAATCTCTATTATAGAAACAATGACTAAGGTTTCTATAACAGGCCAGTCTAGGGTCATATGTCCACGGATACAGCTGGGATAGAGCCAGCCTTACCTGAAAGTAAGTACCCAGAAGGTACTTTCATCACAGGAAGAAAGAGTAGACTGTGACTGTGGGTATATTAGTTTGGTAAGGCTGTCATAATAATCTCAAGTGGCATAAACAACAGAAATTTATTGTCTCATGGTTCTGGAAGTTTGAACTCCAAAATCAGGGTATGAGTAGTTTCAGATCATTCGAAGACCTGTGAGGTAAGGGTCTGTTCCAGGCTTCTCTCCTTGGTTTGGAGATGGCCATCTTCTCCCTCTCTCTCTTCACATGGCATTCTTCCTGTGTCCAAATTTCTCTTTTTTATAAGGACACCAGTCAGATTAATGTCTACCCTAATGACCTCATCTTACCTAATTGTATCTGCAACAACCTTATTTCCAAATAATGTCATGTTCTGGGATAAAGTTAGGACTTCAATGTATAAATCTTGGGAGGACCCAATTTAACCCATAAAACAGGGTTAGCGAAGATTAACTCATCCCGGCAACTCCATTATCTCATATTATAACATCCACCCAATACTGTATCTAATATTATTGCTTCATAGTAAAGAATGTAAGAAGTCATTAAAATGTACCTAAAAAGTCAAATTAAGTGAAGAATCTTTGGAACACTAAAAAGCTTTGGATTAGTATTTTAAATATTATTTAAAGTAATTATGACTCTTTCAATAATATTTAGGTTGTAGATACTATAATATGAGGTCACCGATACATTAGTCACTTAATCTTTACAACAATCATACAAAAATATGATATTTACGTTACTGTTCTTGGATGGCTGAGGAAAGAAGACTCAGAGAATTTAGGGAAATAAGACTTAGAGAATTTGGGATCCTAGCAAATCACACAAGAAGTTGATGAAACTTACCTCATAGCATTGTCATGAAGATTAAATAAGATCACACACATAAAATCCTTTCAACACTGCCTGGTAAATGAGTGCTAGATACAGCTGTGGTCATTACAGCAAATATTGTGATTTTCAATATCATTCATATTCTTTCCTCAACAATGTATGTTGAATTTCATAAATTCATGTGAAAAAGGAGGCATTATTTCACTATGTAAAAATAAATAGTGGATATTGCTTCTTTATCTCTACAAATAAGAAAAAAGGCTATCAACTAAACATTTATCAGAAATCCTGACTATGTAATAACACAAACAGCATGCTAGAGCCCTCCAGACTTCTTACAGAATGAAACAAGTCACTTTTCACATATTCTTACTAGAAGAGCTTAATATCATGAAACTACAGAAAAAATAAAGCTGGGAATACTATTTGTTTTTAATAAAAAGCAGTTTTTAAAAAAAGTTCTTATCTTTAGCATCCCTTCAAAAAAATGTAATCTAAACATGTGGTTATAGATGACAAGAAAAAGTTGACAGTAGTGTTCCTTAAGTAAGATACTTGAAACTGCTAAGAGATAAGAGACAAATGAGTGTGTTATACTGAGATAAATACATAAGATTTCTTAATCCAATACATATAGGTTGTGAAATTACCAGGATTTATGCTCTGCCATGAGAAAAAAATAAAATGGTGAACTTGTCCTGTTTAAGGTTTTGACAGTTGATTAGATTGCCTTATACATGTTTCTCCACTTAGTAAGTCCTGACCAGAATTTATTTAAAAGAGGAATAGTTCTATGTTTCAATGGAGGAAAACAAACTAACAAATGAAAATTTCCATCATCCTAAGTGGAGGAAAAAGGCAAAGTAATTAGTACTGGCATTTTAGTCCCTTTTTTCTCAAGTGACCACTTGGATTATTGGGCAAGATTGAGAGACAGTCTATACCAATATTCCTTTTGTGTCAATGACCAAATGAAGTTGATATTCCCTTGAATGCATTATTTTATCCAAGGTTCAAATCAGACCCACAGGGTCTGCTTTAAGGATAAACCCTTTCTTGAAGCAATTGTTTAATGTAAACAGCCCTCTGAGCAGATGGCACCTCTCTATAACCCCCACCTTCCTCAGAATCTTTCAACTAAACTGGTTCCATATGCTCATGTACTAATTTTGGTTGTTTGAGACAATAATTTGGTTCTAGGTGAAATATGGTGCATCTACTATGTAAAAGGTAAGAGAAGAGAATAATGTCTATGGCCACCAAAGGATTACTGGTATTTCCTGGGAATACAAAACCTATGAAGATGATGCAGTTACAAGTCATGAACTACATACCCTTTTACAGACTTATGAAGAAAAACACAATTAATTGGAAATCTTGTTGCAATATTTCCCTTGTGGTAACAGATAGTATAATGTCCATAATAATAAGTTTAAAACATACTTTACGTTTTTGTGTTCAGAATATTACCAAAGGAGATCTGAGGCAGAGAGTAGTCCCCACAATCACAGACAATGTAGTCTTAATCAGTCATTAAATGATTTGCTATCTCCAAGATTAAAACCCTCTTTAAATTGGGATATTATTTTTTGTGTCACTTAAGACTTTTTGGAATCTGGCAGAAACCAAGTAACCATGTGCTCAGACATTTGTGAGGTGGACAGTCTTATTCACTGCCCACTTAAAAAAAACTCTATCCCATAATAAACAACTTTTGGATTTTCTCCCCAACCTGCTTTGCACAAATATTACAGTCCTACAAGCAGATTCACACCTGTGAAGCACAAATTTGGGAATGTCCCTTCTTAACTCAAACATCTTCCCTGTCCCTCATGTTTACTGAAGTAGTCCTAAGAAAGTCATGATGCTCTCCACACAACAAATCATTTCAAACTCTGCTGCCACACACTTCTTCTATGTAGACTTCACGCCCACAGAAACTCAAGTCTTTGCTTGTCATTGGAGACAATTTCATTTATTTTGCCTCAATGCTTTTTCTCACCTAAAATGTCCTTCTGTCAGCTTTTCTGCTGATCTCTTCCCATGTACCAAAGCTTAAATCAAATGTCCACTCCTCAATAACATACAAGCAAAAGGAATAATAAGAATGAAAATGAAAGTGGTTAAGTAGGAATAGAAAGTAAAAAATGAAAGTAAGAACTGTGTTAAAAGTAGAAGTAACAGGGCCTGGCTCCTTATTTTAAACATGAAGATTAATGTTACAAAGCAATAAAATAAACTACAATTGTTTAGTAATTATCCTGGGTCCAACTCTACAGAGTGTGTCCCACATGGGTTGACTGTTTTACATAAGAATCCTGGTAAAGTAGCTGCCTTTGTTATCTCTGTTTGCAAATGAGAAATGTATGCTTATCGATATTAGTAAACTATTCAGTCTCCTAGTTTTTAGAGTAAAGTTGACATTTGGGAATGCAGGTTTGTCTAATAACATATATCACGGTCTTAACCATGAGGAAATTACTTGAAAATTTGTAGCCTGAGGAAATTGGTTGTTTTATGAGAGGAAGTAGCAACAAGATTTCACCTTTGAAATGTTTAATTTTAAAAGTTATTATGTGTAAAAGGAGACATCTACTAGCTAATTGCAAATGTGGGAATAGAACTTGGGGAAGAAGTGATTAATATAGATATTGATTTAAGAATCATTTATATGTTGGTAAAAGGTAAAGTCCTATGAGTAGATGCATCACCAGGTGAAAGAACAAGTAGAGAAAATAGAAAAAAACCAAGAGGTAGTATTTTGGAAAACTTTACATGAATGATACAATGAGGAATAAATTGAAAGAGGGAAGCCAGGGGAATTTCAAGACATACCTCAAGGCCAACAGTATCATAATGTTGTAACATGGAAAGTAATATGATGGTCTGCATTTAGGGCTCTTAAAGATCCCTGAAACAGAAGTTAGAGCAGATCAGTGAAAGCAGGAGCCAAATGGGAAGAAGTTAAGGGGTAATTCATGTAGATGTTTTTGACTTCATCAAAGAAAGAAGTTGCTCTTGATCTGGACTATTTATTGGAAAAACTCCTCTTTAAGTGTTATTAAGTATTATTTACTCCTCTAAGAACTGTGTTCCCCATTCTGAAAGACTTCCCAGGTACTGTGATCCATCCCTGTTCTCAAAAATACCCTTTATAGTCACTGAGTAAAATAACACATTCTTTTTGAACAATTGTTCTTTTCCAGTTGAATTATACAAGCTTGAAGATGTCACCACTTACTGTCCAAATGACTATTATTTGACTGAAATGTTGCCCTACCACTGTATTTTGTTGATTCCAATGTTTGAAGGCCATTGTGATTATATATTACACTAGACTGCAAAGTCCTTCAGAATAGAGACAATGTCATCTCAGTACCCATCAACTAGTGCACATCTACAAGTACAAACACACACACAAACACACATTTGCCTCCAGCACCAAACATAATACATATATTAGGCATTCAACAGTGGTTATTGAATGAATTAATAAATGAAACAATTGGAAAATAAATGACTCTCCAAGTGAAAAAAGAGAAATGCATTTGTAGAAACATAAACATATATAAATAGAAATTATATTCCATGTAGTGATGCTAACAATCAGTACATAGGCTAATGGGACACATAATAACATAATATAAGAAAGACTTTCTAAAGATGAGTCCTCTACAGGACACATGCTACTCCTTATAGTAGAGTAAGTATTCAAGTAGGGATTTAATGGTTGACAAAGATATAGCAAAGTATTGTCTCTCCTTAGTGGAATATTGATCTAGACATTCTCTGCAGTACAAATCTAATATTACATATTTTCTAAATAACATTTCAACAGATTAAAAATGGAAAATATCTAGGTTGGTAAATGTTCTTGTCAGTATTCTCTTCTTTGGGTAATAGCCTTTGCAATTCTCATTTATGATAATGTCTATTTCATAAATGATTATTGAATCATATCAGTCAGAATTAGCTAGGTTAGGCTGTGGTAATAAACCCTAAATCTCAATAGCCTAAAACAACAAAGGTTTATTTCTCACTCAGATTACATGTGTATTTGGGCTCTGCTCTGACAGTCTTTAGTAAGAGATCCAGGCTGATGGACTCTCTATTATCTGGTACATTATGCATTTCCATTACAGACAAAATTACACATGTCTAATCATGAAGCAGCTCTTAAAGGTCTTCACCAAGAAATGACGTGTGTTACTTCCTTTCAAGTTTCTTTGGTCAAAACGAGAATCACCTGATTAAGCAGAAGTTAATATACTTATTTCATTGTTTTAACAAATTATAATATAATGTAGTCAAGAAGTAAGGTTTTTTTAATTCAATTATTCTCCCTAAAACAACACTATCATATATATATGATGTGTGTGCATGTATGTTTCATAAACTTTCAAAGTTAGAATACAGAATTAGCAAATCTAGGATTTTAAATCTAATGATCAAATATTTCTGCATTGTTTACTAAATGCCAGGTTCAGCACAAAGCATATAGGATGAAATGCGGGGTGAATAGAACACAGTCTTTGCTTTTGAAGAATACTTGCACTAATGGAAGAGATGGAGAAGTAAATAATTCATAATGAAAGATGTATTTAGTGTTGTGGCAGGGCAATTAATTCTGCATGGAAGGGTCAGATAAGGTTGCATTGATACTGAGGGGATGTTTAAAAGGGCAAATGGGAATTGGCCAAATGAAATATGGCAGATGAGATGAAGTGAGTTGGGTTGGCATTCCTAGCAGAGGGAATGGTAATAAGCAAGGTGTGGAGGCATTAAATGTGTTGCCTTCCACGGGAAGAGAAAGCCTTTACTTCTGATTATGAATGGAGCATCCAAAGAGGGTAGGCCATGATGAATACAAAGGCAAAACAAGGTGAGGATGTGAAGATCCTGAAGCATTACATAATCTTTCTTTTTTTTCCAAGTGGAATAAATTTTTATTTATTTAATTTTTAAATTAACATAAATGTATTATTTGTTTCAGCGGTACAGGTCTGTGATTCATCAGTCTTACACAGTTCACAGCACTCACCATAGTACATACTCTTCCCAGTGTCCATCACCTAGCTACCCCATCCCTCACCCCCCTCCACTCCAACAACCCTCAGTTTGTTTCCTGAGATTAAGAGTCTCTATGGTTTGTCTCCCTCTCTGGTTTCATCTTGTTTCATTGTTCCCTCCCTTCCCCTATGATCCTCTGTCTTATTTCTCAAATTCCTATCAGTGAGATCATATGATGCTTGTCTTTCTCAGATTGACTTTTTTCACTTACATAATACCCTCTAGTTCCATCCATGTTGTTGCAAATGGCAAGATTTCATTTTTTGATGGCTGCATAATATTCCATTGTGTGTGTATATATATATGTGTGTGTGTATATATATATATATATATACACACAATTATATCCTGCCACTTTACTGAATTCCTGGATATGGTATATATATATATATATCATATCTTCTTTATCCATTCATCTGTTGATGGACATCAAGGTTCGTTCCATAGTTTGGCAACTGTGGATATTGCTGCTATAAACATGGAAGTGCATGTGCCCATTTGGATCCCTACATTTGTATCTTTGGGGTAAATACCCAGTAGTGCAATTGCTGAATCATAGGGTAGCTCTATTTTCAACATTTTGTGGAACCTCCATACTGTTTTCCAGAGTGGCTGCACCAGCTTTCATTCCCACCAACAGTGTAGAAGGGTTCCCCTTTCTCCGCATCCTCGCCAACATCTGTTGTTTCCTGACTTGTTAATTTTAGCCATTCTGACTGGTGTGAGGTGGTATCTCATTGGGGTTTTGAATTGGATTTCCCTGATGCCGAGCAATGTTGAGCACTTTTTCATGTGTCTGTTGGCCATTTGGATGTCTTCTTTGGAAAAATGTCTGTTCATGTCTTCTGCACATTTCTTGATTGGGTTATTTGTTCTTTGGGTGTTGAGTTTGATGAGTTCTTTATAGATTTTGGATACTAGTCCTTTATCTGATATGTCATTTGCAAATATCTTCTCCCATCTGTCGGTTGTCTTTTGGTTTTGTTGACTGTTTCCTTTGCTATGCAAAAGCTTTTTATCTTGATGAAGTCCCAATATTCATTTTTGCCCTTGCTTCCCTTGCCTTTGGTGATGTCTCTAGGAAGAAGTTGCTGTGGCTGAGGTCGAAGGGGTTGCTGCCTGTGTTCTCCTCAAGGATTTTAATGGACTCCTGTCTCACACTGAGGTCTTTCATCCATTTTGAGTCTATTTTTGTGTGTGGTGTAAGGAAATGGTCCAGTTTCATTCTTCTGCATGTGGCCCTCAAACTTTCCCAATACTGTTTGTTGAAGAGACTGTCTTTTTTCCATTGGACATTCTTTCCTGCTTTGTCGAAGATTAGTTGAACATAGAGTTGAGGATCCATTTCTGCATTCTCTATTCTGTTCCATTAATCTATGTGTCTGTTTTTGTGCCAGTACCGTACTGTCTTGATGATGACAGCTTTGTAATAGAGCTGGAAGTCCGGAATTGTGATGCCGCCAGCTTTGCTTTTCTTTTTCAACATTCCTCTGGCTATTCAGGATCTTTTCTGGTTCCATACAAATTTTAGGATGATTTGTTCCATTTCTTTGAAAAAAGTGGATGGTATTTTGATAAGGATTGCTTTAAATGTGTAGATTGCTCTAGGTAGCATAGACAATTTCACAGTATTTGTTCTTCCAATCCATGAGCATGGAATGTTTTTCCATTTCTTTGTGTCTTCCTCAATTTCTTTCATGAGTATTTTATAGTTTTCTGAGTACAGATCCTTTTCCTCTTTGGCTAGATTTACTCCTAGGTATCTTATGGTTTTGGATGCAATTGTAAAAGGGATAGACTCCTTAATTTCTCTTTCTTCTGTCTTGTTGTTGGTGTATAGGAATGCCACTGATTTCTGTTCATTGATTTTATATCCTGCCACTTTACTGAATTCCTGTATGAGTTCTAGCAGTTTTGGGGTGGAGTCTTTGGGGTTTCCACATAAAGTATCATATCATCTGCAAAGAGTGAGAGTTTAACTTCTTCTTTACTGATTCAGCTGCCTTTTATTTCTTTTTGTTGTCTGATTGCTGAGGCTAGGACTTCTAGTACTATGTTGAATAGCAGTGGTGAGAGTGGACATCCCTGCCATGTTCCTGACCTGAGGGGGAAAGCTCTCAGTTTTCCCCATTGAGAATGATATTCACTATGGGTTTTTCATAGATGGTTTTTTATGATATTGAGGTATGTACCCTTTATCCCTACACTGTGAAGAGTTTTGTCATATGCTTTTTCTGCAACTATTGAGAGTATAATATGGTTCTTGTTCTTTCTTTTATTCATGTATTGTATCACATTGATTGATTTGTGGATGTTGAACCAACCTTGCAGCCCAGGGATAAATCCCACTTGGTTGTGGTGAATAATCCTTTTAATATACTGTTGGATCCTATTGGCTAGTATTTTGGTGAGAATTTTTGCATCCATGTCCATCAGGGATATTGGTCTGTAATTCTCCTTTTTGATGGGGTCTTTGTCTGGTTTGGGGATCAAGGTAATGGTGGCCTCATAAAACGAGTTTGGAAGTTTTCCTTCCATTTCTATTTCTTGAAACAGTTTCAGAAGAATAGGTATTAATTCTTGAAATGTGTGGTAGAATTCCCCTGGGAAGCCATCTGGCCCTGGGCTTTTGTTTGTTGGGAGATTTTTGATGACTGCTTCAATTTCCTTAGTGGTTATAGGTCTGTTCAGGTTTTTTATTTCTTCCTGGTTCAGTTTTGGTAGTTTATACATCTCTAGGAATGCATCCACTTCTTCAGATTATCTAATTTGCTGGCATACATTGCTCAGAATATGTTCTTATAATTGTTTGTATTTCTTTGGTGTTGGTTGTGATCGCTGCTCTTTCATTCATGATTTTATTAATTTGGGTCATTTCTCTTTTCTCTTTGATAAGTCGGGCCAGGGGTTTATCAATCTTATTAATTCTTTCAGAGAATCAGCTCCTAGTTTCATTGATCTGTTCTACTGTTCTTTTGGTTTCTATTTCATTGATTTCTGCTCTGATCTTTATTATTTTTCCTCTTCTGCTGAATTTAGGCTTTGTTTGCTGTTCTTTCTCCAGCTCCTTTAGGTGTAGGGTTAGGTTGTGCATTTGAGACCTTTCTTGTTTCTTGAGAAAGGTTTCTATTGCTATATACATTCATCTTAGGACCGCCTTTGAAGCATCCCACAGATTTTGAACAGTTGTGTTTTCATTTTCATTTGTTTCCATGAATTTTTTTTAATTCTTCTTTAATTTCCTGGTTGACCCATTCATTCTTTAGTAAGATGCTCTTTAGTCTCCATGTATTTGAGTTCTTTCCAACTTTCCTCTTGTGATTGAGTTCTAATTTCAAAGCATTGTGGTCTGAAAATATGTAGGGAATGATCCCAATCTTTTGGTACCAGCTGAGACCTGATTAGTGACCCAGAATGTGATCTATTCTGGAGAATGCTCCATGTGCACTAGAGAAGGATGTGTATTCTGCTGCTTTGGGATGGAATGTTCTGAATATATACATGAAGTCCATCTGGTCCAGGGTGTCATTTAAAGCCTTTATTTCCTTGTTGATCTTTTGCTTAGATGATCTGTCCATTTCAGTGAGGAGGGTGTTAAAGTCCCTTACTATTATTGTATTATTGTTGATGTGATTTTATTAATTGGCTTATATAATTGGCTGTTCCCATGTTAGAGGCATAGCTATTTAAAATTGTTAGATCTTCTTGTTGGATAGACCCTAAGTATGATGTAGTGTCCTTCTTCATCTCTTATTATAGTCTTTGGTTTAAAATCTAATTTGTCTGATATAAGGATTGCCACCCCAGCTTTCTTTTGATGTCCATTAACATGGTAAATTGTTTTCTACCCCCTCACTTTATATCTGGAGGTGTCTTTGGGTCTAAACTTAGTCTCTTGCAGACAGCATATCGATGGGTGTTGTTTTTTTATCTAATCAGATACCCTGTGTCTTTTGATTGGAGCATTTAGCCCATTTACATTCAGGGTAACTATTGAAAGATATGAATTTAGTGCCATTGTATTGCCTGTAAGGTGACTGTTACTGTACATTGTCTCTTGATCATCTAGTTTTTAGTGTTTTGGTGTTATTCCTCATGACCATCAATTATCTGTATTCTTTTAAATGTATTAAAGATAAAAATTATTAAAATTAAAAAAAATTATAATATATTATAAAAATATCTTAACATCTTCACATGTCCTTATGATGGCTGACATACAATACTTTGGGATATTGCCAAAATATGTGAAAAATAAAAATAAGCTATATTTATACATCACATAAAAATATTTAAAGTATAAGCTATTTTCCTTAAACAAAGAGATCTCTATTTTCCTTAAACATAGAGTCCACAAAAGATTGAGGGGAACTATATATGTAAACAATGAATTCAACACTTCAATTTCACTCTGTTCAAATCCAAAGGGAATAACCTGCCAGGACCAAACTCAATGACCCCGAATTGCACAAGTCTTTATGTTATATGGACCTAAAAATCTCCACCAGGAGTTTACGAAGTGTAAACTAACCTGAAACTAAATCCCCACTCTAATTCCTACACTCTTGAAATCACCAAATTCCATGTCCTCTGACCACATTCACCACTGAGTAACTGTTGAGTCTAGGGCTGTTTTGGTTGCTAAGGCTATTCTACCTGGTTCCTCAAATATTAACTATAATCTTTCAAAAGAAACAGTAATGATCAAAATAGCTGATGAGTTTAACTGCTTCATACTAATAATCCATTCCACTAAGAAAACCCAGAGTAGGTATGATAAATTTATTAGAATACTGAAAAATTTGAGAAAAATCCTGGATGTTATTGGTCAGCAATGGGAACAGTATATAAAGATTTTGGAACAGCAATCCCCAATTTAACCATCTGAGCCACCCAGGCATCCCAGCAATCCCCAATTTAAAAATGGTTCTCAAATTATTTTCCAAGTACCTCTCCTAGAAATAGAATTTTTTCCTTTGAAATTATATATTAATTTTAAAAACTTCAAAAAAAGAAGAAAAGGAAATTTTAACACAAATTTAATGCAATGTTACTTTTCATTTTTAAAAAGCAGAATTAGGGGCGCCTGGGTAGCTCAGTCAGTTAAGAATCTGACTCTTGGTTTCAGCACAGATCATGATCTTGGGGTCCTGGGATTGAGCCCCCCACTGGGCTCAACACTCAGCATGGAGTCTGCTGGAGATTCTCTACCTCTCTCTCCCCCTCTGCCCCTCCTCCAACTTGTGCAAGTTCTCTCCTTCTCTCTCCCTGTCTCTCTCTCTCAAATAAATAAATAAATAAAATCTTTTCTTTGAAAAAACAAAATTATGGGATGTTATACATGCGGTATGCATTTGGATATTTAGGCTCTTTGAAATGGCAGGTCTTTAGTAATCAAACATGCCTATATTGAGAAATCAGATATCAAAGAACTTTCCACAGGGTCAAACTTACTGACTTTTATAAGAGCGGTGTAAAGAAAAGTTCTTTAATATGTTGCTTCTACAAAAACTTATAACAGAATATTTATCTTATGAAAGGAACCCTTCAATGATAATCCTTTATATAGGAATTAAACTGTTCTGTGTTGAAAAAAGTTCTGTCTAAATGGCATTGGTAATAGAATTGTCTTAGCTTCCTATCTACCACAGGTGCTGTGTTACTCAGCTCAAGTTGCCATAACAAAATACCATAAACTGGATAGCTTAAATCTATTTTCTCATAGCTCTGAAGGCTCAAGGTACAGGCATATCTGGTTTCTGGTGAGACCTCTCTTCCTGGTTTGTGGACAATCACCTTCTTGCTACATCCTCACATGAACTTTCTTCTGTTGTACACAGAAAGAGAGAGCTCTGGATTCTCTTCCTCTTCTTATAAGGACACAAGTCCTATCAGATTAAGGCTCCAGCTTTATGACTTCACCTAATCTTAATTACCTCCTTTCTGGTCCTATCTACAAATATGGACACATCAACGGTTAGGCCTTCAGCATATGAATTTGGAGGGGACACAATTCAGTCCATACATACGGTACTAAACTAGAAATATTTAAAACCTCCTACTATATTTATATTCCTTTAGGAAAAAGCTGCACGAAACCTAGAGATGTTAATATCAGTTGACAGAAGTACCCACAGAAAAGAAAACTTGAGACACATCAGGAAATGTTACCTCCCTATGTTCTCATTGGGAAGCAGCCCACAGAGAATTCAGCAGTTCTACCCACGATGCTCCATAATACTTTGAATGCAGTAATATACATCTGTCACCAAAATCTCCATGCCTTCTTAGTCTAAATTGTCAAACTGTAGCACAGTTTGGGTCTCACATACTTGTCTGAGCAATTTAACTGATGAGACTGGATACTAGTCAAATGGAAGAGGTATTGGTTTACACGGCACAGTAAAACTCCACCCAGACTCCATAGATAGGGATGAAATTTCAAATATATAAAATGCAGAGGAATATTACAACAAAGTTAATGAAATAGCTAGATAAACCTTTACAGCTACCTGACTGGAAGTTTGGGAATTCTGAGAGTCAATCATCAGTCATGTAATTTCTGAATTTTGGTTATTGGTGGGTGCATTATAACAGTGTTTTACTGCATTTCATCTAAATTATCCATTAATTAACAAGGGGTTTGCCATGTATGCTTTAAAACTAATCTGTTTAGCATGAATTTTATGGGGGGAAAATGGAATTCCTTTTTCCCTCCTGGTGAAACCTATAAGATTATGTATTTTTTAGACTATCCCCTGATCTCATCCAGAAGTCTAAAGGTAAAATGAAGTAGCAACAGTAAAGGTGCCAATAATGGAAAGGCAAGAAAGACTAGGCTCCAGGGACAACATCAGGAGGCACAATAGAGTGTTGGCTAAAAGCTTACCTTTCAGGCTAGATTTGGTTTCAAATTCTTGTTTTCCCACTTCCTGGTTGAGTCATTTTGAACAAGGCATTCATTTTTCCCCAAGCCCCAGGGTCCTTATCTGAAATCAAATAAAAATACCTTCCTCATAGGGTCATCCTGAGGATTAAATGCCATAGTATTTGTGAAGCACTCTGTATCATGCCCTGGATATCCTAAGACCCCAAATGGTAGTGATTATTAGTATTAATGCCACTAGAAATGATATGCTGACAAAAAAGAATGTTTCCACTCTCTGAAATGTTTCATGTTTATGGAATATTTGTAAATTAATGATCAAATTCAAGAAGAATCCTGTAAAAATCTTTAGATAAGTTTCTGCTTAATCTAAAATATTGCTTGCCATTTGTTCAGATGCACTAATTCTATCAGGCTCTATTATCCAAACTTATTCATTAGAAATCTAACTCCACATAGGCATTAGATCAAGAATGAGATCAGAGAACTACAGTTTCCCCAGTAGTTTACTTAAAATAAATAAGCAAGTCCTCAAATCAATCTCTATTTTCCAGATGAGGGCACAAAGGCTCAGAGAGGTTAGGTGAATTCTTTAAGTTATTCCAGCTCCTAAGTAGCAATGTTAAAATTAAATGACACCTTTACAAAGATTACTATTGAGTATATTCTAGTTTAAAAGTCAGCAAACGTTTTTTGTAAAGGGCCAGATATTTCAGGCTTTACAAGTCAACTGATCTCTGACTCAAGGAGGCAATTCTTCTTCATAAAAACAGTTATTGAGATTAGATAAACAAATGAACATGACTGTGTTCTGATAAAACTTTATTTATAAACATGGGCAACAGGGCAGGTTGACTCATGAGTTATAGATTGCTGAACTCTGTCCTAGTTAATGGTCACTTTATAGTATAATTTTAACAGGGACACTTAAGCAGTAAAGAAACTGTGTTCATCTCTGTGTTTCCCTAACAGAATGTCTTGAATTCTAATTGTCTAAGTCATAGTAAAAGCCTTTCTCCGTAGTCCATTAAAATACCTGTGCTTCATTATGCATCATTAGTCTAAGATATATATTTAGTCACTCAAATACATTTTAGACAGATTGTCATAGTATGTATTCACTTAATATATATTCAATGAACAAATGAATGAATAACCAAATAAAGAAGTTTTGGTTGTATATTGAGGAAGGCCATTTGAATCATAATCTGGCTTCTATCCAGATAAATTTGTCAGATATTTATCAGACATCTCCTATATGCCAGGTGCTCTGCTAAGAAATGTACAGAAGAATGACATAATCTTTCCTTTAAAAAGATCTCAAGTTTGAGAGGCAAATAGACTACACAAGCAATAATAAGTATTACATATATGAAAGTTACATTGACTCAGGCAACTCAGATGTGGTAAAAAGATTATTACAGGAATAATTCTCAAATTTAGCTTCCTACTATGTCAATCTATATTGCACTACTATTCCAGAAGTGCAAGAATCTACCCCTCAAACCACAAAAGCAAATTATGTCTACATTTAGCATGGGTTGAATTGATTTTAAGAGGATAAAAACTAGAAACAGCATCTCTTACTGGATTTTTTTTTCTTGTTATCTCTGTTTTATTTTTTTAAAAATCAGTGATAGTCCTCTGAAACTTCATATTGGTTCTTTGGCCCCAACATCATTTTGGAAGTGAGTTATATAAATTCTATCATTTATAGTTTATATTTTTTATTCCTTATCCTTATGCTTAACTGGTTTTCTCCAAATGCCTCTTCTGATTTTTTCCTTAACATCAACCATGCAACCACAATAGAGTGGAGCATAAGTAGGTTTTATCTTTATTGTGCAAAATGCACAAGGTACCACAAAAATTGCCAATGTTAAGCTGATGACGATTTAAGGAAGATGAATTAAATGCCAAAACATGTGGAGGGAAATATCAATACATTAAAAAAAAAACAGAAAAAGAAATGTCTGAAATTATCATGGCATAGCTTCGAAGACAAGATATTAAGAAAGGATTTGGAAAATAGTCATATAATCTGAATGAGATAAGTGGGTTTCATTTGTCACAACCCTGGGATATGCATCTTTCAGATCATTGTGAATGATGCTTTGAGTGTTATAATGGAACTAAAAAATGTGGAAGCATTTGATTTAACACATAGACATCAGTTTTGTCTGCCAAATCCCAAGGAAGACATCTATAAGCCCATCAATCAACATTAGGATCTCTGTGTTGAGCAAATGACATCCAAATCATAAAGCCGTCGTCATTTAAAATGCATTTTTAAATCACTGCTCCTACCATTTATAATGGGTATATTTTTAACTCTAATAATTAATCAACTCTGACACATTTCCTTTCTTTTCTTCCTGTTCTCCTCTGACATCCTTCTTTTATAAGAAGCCATTTTTAATTTCCTGTATGCAGAAAACCAGCCAAGGTTTTCAGGTTTCTAAGTTTCACCTATGAGGGACTTTGGAGGCTTATAAATTAAGAAAGTTGAAAAACAATCTTCAGTTTAGATAGCATCTTGACATACATGTGCCATGATCAGAATGACATTTCCATCGGGAATACAAATTTATGCTCCTGACTGTATCTCAGAAAGGCATTGCCTGAAAATGATGTACCTCAAGCACACAGCCATATCACATTTCCCCACCTCTTTGAGAACCAGTTCATCAGATAATTTCTCTTAAAGAGATTCCAGTACTGTAATTTGCCTCTGCTTTAATCAACAGTGAGATAATATAGAAGCCGCATTAAATGATTCAGAATGATTTAGTCGGCAGGAAACCCATTAGTCTGACCATATTTTCCCATACTTTTCAGCACCATGTCCTGTCATCTGGAAATAATAGGTACCATAAAAGCAAATTCTGAAAGCTTAAAAAAAAATGCTAGGATAGAGCACCCGGTGTTTATTTGGAGGTTGATATTACCACAAATTAATCAAAATGAGAATTTTTTCCAGTATATTTGAATTAGATTTCCCTATGAAAGAATGCTAAAACATTACATTTAAGCATGATATATTTACATATTTACTTTAATCAGATTGGAATATACCAGATGTGCAAATGTAGAATCATACTAATGTAGATGTTTTCAAGTAAATGAGTGCATAAACTAAAAACAAAATAAACAACTGGAAGCTTGAGGAAATGACTAGTACATATTAAAATATTTTGAGTCAGTGGTCTAAGAGTTCATGTCTTTTTATTTTTAATGGGCTGCCAAATCTTCAAGATGCCTTAAATGCAATAGAAATAATCATTAAAAATCATAATTACCAACATTTAATGAATGTGATGGGAAGGGGTTGGGGACACTGGAAATCTAAAAATTCCAAATATGATCATCCTTAAACTCTGAGTACCTGTTAGAGTTCTTTGCAATTTGTGGGCTCTCGATGAATACTAATTGATAGTGATCTTACTTTCCAAAATCTCAGATTCCCCAGAACATGCTCCAATCCTCAGAGAGTATCAGCATAGCATTTCAAGTTGTAATGAGGCTACCTTGTAGCCAGCAGAAGGAAGAACAGGAGAAATAAGGTTTCAAATGATGGGCTGATGGCAGGAGCTGGAGCTGGAATGAACTCAATGTTTTTAATTGAAGGAAAATTTCTAGTCATCATTTTGCAGGAGAAGAAATTCATAACATTATAGTAGTGAGTAGAAAATGCTAATTCTTAATGAGAATCCTTAGTTCCAACTCCAAACCTCAAAGTGTGCCAGGTCTTTCAAGGTGAAGGTATGAGATGATTATTAAGTAATAACAAATCCCTGCAGTGTTTTACTTAACTAATGCAGATCAAATAGTCTTAAATTGGTCTATTTGATTGTTACAGTGTTTATGAAAATACACTTAGTGATGCTATGTGGAATATTCTAGTGGAATCACCAAACTGCAGTGGTTAAGACTTGGTTTCCATTTCCCATCTGCTTCCTAAATTCACTATAAGGATTAAATGAGCTAATCAAAGTAAAGAGGTTAATACAGGTGCTAGATTTTCAGTAAGTAAAAACTGTAAAAAGCCCTTGTTCTCATGGAAATCATGGTCAAAATGGTGGACAAGAGAAATGAGTAAGGCTACAATGGGAAAAAGAGTCTGAGTCTTTCATATATTTTTTAAAAGAGCCAATACTTCATGACACTTATTACATGCATGCATTAAGTATTTTTAAGATATTAACTCACATAATATTCGCCACAGCCTGATGAAATAGATATTATCTCTATTTTCATTTTATGGGTGAAAGAAACTTAAGCACAGTGAGGTTACATAGCCTGCCCAAAAGCACAGAGCTAATGTGTGTCAGAGTTGGGATTTTCGCCCTGGAAAATTGACACCAAGACTTATCACTTACACAATGGGCTGTCCAGCCTACCATTTGCATTTGTATTATAACTATAAGCAATGAAACTATTGCCATCTGACTAGTTTCTTATAAATACAAGTGTTTTTCAAAATAACATCCTTGTAGTATTAGAGCAATTATGAGGCAAAAAAATCACAAGGATCATTTTTCTCTTTATATCCAAGCCTAAAGCAGAGCAGTTTAGGCTAAGTTTGTGCTAATTCTGCCTTATTATCTGTTCTGAGAACGGGGAAAATATCTGTGTTCATAAGAACTAAGCTCTTGTACCAGTAGAAATGATAAAGAATAAAGAATAAAATGTTTTATTCCAACTTCATTGTTTGACTAAAGCACTTAAGTCCCAAATGTATGATCCCAGAATTATCTAGGTGTCTATCATCCTTCATGATGTGAAAGACAATTCAGATTTGATTTTAAAGTATCCAAGGAAACAAAATTTGGAGAAAAAAAAATGGGATGAAGAAAGAAAAAAATCCCAAAAGCCTTCCAAAAATATTCCACCCACACTACAGTTTTGGACAACATTGTCAGAGGAGAAACATTTAACACCCCCTTTCTTTAAAGTTGGGTTTGCTTAACTGGCTAAGGCTTAAGAAAATGCTATGTTTATTCTGTGGGAATATTTGTGAAGAACGGATTTAACTTGGCTACTACGAAAGTTGTTTTTGTTGTTTGGTTTTCTTTATATTTGGGTTTCAAAGTATTTGGGATGCCTTTGTTTTCTTTAGGGTGGAGGAAACAATTTTTCATACAATTTAGTGGTTATATGAAACCACCTCCACTGGACTGTCATGCATTTCACATACCATATATAATATATGTTTCAGCTAGGTTTGTTTTCCCAAAATCCAAGAACTTCTGCATAAAAGTTGCTCAATTTCAGAAAGATTTAAACCACAGGGAGGATAATTCTAGATGATGCCAAACTACAGGGGTTTCCAAAGCCAACTGCATATGATTTCCCCTTTCTCATCTGTCTTTAGTCCTGTGTCTTGGGGCCTCTCTTTCAAAGCCACCATATTCTGATAGAGTGTAGGCCCGAGTTAGAGGGCTAGACAATTTTGCACTGAATGAATGCAAAGTCTGAAGGTTCTTCCTTCATCTCTATATCTTCCCACATTCTTACCCTCCCTCTCCCACCACATACAAAAACTACACACAAACCAAAGAGTCCCAAAGTGGCCCCAGGCTGTGCTTCATCCGTTTTACTCTCAAGAGCATTAAAACAGCTCTAAGCCAAACTCCTACACAGGTAACACAGGAGAGTCTGATGACAGATTTCATTTACTAAGTGACACATGGGAGAGTTATGAAGAGAAATTTAATAAGGCATTTTTAGTATTTTAAAAATTAAAAGTATAGGTCATTTTCTTTCTCCTTTTAGTTATCACAGACAATTTGGAATAAAATATCCTATAGATGAAGTATGAAAGTTGAAAGTAGAATTTGTGTCTGAATCCAACTCAAAAATGCCAATTGGACTAGTGTTGTATAAGCAATCTCCAACTCAGTTTGAGGAGAATTGAGTGGAGGCACTACTTACTAGAGTGTGGACAATGTGAAGAAAAACCAAAAAAGAATGATAAAACACTGAGCATTACCAACCCTAGTTCCGAAGGGGAAAGAAAAGGAAAAGTTGAGTCTATGGCACATCAGGCAACAGCTATGGCCTTAGGAAGATGATTGAGGTCACTCTAGGACAGTTACTGACATCCCTCTCCTGCCTTCTTACCTGCTGTCTTCCCTCCTGTGGATAGTAACGACTGGAAGCCAGAGGGCAAGGGAGTCCTTTCTTGTAGTCTGAAGAGGTCAGTCTCCCAGGGCACAGGACAAAGTACATTGGAGAATGGGTCTGGAGGGGCAAACAAAGAATCCAGCACAAACACCCTGAAGTTTATGTTTAAAAGATGATAGACGGTGCCTGTGTGGCTTAGTTGGTTCAGCATCAACTCTTGACTTCAGTTCAGGTTGTGATCTCAGGGTCATGAGATTGAGCCCCACATCAGGCTCCGTGCTCAGCGGAGAGTCTGCTTGAGATTCTCTTTCCTTCTCCCTCTGCCCCTCCCCATGTTCACACACACTCTTTCTCTCTCTCTCTAAAAGAAAAAAAGATAATAGATAGATAATAGGTAAAAGCAGTTTATTTGGACATGATTGAATTCAAATATGCTAAAATGCTGAAAACCTTTTGCATCAAATCCATACTAGATTGAGTCTGAAAGCCTTTTCCCCCACCAAAGCCTAACTAAAAACTAAGTTGAAACTACATAGGCAACACCTCTCTGAATAAAAATATTTATTAAGCCAAGTATTGCTTTCTTTCAAAATAAATCACTTTATAATTTTAGAGAAAAGAGATTGTAATCAGATCTTTCCCATTCTGTCTTTGCTCTGGGATTTTAAAAGGCATCCTACTACATTACCAATTTAGGCTTAGAAATCAAGACTATGAGATTCTGGGAATTGCAAAATGATTATTTTACCAATAAAAATGGTTTTGAGCTAGGTGGACTGCTTTTCTAAACTGAACTTAAGTCAGAGAATAAACATTGCTCTTTAGTATCTATTATTATTCAAAGTATTGCTATACTAAGTAATAGTGGAGAAATCAGAAAGAGAAGAAAAGGAAAAGAAAGGAAAGGAAAGGGAAAAGAAAGAAGAAAGGAAAAGAAAAAAAGAAAAGGAAAGGAAAGGAAAAAAAGAAAAAAGAAAAGGAATGGCAAAGGGAAGGAGGGAGGACCCAGCTACATGCACCAACTCTGGAGGTAAGCATGAATGGTGTTAACAGAATTAGCTATTTTGCTGAGTGACTGGATGTTTTTTTTCTAGCCTTGATTGACTCATAAGGAATAAAATGAAATTTGGCAAATATTTTATTACCCTCCTTATTTGAGTTCCATTGGTAGCTCCTACTTGGTGGTAGTAGCTTCTAACCTGGTGGTGGGTAGAAACTCAGAACGCCAATAGCAACACCATCTTCTATGAAACAAGGGGCTGAAAAGTTCCTTGTTGCCCAAGAAGATTATCAACAGAGAAACTGGGACAGTTAGATCCCCGTCCAGGTGCCTGTGAAAAGAGTTCTTCAGGTTCCATGCATAACCTACATGACATCAAATGACCCAAAAAGGCTGGACCTACCCTATGTCACCAGGGTTTCACCTGTAGCAGTCTCCCTGGGGAGGCAGTTTTAGGGAGAAAGAGAAAGAAAGTTGAAAGCACCAAGACTTCAGCAGCTCGTTTGAATCATGCTTCACAGTAAGTCCCAAGATGGAAAGATAATTACAGGAAATATCTATAGAATGGTTCTAATTTACAAATGAGAAAGTGCTCCTTCTTCCCTGGGCCACATCAGACACAGAAGAGAATAAGCCCAGCTACACTGCCATTTCCTCACAAGAGTTCGGCCATACTCTCAACTTTCAGTCCCTCTGGCCCACTAACTGCTTTTCTTCCTTTGGAGGTTTTGCCCATTGGTTTCGTTCTGTCTGGATATAGTTCCCCTGCCTTATCACGTGGCTCCAATTCAAACAACCCCCCTGCCTTACCCCCACTCTCACTTTGTCTGTGTGCCAGTTTCCTGCCCATTTCTTCCTGTAGATGGGAAGCTATGTGAGAACAGGGACCATGTTTGTGTGCCCTCTTTTCTCAATATCTAACAGAGGTCCCAGCACATAGTAGACTTTTAATAAATATTTGTTCAAGGCATGAATGATATTCTCATCCGGCTTTAATTATAGGGTAGCCCGCCTAAAAGCATGTCTTTTTTTCCCTCTCTCTCTCTCTTTTTTAACATGGGAAATTATACCAAAACTTTCCCAGAGCTTTTGTACTTACAAGTACTATAAGCAGGTTTCTGGAATGTCATAAGCAGCAATCCCTTGCAACACCATTCTACCAAAGAGTCTTGCCACCAGCAGTCACAGACTTCAGCACAGACAGAGCTGAGACACCTACATTCAGTCTAGTCAGTGATTGTGCTTTATTTTTGTATAGACCTTGTCTTCACCAGACTCAAGAGAGAGCCTTTTAATCCATACAGGGTTTTGTAGAGATGGCACTGTTCTCTCATTAATATCTAATAAAGAGATTAAAGCGATTCACACACATGCACAATATCTACTGCCATTGGAAAATCACCACCAAGAAAATTGCCTGGTTTAGCAATGTGACTGAAGAACCTAGTAGTCACACCTTCAGAAGTCCTAAAGATTTAGAAGGAAGAAGCAGCACAGAGCACATTTTTTCATTTTGCTGAGTGGCAGAGCTTTGTTCTCTGAAATTCACTTTCCTCATTTGGAAAATGGGGATAACCCAGAACTTACAGAGCCATAGTAAGAAAAAACAAAATTATATGTGTGTGTGTATTTGTATATACACACACACACATATATTTTGCACTCTTTGGGTAGTAAATATTTAATAATTTGTGAATTTTACTAGTGTTATGCTAAAATTTTTTAGAAGGACAGGCAAAATATTAAGTTGTCAGGTTATTATACTCCAGAACTCGATACACATAAAGAACTTCAGGGTCAACAGAACTATCAAATAACCAAAACTGTGTTAAGTAGAACAAAGAATATAGCTGAAAAAGGCTTGCTTAGAAAAACATAGACTACACAAAGTAAAATATTTATAAGAAAGAAAAAAATGCAACCAAGATAATAAAAGTAAAAGAGGAGTTTTTCACAGATATTTATCTCTGAATAAGATAAATAGGGAGGTCAACTGAAAAATGTCTAAAAAAGGCAAACACTTTCAATATTTTTAGTAACTTCTATCCTTAAAATAGTGCAAACATGAAGTACATTTAATGGACATACACATTATATATTCCCAGCAGAGGACCCAGCAGGAGCCCCGGTAGTGTCACCAGTATTCAGATGCTCTTATCATGGTCCGGAGGGTCGGAAGGGCACACTATCTGTGGTTAGTTTTGTATAAAGAATGGAGAAGCCTCTGGGAGAGCATTTGTATGGGTAACAGGAAGCCTGAACTTCCACTGCAGTTGTGTTAGTTGTGTGCAATGCACCTGAGCATTTGCCCAAAGAGAAGGGTGGAGACTGAAATTTTACCCAAACTCCTATCATCAAACATTGCGTCCTGGCATGGGGTTGGGTACACACAGAGGGAGCACCTTGTTTTAACTCATCCACCCCAAATTTCTAGAGGAAAGACAGAACACTCAGTGCTAGAGGGAGGAAAACTTCAGGTGTGTCCTAGTAAATTTCTTCCTTGCTTTTACTCTTTTCTACTAGAGACTATGACCTGAAGAGGAAAAAGTAGATGGTGAAAACATAAAGAGAGAAGACAGTTCAACAAAATTTCTCAAGGGACAAATACCCACAGGAATAATATAAAGGAACGGGAAGGGGATTATCCTTGAAGGAACTGCTGGCACTCATTGGGACATGGGATGAACATGCTGGCCTCAGCTCTCAGAGGACCAATCTAACAATGGAAGGAAGAGGACCCATAGAAGACATTGAGAATTGGGAAGAGCAGAAGCCATTGGGGTACTGCTGAGAAGGGCAGGGAAATAGAATAAATGCAGGTGTCCAGTAGCCAAGTTCACACTCACGGGAAATGGCAAACATGGGTAGTGAGAAATCCAGAACCAGAGCAACTGCCATTCTGGGGATGAATTGCATCAAAACTTCCTAGGACCTTTGAAAAATAGAATTCCTGGCCACATTCTCAGAGACTTGTTAAATCTGCATTGGGATCCTGGAAATCTGAATTTTTATGACATCCCCTCCCAAATATCACCATATATTTGAAAACAATTGATCTGGAGAAGAACAGGAGACAATCACTAGCTAGTGAGTTCTTGTGAAAAATCTAGAGGTGGGCAGAAGGATTGATGTTTCTACACGGTAGGAGAGAATAAAATAAAAAATATTTTGTTACAGTTTGCATATTTCTATCCTTTG
Source organism: Mirounga leonina (assembly GCF_011800145.1). Lineage (NCBI taxonomy): Eukaryota > Metazoa > Chordata > Mammalia > Carnivora > Phocidae > Mirounga > Mirounga leonina. The sequence goes on along the minus strand of NW_023270323.1, from coordinate 65,939,191 downwards.
ATATCCTTATCTAGCATTTTTTGGGTATTCATAGGCAAATTAAGAAACAAATTTGAATAGCAAAAAGAAAAGTTTCTAAATATATTTGCTTAATTGGAAAGTAATCATATGAAAACTGTGGACTAAATTTGTCTGGAGTTTTGTCCTTTTTTTAAATATTCTTGAGAATTTATAGTAAACAAGAAAATTCTCAGATAACTTGGGGGAAATCTCATCTTGTAACTTCACTTTAGAAGTGGACACCAGTAAATCATCAATTTGTAATTTTTTTAAGTTACCTATTACATCGTTTCTAGCAAAATAAATTGGCCCTTAAGAGTCCACTTTCTTTTGTGAGCAGTAGATACCTGAATAAGTAGAGAGGAAAACTGAATAAAAACAAAGAAGCCACTGGTGGATTCTCTCTGGATTCCAACAATCAATACAACAGGGTCAGAACCACAGTGCACCATCATGGCTTAAGTACACAGGCATCACTATGTAGAGTCTGTGTTCTCACTGCTAGGATTCAAGGGAATGCTAGAATTAAACATATATTTGTATCTGACTCCTGAATTATACAAATGAAAAGATACAGACGACATCATTTGGGGAAATACAAAACATTTTCCTTCATTGCCAATGTTTGATATCATTGAATGCAGGGGAAAATTAAAAAAAAAAACTCATAAGTTTCTGCTTAGAAAGAATCATTTTGTCAGAATTTATAGCAGCCCATGCTATTTACATCTGGGGCTGGAGATTTTCTTGTTCAAAAAGGACTTTCCACTTGGAGGTGTGTGGATTATTAAATTTTATTAAAAAGTCATATAGAGAGCACTGAGGGCTAACCCATATCCATGTATCCTAATTTTTTCCTGGTGTGTAGTAATATTTTTAATAAGTGAATAAGTGATTGGAGCCAATCGACATATGATTTTGGCTGCTCCACTACACTTTTTATGCACATCATGAGGTCTAGAAGTTTCTCTGTGCAACAGCATAGATCCTATTTCTCAATTGTGGCACAGGGGTTATAAGAATAGGTCTTGACTTGAGTGTATTTCCCATCTTCCACCCTCCAGACTGTTGAGGATATCATTTTTTATGGCTTTTCTCTAAAGCAATGATAACAATTCTAATTACCTGTCACTCAAAAGGAGATTTCTTACTTTTCACTAAAAGGTACTCATCACATGGCAGTGATGTTTATGTCAGGTAAAACAGACTTCCAGCTCTGGTGAACTTCATAGACCCTCAGTCTTCCCAAGCACCATCCCATTCCCACTATTGCCGTTGCAGGAGTCTGATGACCAGCTTCCCCAGTGCAACCCAGAAAGGGCTCCTCAAGCCTGACTCTCCCAAGATGCACGGAAGAGCTTTCCTGTCCTTGACCCCAGGGACTTTCACTGTGCTTTCAGTGGATAGGTTTTATAGTTCCTGCAGAACTGGCAAGTTGTCATGCAAAATGGTCCCTGGCCCTGGTCAGTCCAAGCACGTGATCCAATTGCTTGTACTGTTGTTGTTTTTTTTTACTTATTATGTTATGTTAATCACCATACATTACATCGTTAGTTTTTGATGTAGTGTTCCATGAGTCATTGTTTGCATATAACACCCATTCAGTATGTGCTCTCTTTAATACCCATTGATCTAAGTGGTTTGGCTGTGGGAGCAGTAGGGGAATTTTGGCATTAGTTGCTGTTACTGCACAACCAACTAGCCACATAATGCAGCATAGGAAGGAGGGAAGCCACCTACCCCAGACCTCTTTAATGTGAGAAACAGGGCCAACTCTCTGGCTTAAAAGGCTGAATACCTCTTTGGAATGAACATTGTAAACCAAATAGTAATAGCAAAATTCCATTGTAATATAAAGTATCTGTCACTCTCCTTGTCCAATAAGATACTGAAATGTCTAGTCATCAATTTAAATGACTCTAGGTTCACACAGTCCATGGCCCAGCTAAGGTGGACACTTCCCATATACCTTATATCCTGGTTTGGGTAAGACAGCTCTTATGTTAGTGTTCTTCTCTGGTTTTATTCCTATTCCCCAAAAAAGAACATATTATGTTTAAATGAAGAATTTTAATAAATAGATGAGTAAAAGATGAGCCAAACACTAACAACAAAATGAAAGTAGGGTTAATCCTGCTAACAAACAAGCAAAACCAAAGATGTCTAAAGTAAATGTAGTAATGGGATTTCATTACTACATGTAATGTATTTCATTGGCATCCCAGACACATTAATGATTGATAATCACACTTGGATACATAGTTTCCCTGAAATGCTTGATCAGTCATGGGATTTATTTAGGCCGTTTTGTCCCAGAAAATGTCTAAGACAGGCATTCCAGTCAAGAGTATTCAAAGTCTTATAGGATAAATTTTAATTCGGTCCTATTTGGAAAAAATAATTAATGAATATCCACTATGTACCAGTGTCAGAAAAAGCTAGAAAGTTAACTCTAACTTCCATAATACTCAGAAAGATATCATATCTGCTTTGTTCACCAGTTCCTAGAATAATAACTGGCATATGGTAAGCAATCAATAAATACATATTTATATAAAGGAGTAGATTCATTCCTTCTTTTTCTGGGACTGAAAGCAAAGTCTTCGTGGTTGGATTGCACTCTCTAATCCAAAAAAGATGTTCACACACCTGCTTGTTCCACACACACTAGGAGGTAAGTAAGAAAAAGTATGAGCCTTAACTACCTGATGTAGCAACTAATCATTGGACAGTTAAAGCAATTTACCCCAAACCAGGCAGCTAAGAAGAAACAAAACAGGAACTATTCTGCCCCCTCTATCATGATGCCTGGAGCAACATACTGGGGTCTAACATCATCTCCATGGTTTCTGTTCATCTCATCTGGTAAGAAGCACAATTATCAGAAATGCCTCTTCCTTGGTCCATGAAAGATATCTCATTCGAAATATGACTTCCACAAACCATCATGCTTTGCAGACAGGAACTGACATTTGTTGAGTTCTGATTATGTGACAAACTAGATTTTACATACATTAGTTTATTTAACCCCCGCTAATTTCTCTCTGATACAGGTATCCTTTCCCTTTTGCGGCATTAGATACGGGAAAATTAAATAACCTGCCCAAGGTCAAAGAGTTGGTAAATGGTTGAGCCAAGATTTCCACAATCTCAGTCTTGTTTCAGAGTCCATTGTCTTTACTCTATTATACACAAGAAAGGAAAATTAGCTCCTCTTCACAAAATATCTGGGGATTCGTGCCCCAAGAAATAACTGAGCATACTTACAGTGGACCTCTCTAATAAGAAGTAACCCTGGTTTCCTTTGATCAGAAAGAATGCTTCAGAACTGCATGGTGTTTACAATGCCTTGCTCCAGGAATTGCTTTCTTTCCACTGAGATGTGAAACCACAAACTAGTTGCTTTGGGTAATTAAAGATCCTTTGCACCAACTGAATGTGTCAACAGCAAATGTCCTGGGTAAATTTCAAGTAAGTAATTACATTCTGCCAATCTGAAATGCTTTTCTAATTTCATTCCCTTAACATATCCACTTACTGTACCTCTTAGTGTGGCTGTAGTTAATTCTAAAATAACCAAGACCACACAGTCAGTTGTCCCAAATAAGAATGAGAAAATGGACTTTGATTTGAAGAGTGTGTCAACTTTTTCTATGTCATTGGATAGAAGCCAACATATAAATGTTGGGAGTTCATTTTCCCCCCTTACATATCAGATTTCCCATGGCTAATTCCAGCAACCAGAAATGAAAGCTGATTATATCTTCTTTTCTTATTTCACTCTTACCTGCTATAGTATTGGTAAATCAATTTATTCATATTATAAGAACGTTGCACTCCTTGGATAAAGAAGTCTTTGAAATATTACATTTATAGCTACAGACAACCTAATACCCAAGATGTTTTTGAAGGAGCTCCACTCTAGAAAATAAAGTGTCATCCTAAAATCCATCACAAATGCTTTTTATAACAATCCATGTTATGCCCCAAAGGGAAAAAAGTCTCAACAGCAAACCATGATTTGGAAGATACTTTTCTCACAGAACTTAGTAGGGAGGATTTCCCTGCAGTAAATCATTTAAAATTTACTGGCAAATCAGTTGGGTAAGTAAGTAATAAAAGTGAACAAAACTGCATAATATTTCATAAATTAATTTCCCAAGCAAAAACCCTTAAGAATTTGCTTTTATAACAAATCGTCCTCACTCAAGTATATGGTATATAATCAAGCAATTTGTAAACTAATGGTCTAGCTAATAATTCTGTAACTGCTATGAAAGCAAACTACCAATTGTTAATCCTATATAAAAGCATTTGAAGTAGTTTTATAAGAGATCTCCCACACTCATCTAACACACCCACTACATACATACACACACATACACACACACAGACACACACACACATACACTGTTGATCTCACTTCCAAAAGTATTTTTGTAGCTATGCCTCAGAATTTTTAGTAATATAAAAGCAGAAAAATTGGCATAAGAATACATGTTTCCATTTTTGTAGAGCCTGAATGTTTTTTATTTCTTTGATTCCATGAAAATGATACATTTTCGAACTGTCAAAAAAAAAAAAACCCATAAAATAGGATCACCACCGAAACTGACTGTTTTCTCCAAATCAAGTATACCAATCCCTCATATTGGCAACGAAGAGCCCCCTAATTTTTAAACTTAGTAAAATGTCCAGGGGCCATAGCCACATTCAAATTAAAAGAAATGCCAAATTGTCGTATTATGAACTTGGGGCTATTCTTTTTGGGATAGAAGATGGCAAGTGGCCAAAGAACATCGCTATTCAATCATGGAACAATTTCCAATCAATCTTAACTTTAATTCTTTGTCCCTTTCTGGAGGTCTCTACACCTAAAACTTTGCCAGAATTATACCCAAGTGCTAAAGCACAATTGTCAAGTGAATAGTTTAGTGACACAGTTTAAGTGTGTATGTGTGTGTGTGTAAGAGAGAGAGAATTGGTTTTGAATAACTGGATCTTCACCAGTCCTCAGTCTATAGTTAATCAAGATGAAATACAAGAAGTTAAAGAGACTTAGTGAAGTCAGAGATGAACCTAGAAGTCATGCCGATAGGCTCCTAAGTCAGCTCTTTGGTCTACCCATGCTGCTATATAACAAATTATTTCCTTCCTTCACTTGCCTACAAAATACAAACTCCTGGGGCAGAGAACTACACTTTCCAATCTTAACTTTCTCAGTAAAATCTATTTTGACCATAACCTTGCATGAAAAATACTCTCAACGAATCTTTATTGAATTACACACAATTCTTTGTCCAGCATCACCAAGCCATTCCCAACCTAACTTTCTCACATGATCTTTCATTGTTTTCCAACATTAACCCCATCTCTCTGTCCTTGATGACATCTTATAAAAAGCAATATAGAACTCCCTTCCCCCTTAGGAAATTAATTTTAGATTTTTTTTCTCCCTGCAAATGAGGTAATGACAAGGTCATGAGGACTTTTAAGAAACACTTGCTATGGGTTCAATCATCCTTTTGTTCACTGGTCATTCCTAAGCTGAGAAAAGTCAATAATTTCTCTGTTACTGTAAAGGTTTTGACAGCTACACAGTCACTGCAAAAATATGCTCCAGGGCCTGAAGTAATCCATCTCATTAAAGCCTGACCTTTGACCAGAAAAAAAATGGTGAGGAGTTAAATATTTTACATGCTTCTCATGGCAAAATGTTACTTTTCCATAAAAGAGCAATCCAGCAAAGACACTAGAAGATATAAGAGGTTTTATACAGAGTAAAGGAAATCAATACTCATAAGATGATCATGATTACCTGGGTAGGTTACTAAAGTGTCCAATAAATTGTCCACAAATGCTTTTAGATGACCGTATAATAGGGAGAACTGAACTCACATGACACCTCATTTTCCTATCGAAACAGAAAGAATGATGAAGATAAATGTAAATTTTTTCCTTAGTGGAATGCATTTTATTTTTGAATTGGCTATGATCTTAGAAGAAGTAATGGGACAGGAGTATTCTTGGATTATTGCTTATTTTAAGAGAAAGCCAAGAGGACATATCAACATCTATGGAATGCCTATCTTGTCCCACATATTGTTCATGCCTATCTTACTTAATCCTCACAACAATTCTATATGGCATTATTATCTTCATATTGTGGAGAATGGTGCTAAGAGAGATTAAACATCTTGTCCAGTGTTACACAAATAGTAAATAAACAAACCAGGATATAGGCCCACTACTGCAATATCTAATACATTCACTTTTCAATCACATTAAAGGAGCTAGAAATAGAATAAGAAATTTGAATTTTTGTCTAGAATTGGCAGCTTAATATCCTATCACCTAAAATTCTAACACACAGGTTAATCTTTTATGCCCCCAAAATACTATCACTTCCATTCTTTGAATCTGATACAGAATATCTCAAAAGATGTGGAACCTGGGTGGCTCAATTGGTTAAGCATCTGCCTTTGGCTCAGGTCATGATCTCAGGTTCCTGGGGTTGAGTCCCACATCGGGCTCCCTGCTCAGTGGGGAGTCTGCTTCTCCCTTTCTCTCTGCCTCTCCCCTAGCTTGTGCTCTCTCCCTCTCACACACTCTCTCTCTCTCAAATAAATGAATAAAATCTTTAAAAATAAAAGAATATCTCAAAAGATATGTTATCCTATGATGTAGGGATTTTATTATTTAAATCCTGACTCACTAGATGTTAAGGTTCAGCAATCTTTAAGCTATTCCATATCCAATGGCTTGGGAAAAAAAAACAAAAAGGGTATTCAAACCTGGTTTCATTAGATTTTGGGACAGGCAAATGATTCATGGTATTCCCATGAACAGGTAAAGAGAAGCTACTGAACAATTAAGAGACTAGGAAGAGCAGAGGATTTGCATTGGCTCTTTGTAGAACTGACTTAAACATCCACAAGGGGAAGAATGGCACAAACTAGGTGAAGTTGCCTTCACTTTCCCACCTAGTGAGTCTAGCTGACAAGTTAAATCAATTGATAGTAACATACTTTCCCTATAAACAAATACAAGCCTCTGAATTCTTGTAAAATCCATATCAAATATTTTATTATCCTTAGCACTTCAAGCAAATACCACCAATGAATAACTTAAGCTAGCATCCACCACTTAGACCTAAGTTCAGCATGTAACAAAGACCTCAAATTGGGGCACCTGAGTGGCTCAGTTGGTTAAGCATCTGCCTTTGGCTCAGGTCATGATTCCAACGTCCAGGGATCAAGCCCTGTGTCACCCTCCCTGCTCAGCAGAGAGTCTGCTTCTCCCTCTCCCTGTGCCCCTCCCCTCCCCCGCTCATGCGCCTGCTCTCACTCTCTTTCTCTCAAATAAATGAAATCTTAAAAAAAAAACCTCAAATAACAGTAATTTATTATATCGTGTAAAATGAAGTCCAGTGGTAGGCAGATCAGGGCTGATACTACAGCTCCACAGAGTCCTTAGGATCCAGGATCCTGGATCCCTTTATCTTTTTCTGTGAACCTCAACACTAAATTTCATGTTCACCTTATTGTTCATGTTTGATCCATTCTGTCATCATGTAACGATTAGGGTTTTATTAGACTCTCAAAACCAATATAAGTGATGTAACAAGATTTCTTACAGGGATTGATATTGTATGATTGTGGAAGCTGGTTGAGTAGTCCATATAAGTCTGTTGCCCCTGTGAATGTGTAGGTGGACCGACCGTCAACAGGGATCACGGTCAGGAAGGAAAGGTGGATGTGAAGCAGAGACCAGCAAAACCAAACTAGAATGCATGAGGACAAGCTGAAAAATCCATGAGGATGAACTGGAACCTACATTAGTGTCTCACAACCTCCAGAATCCAACTCTGATTATGTGGGTGACCTGAGAAGATTTGGAATGCTTTGTCATGAAACTGCACAGAAACCTGAAGATGTAACAGGGTTCAAGAAGATAAAGGAGATCCAGCTGCTGCCCCACAGGGTATCTTGTGGATGAAAGGGTTTAAACAATCCTATCAGCATTCTGTGTAGTAAGAAAAAAAGTGTATTTCCCACCTAAATCAGTTCTTTTTCTTTAACCTCTTAACAACACACTTTTAAGTACAGTATTAACTATAATGTAGGACAATGTATCTCTAGAATTTTTTCATCTTGCATGACAGAAACTATACCCATTGAAAAGAATCTCCCCATTTCACTCTTTTCAGTCCCTGGAAACCGTACTTCTACTTTCTTTGTCTATAAACTTGACTAATTTAAATACAACATTTAAGTGGAATTGTGCAGTGTTTGTCCTTCCACAATTGGTTTATTTCACTTAGCATTATGACCTCAAGATTTATCATGTTGCAGCATATGATGGGATTTTATTTTTTATAGCTGCATCATATTCCCTTGTAAGTATATACTACATTTTCTGTGCCCATTCAACCACTGATGCACATGTACATTGTTTCCACTTCCTGGCTGTTATGAATAATGCTATAATGAATATGGGAGTGCAATATCTCCTCGAGATACCGATTTCAATTCTTTTGGATTAATACTCAGAAGTGAGATGACTGGATTATATGGTAGTTTTTTTTTTTTAATGGTAGATTTTTTTTTTTAAAGATTTATCTATTTGTTTTAGAGAGAGAGGGAGAGATAAAGAGAGAGAGAGAGCATGAGAGTCGGGGAAGGGACCCAGGGAGAGAATCTAGAGCAGACTCCCTGCTGAGCATGGATCCAAATGTAGGGCTTGATCCCACAACCCTGAAATCATGCTGGAGCCGAAATCAAGAGTCAGATGCTTAACTGACCGAGCCACCCAGGCGCCCCTGGGTTATATGGTAGTTTTATTTTTAGTTTTTCTAGAAATTTCTATTCTGTTTTTCATGTGGTTGCACCATTTTACAATTCTACCAATGTACCCTAGGGTTCCAATTTCTGTACACCTTCACCAACACTTGGAATTATTACTATTTTTTTAATAATGGTCATACAAACAGACATGAATTGATATGTCATTGTGGTTTTGATCTACATTTTATTGATGATTAGTGATTTTGAATATCTTTTCATATACCTGTCCATCATTTGTGTGTTTACTTTGGAAAAATGTTTATTCAAGTCCTTTGCCTAATTTTTGATCAGGTTATTTGGGGGGTTGAGGAGGATTTTTGTTTTGTTTTGTTTTGTTTTTTGGCTATTGAGTTGTAAAAGTTCCTTATTTTTGTGTGTTAATCCTTTATCAGATATAGAAATATTTTCTCCAGTTGTGCTGGTTGCCTTATCACTCAGTTGATCTTTTCCTCTGCTGTGGTCTTAGTCTGATGCAGTCTTACTTGCCTGTTTTTGCTTTTGTTGTCTGTGCTTTGATATTATACCCAAGAAATCATTGCCAGCCAATGTTATAAGGATTTTTACCTACATTTCCTTCTTGCACTAATCTAGTTTCACTCTTTTGCATGTGGAAATCCAGTTCTCCCAACATCATTTTTTGAAGACTCTCTTTTCTCCATTGAGCTGGCTTGGCAAAGACCAGTTGAACATATATGCATGAATTTATTTCTGGGCTCTCTATTCTGTTTAATTGGTTTATATGTCTTTCTTTATTCCAATGACCATACTCTTTTAATTACTGTAACATTGTAATATATTTTGAAATAAGGTATTATGAGATCCCTAGCTTTGTTCCTCTTTCCCAAGATTGTTTTGGCTACTCAGGGTCCCTTTCTGTTCCATATGAATTTTAGGATTTTTTTTTCCTATTTCTTTAAAAAAATGTCATTGGAATTTTGAAAGGGATCACATTGAATCTATAGATTGCTTTGGGTAGTATGGACATTTTAACATTATTAAGTCTTCCAACTCATGAACACAGGATATCTTTTTATTTATTTATGTCTTCTTTAATTTCTTTTGGCAATATTTTATAGTTTTCAGTGTGTTCGTCTTTTGTCTTCTTAAGTTTGTTAAGTTTGTTCCTAAGTATTTTAATCTTTATGATGCTATTGTAAATAAGACTGTTTTCTTAATTTCCTTTTTGAATTGATAGTTGTTAGTATATAAAAATGCAGCTGATTTTTGCATGTTGATTTTGCGTCCTGCAACTTTGCAGCGGGGTGTGTGTGTGTGTGTGTGTGTGTGAGATATTTGGATGTTTATACTTATAAGATCATGTCATTTGTGAACAAAGATAATTTTACTTCTTCCTTTCTAACTTGGATGTCTTTTTTCCTCTTGTCTTTCCTACTTGCCCTGGCTAGGACTTCCAGTACTGTATTGAATAGAAGCGCTGAGAGTGAGCATACTTGTCTTATTCCTGATTTTAGAGGACAGGCTTTCAGTTTTTCACCATTGAGCATGATGTTAGCTGTGGGCTTTTTATATATGGCCTTTATTATGTTGAGGTATGTTTCTTCTATTCCTAATTGGTTAGATGTTTTTACTATGAAAGGGTGTTGAATTTTGTCAAATGACTTTTTCTGCATCTATCTATCATGTGAATTTTGTCATTCATTCTGTTAATGCACTATAACACATTGGCATTCTGTTGAATATTTTTGCATCTATGTATATGAGCAATATACATAGATACATACATCAGTATGGCCCATACTTTTCTTGCTGTGTCTTTTTCTGGCTTTGGTATCAAGGTTAAATTTTCCATTTTAAGCTAATAACATACATACAAATATTCTGCACATTTACTTTACCCACACACACATTTTATGTTATTAATGTCATAAATTACATATTTTTATATCATGTATACATTAACATATTTTATAATTATAGTTCTTTTTTATCCTTTTGCCTATAATTTCCATACCAGAATTAAAAGTTTCTTATGTACTACCATTACGGTATTATTACCATATTCTGTATTTGTTTATATATATTTACCTTTACCAGTGAGCTTTATACTTTCTTATGCTTCCATGTTGCTTTTTAGCATCCTTTCATTTCTTTTTTTAATTTTATTATGTTAATCACCATATATCATTAGTTTTTGATGTAGTGTTCCATGATTCATTGTTTGTGTATAACACCCAGTGCTCCATGCAATACGTGCCCTCTTTAATACCCATCACCAGGCTAACCCATCCCCCTCCCGCCTCCCCTCTAGAACCCTCAGTTTGTTTCTCAGAGTCCATAGTCTCTCATGGTTTTTCTCCCCCTCAGATTTCGCCCCCTTCAATTTTTCCCTTCCTACTATCTTTTCATTTCAATGTTAAAATGTTTCTTTAGCATTTCTTGTAAGGCAGGTCTAATGTCGGGTTTTGTTTATCTGGGCAAGTATTTCATTTTTGCAGGATAGTTTTACCAGATAACAGTATTTGGGGTAACAATATTTTTCTTTCAGCACTTTGAATATAACATTTCCACTCTTTTTGTCCTGCAAGATTTCTGCTGAGAAATACACTGATAGTCCTATGGGGGTTCCTTTGTATGTGAGGAGTCCTTTTTTATTTCTGCTTTTAAAATTCTCTCTTTGTTTTGAGATTTACAAATTTGATTTGAATACATGTCAGTGTGGAGTCCTTTGGGCTTCTTGAATCTGAAAGTCCACTTTTCCTCCCAGGTTTGAGAGCTCATTATTTCTTTAAATAAGTTTTCTGTTTTGTGCCTTTCTCCCTCTCTTCTTCTAAGAATACCATTATGGTATATTGCTCCACAGATGGTGTCCAATAAGATTCTTAGGTTTTCTGTACTCTTTTTCATTCCTTTTTCTTTTTGTTCCATTGTTTGGGCAATTTCAAATGACTTGTCTTCAAGATGACTAATTCTTCTGCTTCATCAAGTCTGCTGTTGTACCCCTTTAGTTAATTTTTCAGTTTAGTTATTGTATTTTTCAGCCTCAAATTTCAATTAGGCTATTTTTTTCAATTTTTTATTTCTCTGTTGATATTCTCATTCTGTTCACTAATTATTTTCTTGTGTTCATAAAGCATCTTTATGACTATTTTGAATTCTTTGTCAGGTAATTCATATGCCTCTTTTTCTTTAGGATTGGTTTCTGTAGTTTTATTTTGTTTCTTTGGGCCATGTTTTCGTATTTCTTTGTGTGTCTTGTAACTTTGTGTTAGTATCTGTGTATTTGATAAAACAGTTACCTCTCAGTCTTTATAAACCAGTTATAGGAAAAGACCCTAACTAATCAGTGCAGCTAGAGATTCTAAGACCTCTGAAAACTTTTCTTTGTGGAATATAACTTTTCTGTGCCCACACATGTAATTTTTCAATTAGTGTGGCTTTCTCTCCCTGATTGATTTCTTCCTTCCTTCCTTCCTTCCTTCCTTCCTTCCTTCCTTCCTTCCTTC